>NW_006256414.1:11578806-11820105 GCF_000478725.1 Eutrema salsugineum | reverse complement strand
CCAACAGATTTTGTGTGCTGGAGATGGATGAAGAGCCAGTAGATCCCCTTATCTTGGGCAGGCCATTCTTAGCCACTGCAGGAGCTATTATTGATGTGAGAGGTGGGATAATAGAGCTTCAACTTGGGTCTGAAAAGCTCAAGTTTGATGTGAATGAGATGATGAAGAAGCCCACCATTGAAGGTCAATGTTTCTATGTAGAGACAATGGATCAGTTGGCTGATGAGTTGCTTGAGGAGCTGAACACAGAGGATCCTCTTCAAGCTACTCTGACTCAAGAACAAGGAGACAATGGGCTCTTGGCTGAAGCAAGTGAAGGGTATAAGCTGTATCTGGACAATGCAAGAGAGCTGGGTCCTGAAACAAGGTTTGTGGAGCTGGAACAGAATGGCACTGAGGTTTTTGCAATCCAAGAATCAGTCACCAGCCAAAGCAGCTTGGACCAGGACTGGAATGAGGCTGATGCACCCTCTGTTGAGCTCAAACCTCTACCAACAGGGCTCAGGTATGCTTTCTTAGGCTTAAACTCCACATATCCTGTCATCATCAATGATAGCCTATTAGAGGACCAAGAGAGTGCATTGCTGAATGAAATAAGAAAGTTCAGGAGAGCCATAGGGTATTCTTTGGCTGACATTAGAGGGATCTCTCCTGACATCTGCACCCATAGGATCCACCTAGAGGACCAATCTATGTCCTCTATTGAGCACCAACGTAGACTTAACCCCAACCTTAGGGAAGTGGTTAAGAAGGAGATACTAAAGCTTCTTGAGGCAGGGATAATTTACCCAATCTCTGACTCAAGATGGGTATCTCCTGTTCATGTTGTGCCCAAGAAAGGTGGGATCACAGTGGTGAAAAACGATAAGGATGAACTCATAGCTCAAAGAACCATAACTGGCCACCGCATGTGCATTGACTATAGGAAATTGAATTCTGCTTCTAGAAAAGATCATTTTCCTTTACCATTCATTGATCAAATGCTTGAAAGGTTAGCTAATCATCCTTATTTTTGTTTTCTCGATGGGTACTCTGGATTTTTCCAAATTCCCATAGATCCAAGAGATCAAGAGAAAACAACATTCACATGCCCTTATGGCACTTATGCTTATAGGAGAATGCCTTTCGGTTTATGTAATGCACCGGCTACTTTTCAAAGGTGTATGATGCACATTTTCTCTGACATTATTGAAGAGAAAGTTGAGGTGTTCATGGATGACTTTAGTGTCTACGGCTCCTCCTTCTCGGATTGTCTCTCTAATTTGACACAGGTGTTGGAGAGATGTGAGCAACACAGCTTGGTGCTGAACTGGGAGAAGTGTCATTTCATGGTGCAAGAAGGGATAGTTCTTGGGCACAAGATCTCTGAAAAGGGCATTGAGGTTGATAAGGCAAAGGTGGAGGTTATGGTGAATCTGCAAACCCCCACTTCAGTTAAAGAGATAAGGAGCTTCCTGGGTCATGCAGGGTTTTATAGAAGATTCATAAAGGACTTCTCAAGGATTGCCAGGCCCTTAACAAGACTGTTGTGTAAGGAAGTGGATTTCACCTTTGATGCTGAATGTGAAGAAGCCTTTAAGTTGATCAAGGAGGCATTGGTTAGTGCACCAATAGTTCAGGCACCAGACTGGTCCCTACCTTTTGAGGTCATGACAGATGCTTCTGACTTTGCTGTTGGAGCAGTACTTGGACAAAAGAAAGACAAGAAGCTGCATGTGATCTACTATGCCAGTAGAACACTTGACTCTGCCCAAGAGAAGTATGCTACAACAGAAAAGGAAATGCTGGCAATAGTTTTTGCCTTTGACAAGTTCAGAAGCTACCTGGTGGGATCAAAGGTCATTGTGTATACTGATCATGCAGCCCTTAGGTATTTGATGACCAAGAAAGATGCCAAGCCAAGGCTGTTGAGATGGGTTCTATTGCTCCAAGAGTTTGATATGGAAGTGCTTGATAAAAAGGGGATTGAGAATGGTGCTGCAGACCATCTCTCAAGGCTGAGGATTGAAGAAAAGGTCCCCATAGATGATGCTTTGCCTGAAGAGTCTCTCATGGTGCTCCATTCCTACTTGGAATTTGAGGAAGTAGAAAGCATTCAAGAAAGGAGGATGCCTTGGTTTGCAGATATAGTGAACTATCTTGCATGTGGGGTGGAGCCTCCTGAATTGGATGCTTACAAGAGGAAAAAGTTCTTCAGAGATGTCCAGAGATACTATTGGGATGAGCCCTACCTCTATGTTCTGAACAAGGATTAGTTATACAGAAGATGTCTTGCTGAAGAGGAGATGCAACCTGTGTTGCAGGAATGTCATGGTTCTGCTTTTGGAGGTCACATGGGGGCATTCAAAACTGTAGCAAAGGTTCTTCAAAGTGGGTTCTGGTGGCCTACAATGTTCAAAGATGCCCAATTGGTGGTTTCAGCTTGTGATGCCTGTCAGAGGCATGGAAATATATCTAAAAGAAGTGAGATGCCTCAGAACCCCATTCTAGAAGTGGAGATCTTTGATTGTTGGGGGATTGATTTTATGGGACCTTTTATTTCATCCTTTGGAAATCAATACATACTTGTTGCTGTGGACTATGTGTCCAAATGGGTTGAGGCCATTGCTTCCCCTACCAATGACTCCAAGGTTGTAGTCAAGCTGTTTAAGAGCATCATATTTCCAAGGTTTGGAGTTCCAAGGGTTGTCATTTCTGATGGAGGATCCCACTTTTTGAACAAGACTCTGGAAGGTTTATTGAGAAAGCATGGAGTTAAACACAAGATAGCTACTCCATATCATCCCCAAACTAGTGGCCAAGTGGAGGTATCTAATAGACAAATCAAGGCCATTCTGGAAAGGACTGTCAGCTCAACCAGAAAAGATTGGAGCAAAAGGCTGGATGATGCATTATGGGCTTACAGGACTGCCTTTAAAACTCCAATTGGAACATCACCATTCAGTCTGCTATATGGGAAGAGCTGCCACCTTCCTGTGGAGTTGGAGTACAAAGCTATGTGGGCTGTGAAGTTTCTAAACTTTGATATCAAGACAGCTCAGGAGAAAAGAATCATGCAACTCCATGAGCTTGAGGAGATTAGGCTTGAGGCTTTTGAAAGCTCAAAGATCTATAAGGAGAAGACCAAAGTCCTGCATGACCAAAAGATTTTAAAGAGAGAGTTCAAGTGTGGTGATTTGGTCTTGCTTTTCAACTCCAGACTTAAGTTGTTTCCAGGAAAGCTTAAGTCTAGGTGGTCTGGACCTTTCAAAGTTCTTGAAGTGAGGCCTTATGGTGCCATTGTCTTGGAAGGGAAAAATGGTCAGGAATTTGTGGTGAATGGACAGAGAGTCAAGCATTACTTAGTTTCACAAGGGAAAGAGGAAGCTACATCAGTTCCTCTTCTTGATCCACCAGCCTGTTAACCAGGTTCTCAAAGTCAAACTTAGAGACTTTAAACAAAGTGCTCTTGGGAGACACCCCAAGCTTATCTTTGTACATAGTTCTTCTGATTTCTTCTCTTTTCTTTTATGTTTTAGAAATTTTTGATGGGTTTTGTGAGTTGGTCTCAGGTACTAAGTGATCTTTGGAGGACATAGCTCAGTGATGAATGGAAAGAAGCATGTGAGAGAGCTGAGAGAAGTGTTTAAGGCCCGAAACGTTTAAGTCCCATCTACTGCGGGATGGGTGCGCGGGTCAGAAAAGAGGGAGCTAGGCCGCACGACTATTCGGAATTTACTCCGGCCTGGGCGTGCGACCTAGGAGCGTAGACGCTGAGCCGCACCAAAAAGAAGAAGGCCGAGGGTTCTAAGTGTTAAACCGTGCGACCTGGTGCTGCGGCCTGAAACCCAAGGAGTCTAAGTCGCACGATCGTTCGGAATTTACTGCGGGATGGTTATGCGGCTCAGAAGAACGATGGCCAGGCCACACAGAAAGAAGGGAAACCCAAAATGCCTAAGTCCCAGAAGCTGCGGGATAGGAGTGCGGGTCAGAAGAAAGATGGCCAGGCCGCAGAAAGACTCGGAATTTACTCCGAGATGGTTGTGCGGGTCAGAAGAACGATGGCCAGGCCGCACAGAAAGGAAGGAAACCCAAAATGCCTAAGTCCCAGAAGCTGCGGGATAGGAGTGCGGGTCAGAAGAAAGATGGCCAGGCCGCAGAAAGACTCGGAATTTACTCCGAGATGGTTGTGCGGGTCAGAA
The DNA here is from genome assembly GCF_000478725.1 of Eutrema salsugineum. NCBI lineage: Eukaryota > Viridiplantae > Streptophyta > Magnoliopsida > Brassicales > Brassicaceae > Eutrema > Eutrema salsugineum. Next base: position 11,815,924 of record NW_006256414.1, on the reverse strand, counting down.
GAACGATGGCCAGGCCGCACAGAAAGGAAGGAAACCCAAAATGCCTAAGTCCCAGAAGCTGCGGGATAGGAGTGCGGGTCAGAAGAAAGATGGCCAGGCCGCAGAAAGACTCGGAATTTACTCCGAGATGGTTGTGCGGGTCAGAAGAACGATGGCCAGGCCGCACAGAGAGGAAGTTGGGGAGAGTTCCATGAACTGCACAGCCTTGGTCGCATATGGAACCACTTGGGTAGATCTTGACGACGGGAGTGATGAAGCCAGCCACCATTCTTGGGAAACACCGTCAGGCCACACATCGAACCCCTCCTACTCATTGGGGTCTGATTTCAACAGCCACTAGGTAACACTCAAAACCTTGTAAATAGCATGTAGACTTTCTTTTCCTTTTGCATTTTGCTTGTTTGCTTTGGTTTCACTTCTTTCTCATACTTTTATAACACAAGGGACTGTGTTATTTAAGTGTGGGGGAGGAGTTTCATCCTTTACTAACCATGTTTTCTATTTTCTCATTTTACACTTTGAGTCTTGAGTCACATTCTAGTTGCATAGTCATCTAAGTGCATATAAAAACCAAAAAAATGGAAAAATCTGAAAAATTTTCACAAAAAAATGATCATGTAGTTGCATTCTCATTTTTAGGATTGAGTCTAGATTGCATTTGCATATAGGTTGCATCTTGCAAGGAGTAATGATAGGTTTTCTAGAGAGTACATCACTTTGAGAACTTGAATTGAATATGCTTGTGAATCTTTTTCTATGCTTGCAAAGTCTGAAATGATTTGAATCTGAGAAGCAAGTTTGAATTAAACTCAACTCTAATTAAGTGGGAACCTTGAACTTGACTTGAAAATATCTTGTGATGCATTGTTTGAAAAAGCTTGTGGATACCAATATACATACTTGAGCTAGAACCACTGTTTTTACCACTCTTTTCCTTAGCTCAAGTAACTGAATCCACATCATGGATCAGTTCCCATACCTTGAACCCATCCTTCTTTTAAGCCAATGTTTGTGTGAGAATTGAAAGGCCACCTTGGATCAAACTTAGCAGAAAGTGTTAGGTTTAGAGCGACAAGGGCAGGTCTCATTGAGTGCTGTGTTCCAACATCAAGGAACTGAGAGTTTTGGCGAGGAATAAGTGTGGGGGAAAAGACTTTTTGGTGAGTGGAAAAAGGTGAGATGAGTGGAAAGAGAGAGTGAAAATAACTAGGGGAATGAAAGAAAAAGAAGTCAGTCTTGGTGTTTTGAGAAAGTGAGCTCTGGTTTGTTGAAAAGAAAAATCTAGCCTCTAAGTGAAAAAGAAAGAAAAGAAGCCAAAAGCTCAAATGTTTTGATAAGAAAGAAAGAAGAGGCTAGAAGTTGTAAAAGAAAAAGAGCTGTGTAAAGTTTGAGTTCCAAGACTTGAGAGTGAAAGTGAAGAACAAATCCCCTAGTGAGAGAAAAATGAGTGTGAAAAGTGAGGTCTTTGAGCAAGAGAGGAAGCTTTGAGTAGAGGGTGGGGAGTGATGAGTCTTTGCCCTTGTATGCATAGGTTGCTTTTTACCTTTAGCATTCTGCCAAAGTTTGATCATTCATAGAGAGATCCCTTTGCTGCATTTAACCCACTTGAACACTGATGAGATCATTTTAATCTCATAGCCTCTCCCTAGCCAAGCCAGCTTGTTTAAACCTTGCATCATGAGATCCACCTGATAAAAGCTTAATGAATGTGAAAGAGTTGAGAGAGAGAAGAACTTGTGGAGATTCCTTGCTGAGTTGACATATATCTGAGTATGGCTTTGCATTGCATAATTGAGCATGAACTTGAATTCTCATTGTGATCACTTCTCTCAAAAAGAAAATGTGAACTCCCATTGCATACAACCTCTTTCTCTCATTTGCTCTTTTTGCTTGAGGACAAGCAAAGGACAAGTGTGGGGGAGTTGATATGTTCATAATTTGCATCATTTAGGTTGCATAAATCATTCCAAATCATGTTTTATTTCATGTATTTTAGGTCCTTAGGGTTTGTTTTAGAACTTAGGAGATGCATTAGGTCCCAATGAGTCTTTGCATGTTTTGAGTGTCTATCAGGTGATTATGGAGCTGAAAAGATGAATCCAGGAGGTGGAATGGTGAGCAGAGCTTGAAAAAGTGGAAAACTTGAGCCTATGGAGGTTATCGGCCATTCTCGCTGGCCAGGAAGGTTTTACCGGCCATTTTCATGTACCGCGGGAAGCTTTACCGGCCATTTTCACGTACCGCGAATTAAGTATATCGGCCAAAATCTCCGGGTGCGAACGAGTCTCAGAAATCACCTGTCCGGGGAGCCTTCCGGTCCGATTCAGATGGCGGGTCCTTCATAGAAGTTGGAGAGCATTGAACCACGGTCTCATAGCAATTGGAATCGTAGAATTCGGACGCGTGAGCAGAGAGATAAGCTCGTCGGAAGAAACCCCTGTCTCGCAGGTATTCCGGACCGAGCAGATCAGTTCTGAAGGATGCGAAGGACGGTGCACTTCCAGGCCGATTCAGCTTCCGGGTCCTTCATGAGAATCAGAGACATTTGAGTCTTCTTTCCAGAACGTCCAAGAGCATTCAATTCGGATCTATGAGCAGGAAGATACGGCCTCCGGAATGGACACATGTCTAGACGCCTCTCTCTGGTCGTATACATGCACTGCAAAGATGTGCCCTCCAGGAAGCCTTCCACCTCCCAAGCACTGAAACTTCCTTCACAAAAGTTGGAGATAAATGAGTCCTCTGTCTTCTGCAACCGAAATCATTCAATTCGGACAAGTATCACAGGAGTTACACTCTCCGGAATGCGAAGTGATCTAAGCTGCTCTGGATGCTGCGAGATGGTCTTGCGACTTGGTTAACCCGCAGGCCTGAAGATGAACGCCTGAATGCTGATGCTGCGAGTTGAAATGTGCGGGTAAACTATCACTGGAAGAGGTCTGGAGCTCCCGAGCAAGAGAAATGCTAAGTCCACAATCGTGCGACTTAGGCATGCGAGTCATCCGCGCCTGGATCTATGCCGCACGATCACTCGGAATTCACTCCGACTTGAGCCTGCGACCTAAGTGCAATAGAGACCAACCCGCACAGTTTCTACATCCCCCAGAAACCGGCTCAGCCCTGCGAGTTGGAGAGGAAGGAGACCATGCCGCAGAAACACTCGAAATTTACTCCTAGATAGGCGTGCGGCTCCGACAAGGCGATTCAAGCCTCACAAGACAAGTCTTCATCTACTGCGACTTAGGTGTGCGGCCTGGGACATACTGAACCGACCCGCAGCTTTTCCCACTTTATCCATTAAAGCCGGGTCAGGACCCGGTTTGTTCCGGGCTGACCCGGTTCGTTTTTAAGAAGGTATAAATACTTTTTAGGGTTTTTTGGGGGAGAACTAAGTTTTATTCCCTTTGTCTCTTGCCTCTTTTGTGAAAAGACTCCATTAAGAAGAGAAATATCTATTTTTGAGTGTTTAATCAAGAGAGTTTTAAGAGATCTGGGTGTTTAAAGCTGTTTACTTTTGAATCTATCATCTCTATCTCCATTTCTCATCATTAATCATGCTAATCTTCTCAACTTGCAAAGGTTTAAGAGAGATTAGTATGATTAGTGAGTAATCCCATATTAAGGTCTTAGATATGTAGATTAGGGTGCTTAAGTGGTAGATTAGCGAGCTTAGGGGTTAGATCATGCATATTCCATTCTCTACAACTTGTTCTCTATGCTAGATCCATACAAATCATATGTGGTCTAGATTCTGGGCATTTCATGCACCAAAAGTGTTTGATGAAATGCCTGAACCAAAGTTGTTAGAGGTTTAAGTGTTATTCATCATGGGAATGATTGTTTATATGCTTAAATGACAGATTAAACTGATTCTTAATGCTTGTTAACTCATGTTTCACTGATGATGATTGGGTTTGAAACTGATTTAGCATAGGAGTTAATGCCTTCATGAGAGGATTAACTTAGTTAGAGATGTTTATGTTAAATGGCTTGCTTGATCATATGATTCATTAGCTCATTAGTTTATCACTGAAGGCACCCTAATCCACTATCATGTCTAAGACCTTTCTTATCATCATTCATACATTCTCATCATTTGTCATTGTTTAGTTCTTGTTTAAGCATTTCATTAATCCTTAATCCTGTTTAAGTTTGTAGTTGTCTCTAGATTAATCAAAACCCACTCTTGTTTGCTTGAATTAAGAACTTGATCATATAGCTTAGTGTCTAACACCACATCTGGATTGATAAACCTCTTTGTGCTACATTGACAAGGGGATTGATAGCCCTGAGACCATAAAAAGTCCTATCTATCACCCGACCTATAAAATCTTCATAAACAATAAAAACTAAACTATATTAACATCAGCGACATAATAATAACGAAATTCAATATCTAAATCGAAAATAAACACACCAAAGAAATAGTCATCATCATGGGCACGATCCAATATCCTTTGAAAATCAACGAAGTCAAAATAAGCGTTTTCACTCCACGTGAAGTCTTATCAATGATAGTTGATGGTATGAACAATATTTTGTATCTATGAGAAATCAGTCTACAACTATCCTCACACTTGATAACAGAAAAACGACTGATAATGATCCAACTACCAACATCTATGCGAGACGCTGCAACATCGATCTCACCATCTCTAACAGTGGCCTGAATTTTAACACCCTGTGAATAAAACAGTCAATTAGACATCAACACAATTTTATAATAATTTTTCTCATAATATAATAAATACTTGTTCATCCGATAATATGAGCTCCAGGGAAGAACGTTTCAAAATTAGCATATGCACCCACGTCTGTAAAACCTTAACAAAGATAGTACAACCATCTTTGGAAGGTCTCTAACGGGACACACACCCTCCAAAACACATTGAACCAAGAGAAACTGTATAAGTACACACCAAATTCTGGTATCCCGATATACTAATATTCTTTTCGATGAGTATATCATTCGGTTCGACGTTTTGGTGATCCTCACTATCATCGTCACTCTCAGTCTCATCATCCAACATAACATCTTCATCATCATCCTCATCATCATCAGTCGAATCAGCATCGTCATCATCTTCATCTTCATCATCACCACTATCACCTTCCGAGTTATCACTTGAACCATCAGATCCTTCACAAGACTCACCGTCGTCAATAAAATCATCTTCAGAATCATATTCATCTGTTTGGTCCATATCATCGGTATCATCATGCGACTCAGCATCAGACCCCATGTAATCCTCAAAACCATAATCATCATCAGTATCACGGCCAGATAGCACCTCGGTATTATCAGACTCATTATCTTCTGCATAGATAAACATATGAAAAAACAACGTATTTAGAATTTAAAATAAATATTAAAATAAGGGAAAAAATGGTGCTCAATCAAAAAACAAACCATTGAAACCATTAGATTTTTTATTTATAATCCAAGCCTTCCTCGCAAAATCCCAAAGAAAGGTCTTGTGAGCATGATCGCTCGAATTAACATGATCAGAACCTAAATGCACAAAACGAACATCAGAACAAACATAAACACATATAAAAAATTTAATATACATCATTAACAAAATTATATTACAGGAAGAGCAGAAATACCTCCTTTGATCAAAAACTTCTGATCAAGAATAGATATATAATACGCAGAATCAAGATCTATATAAAAAATGAATACGTTCGTAGATTAATACATAGTAAAGATACGAAATTGTAAGATTAAGATACAACACTACGAAAGGTACAAAATTGTAAGATTAATATACAGTACTACGAACCTTCGATTACAGGATTATATGTCTGCAAGGTCCACTCGTCGATAGCAAGATCCATAAGTAACTTGCATGGATAACCTAAAAATACAAAATAATTACTAATAAGTATTATAACTTGCATGAATAACCTAAAAAAGCACAACAACTTTTTTTGTGATATCGACGAAAACGTATGGAGTTACGTAACGATAATCAGATATCTCTTTTTGATCCATATCCTGGCGATATGAATTCAACATAGATCTTAACTCGCGAGCATAAGCCTGGTTATCAAAACCTATGGACGAACAAAATTTTAGAATCATTAAAAACGTAGAGAGCATATATATTATTATTAATTTGAGGAGATCTAGATATATACCCGAAGCAGTAGACGAAACTTCCCAAGTAATCATGACTTTCGATGGATGATCAAAGTTGTACTTAGACGAATACATGGTTAGGTTTGCATGCAAATAGACAAACATGATAAATCTTTTTTAAAGAGATCCAAAAAGTTAATGCTATTATAAAAACCCTAGCAAAATAAACACAGAACTCTAACAGAGAAACTAAACTGTAAATTATGAGACGATTGTTTTAAAACACTCATATTTATACGTGTAAACAACCTAGGGTTTATTTTTTATGAAAAATACTAAAAGATAATTCTTGTTTTATATACGATATTATCTTCCCATGAATTTAATAGTTTTTAACTATAAAAAATGTAAAGATTCCATTCTAGATAATAACAAAGGAAATTATGACATATTTCCGTTTGCAAAATATTTAAAACACTCATATTTATACGTGTAAACAACCTAAGTTTATTTTTTTATGAAAAATACTAAAAGGTAATTCTTGTTCTATATACGATATTATCTTCCCATGAATTTTATAGTTATTAACTATAAAAAATGTAAAAATTCCATTCTAGATAATAACAAAAGAAATTATGACATATTTCCGTTTGCAAAATATTTAGCAAATTAAAATTATTTCCAAACATTGAATTATAACAAAAATCTAAAAATTAAAAAAAATCTAACTCCATGACTCAAACCCGTGAGCTTTCGCTGAACGGACAAAGCACCTAACCAACACAGCTACCATCTCATTCAGTGTAAATGATATATTGGAAGGTATGTATAATGTTTCTGTATTTCCACGTAGAGTAACCAATCGCCAAAACCCTAGAACAAAACGTAAAAAAAAAATAGTAAATGAATATAAGCGGAGGCAGAAAATATTTATTTATATAGAAAACGATTCCGGGTTTATGTGTTTCCTTATTTATTTGTTTATTATTGATGTGATCAACTATTTCTTTATAATAATCACAAACATGGGTTTGTGCTCACTTTTCTCTAGATCTGATCCACGATTGGTTAAAAAATGATTTAAAAAGAGAGAAATTTAGAAAAAAAAAACACAATTAAATTAGTCTAAGATTCGAATTTGCTACGTATGAGATAAGAATTCGGATCACTAACCATTGTAGTTTGTGTTATTTTTTTGTTAACCAATCAGCAGTTAAATATATATATTTTTATTGTCGACAAAAAATGGTATTATGCCATATATTTTCTGTGTGCTCTACTCTATGTTTTGTTGTGTATTAATTATGAAATATTTCCTTTTAATCAGATTTTCTTTTTAATTGCAGAATAATCAACTGACCAGTTATAATAGAGTATTTTCGTTAATGGCATAAGTGTAATTTAACATCTTCTACCAAAACGACAGAAAAAATAATAATAATTAATTTATATCAACCAATCAAAATAAAACATTAGCTGACCAATCAGAACATAAGAATTTCATTAATCAAAACGACATCAAAAGTTGTGCATTGAACCACAGCTCAAATCACTTCGCAAATACTATAATAGATTTTGATGACCCTAATCATCGTATAATCGTCGTAATAGTATCAACGTAAATAAGTTGCAAAAAAGTTCATCGTTTAATCATCGTATAAATTTTAAATGGTCGACGTAAGTTCGTCGTAATATTACGACATACGATTTGTTAAATTAATAAATAAATAAAATTATATTCTTTTTTTTCGGCAAACAATTTCATTGATTTCAAATTAGAATTACAAAGTCATACAGAACTTTTGGAATACAAATTATTACATAAGCAGATATATGCGCCATATATTGAAAAAGATACAACAAAAGAAGTGATTTTGACGATGCTTTCTGTAGATTAGTCTTACTCGCTAACGAATCATGAAATCCGTTATTTTTTTCTCCGTATTTGATCTTAATCTGATGCGAGTGTGTCGGTAGCATCTCTTGGCTAAACCTTTGAATTACACACTGAATGACAAAACCCGATGCTTCCAATAATAGTTTTGGAACTTCGACATTCTGATACCAATGCTTCCGTATCAGAGTCTTCTTACAATATTTCGACTTTGTTGTTCTCCCAATTCGATATAATGAAAACCTTATTTCTTCTTCTAAGAAATTGATTTTTCTAGTGATTCCGGGATCAAAAATCCAAGTGACACCTCTATACCGTGAAGTAAGAGGACAATCACCGGTTGATAACCGGACTTTACACCGGCAGAGTAAGAACTCACCGGAAGCAAAAACTCTACTAAGAGAGACTTTAAGATTCCATTGAACCATCACTAGAATAAGAAAAAGAAGAAAAAGATACCAAAGGGGTGATTCATGATCTACAAGTTCTAGTAGGGGACAAGATTGTTCCAGCAGACTTCCAAGTTCTGGAAATGGGTCAAGACAAGGAGAGACCACTCATATTCGGGAGACCATTTCTAGCTACTCTAGGAGCAGTAATCGACCACGCAAACTGGTATGCTGTCTTCCTCAATGTAGATCGCAGGAAGTTTTATCCGACTGTCCTAGACGATTTTCCAAGTAAAGGAAATCAGCCAAAAGAGAAAGAAAAGGAGAAGCCGAGAGCTTTTGCAAAGATCAAGATCATCATTCCACCAGATGCAACAGAGACTAGTGAGGACCAAATCCAGGAGCTGATCAAGAACACAAAAAGGGTTTTAAACAACGTTAAAGTCCGGAAGAAGAGTAAAGGAAAGAAGCTAGCGCCTCAAGGAGAAGAAGTTAAACCTCCAGCAACCGGAAATGATAAAGGCACATCAAGTGGAGTGCTATATAAATCCGCCTGATCTTTCGTGCCTAAGTCGAGCTAAACGACTTAAAACAAAAGCGCTTAATGGGAGGCAACCTATTTAGGTACTCTTTCTTTCAGTTTTCTTTTCTCTTATTATGATTCATGTTTTCTTTTTCTTTCTAGATTCAGGTACTCTAATAAACAAAAACACAAAAAAAAATCAGAAAATCAGAAAAACCGAAAGAGAAGGAGACGTTTTTAGCTGCTCGGCCCAGCAGAAACCTGAAAGTTGGACGAAGGCTGCAGGAAAATGGGCCGCAGTCGCGACCAAACGACTCACAGCCAACGCACCTTCGACCGCGGCACCATGAATTTGACGCGGCCGATGCTATGTCACCGCGGTTGCACGTCTCCTGACCGCGGCCGTTGGTCGTTAAGACGGAACCTACGATTTTTGTTGCTTTTCAAATGTTCCTGGTAATTCCCAACGATTCCTAGAACATTCCTGGAAAAGCCCATTAAGATTTTCCGTAAGTTTTAAATTTCATGTTGCGTACAAGACAAGAAAGGTAAGTTCCCGTAAGCCTTTGAATTCCCGAAAATTTCCCGTTTTTGCCACAAAAACATTTTTTAAAGAAATGAAACGCACTTTTTGGATCAAAACTCCTTTTTCTCTTCTCTTCCAAAAAACTTGGAGATTTAGGAGAGAGAACATCTTTTTCAAGACTTGGCCCAAACCTCACTCTTTTTCAAAGCTGATTTCGAATCTATCATCAAATCTCTTTTTCCAGCAAGGTATTGATGGGCTTGCGGGCCTAGGGTTGTTTTTTTTACAAGTCCATTGGTCCTCCAAAAGTTTTAAATTTATAAAACCCTAGTTTCTGCAAGTGCACAGATGTACGTTGTAGGACTTAGGGTGTCGATCCACAGGGAGGATGTCTAATCTGCAAGAAACAACAAACTAGGAAGTAAGCAAACTCAAAAACCAACAAAAGATTCGGGGTTTTTTGGTTAAGATCCTAAACTAAACCTAATCTAATATTTACAAGAAATGCCATGCAGAATGAATTGTTAAAAGAACATCTAAAGCATATCGACTCAAACTAAAGACTCTGAAACTCATATGTGGCGATTTAGACTTCTCCAGTTTACTCTAATCGATGTATGGTGGCATTTCCAATTAGCTTCCGGGCGATTTATCTTCATCTGATTCTGGGAATCTGCATTGAACTAGAATAGACACATGTATAATTAACCAACTGTCGTCACCTTAATCAACTAATCTCTTAGATCTAGCAATTAACTCTCGCTCTCATGCTAAACTTAAGATCATGCATTGAACATTGAATTCGTCTGCTCACATCATCTCTATAGGTAGCTTTCGACTCCTATAGCGAATATGTTCTTCTGAAGCTAGGTATGGATGATCTGATACAGCACTCTCGTGGCTCTGATCGATCCTAGGTTCAGAGAATAGGTCATGAATCTACTCTCATGTTTTACAAATAATAAATATGCCTAAGAACAATAGAAATCCTAATCGATATATATGCTTGTCGATATCTTCAAACAACTTGACTCTCTGGGACAAATCTATATGATGCAATGAATGATAAAAGACATAGAAGTTTGGTGGCTCAAAATCTCATTACAGGAACACACACCCGTTTAGGACTGCTAAACAATGTATTTATAGGTCTTAAGGTCTTCCAGGTCTCATTTAGGGCTTCTCTAAAGAGAAATGGCGAAGTGGGCTTTGATGTTGGGCCTTGTGGCTCGTCCTAAAGTCCACCGGGGGTGAGAGTCTTCCAGGGCAGGTAAAACATGCTTTTGCCGCGGGTGAGAGTCTTCCGGGACTGGTGAACTGGGTCAACTTTTCTCCATGTATCTTTTGATGCACCGTTGGATCTTTGTGATGTAAAGTGCTATGGAAAATCTCATTACAGGAGCACACACCCGTTTAGGGCTGCTAAACAATGTATTTTTTTTATTGGCATACTAAGGCCTGTCTAAAATAAGAAAAACAAAACTTTTAATAGAAAAAGAAAGCTGAAACAAAAACAAATAAGTACCTAAAATAGGTTGCCTCCCACCAAGCGCTTTGGTTTATAGTCTTTAGCTAGACTTTGCAAAGAAAAAGACTTAGTTAAAATAAGATCTTGTCCTAAGACAAGTCCTTTTCGAAATCCTCTTGTTCTGTCTTGCAGGTTCTTCATCACTCCAGAGTTCTTCTGGTTCAAATGTCTGGGCTATTTGCTCTCCTCTTTTGCTCTTAAGTGGTGTAGCTTCATAGAAGATGTCCTTGTCGATATTGGCAAAAGAAACTCGCCTGTTGGGCCAATCCATGATGGCTCCAGCAGTTGCTAGGAAAGGCCATCCAAGAATAACTGGATAAGAGTTATCTTTGGTCTTCACTATGTATAAATCGACAGGTGCAATGCAATCTCCAATCCTTAGAGGAATGTCTCGGGCTATCCCTCTTGGTGTTGCACTTGAATCATCTGCTAAGCTAATCTTTGTCCTGGTACTTGAGATGTGCTTAATGCCAAGTCTCAAAGCAGTTGCTTTGGACATCATGTTAATGCAAGCTCCAGAATCACAAAGAATATTGAGGAATCTTTCACCTTTAATGTCACAAGAGATAAGAAATTGACATTTGTCTTGAACTTTGTGCAGAGTTCGAACTGGTCTACCTTCATGGGCGTGTGTGAATAAGTCTTTCATCTCTTAGATTGACTCTTTGCTGTCACAAAAGAAGTGGCCTATCATGTAGTCTCTACATGCTTTGGCGAACGAAATTCCTTCTGGCAGGGTCTGAACTACTTGGTTGAACTCTTCGAGTGCTTCTTTGCTGATCTTGTTTGTGTAATCACTGGCTTCTTGGGGATCTTTGAGGTGGATCCTGTAAACAGCTGCATCAGGTGATGATCTAGGAAAATATAGATACCTGGCTCTTCTGAAATATGTAGAGATGTTCTCCTTAGTCTCCTTGCTGTATCTAAAGAAGACTTGAAGGCAGCCTTGCTTCCAGACATCATCAAATGCGAGATAGAGAGGAATGGACTTCACAAACTTGTTGAATTCGATCAGTCTCTCTCTGGATATGCTCTTGGTTATTGGTTCAGTGTTGTCATCAGATGAATCGTCCCCAGGGTTTGGATCTTTTACAAACAAACCATACTCTTCATCTTCTGAGAATTGCTCTTGAAGCTCATTGTCACAAGTGTAAACCATGTTGCAAGATGCATAAGTGTTGGATTCTTCCTTTTCCTTTGATGCTTTTGCAGTGATTGAGAAGACAGCTTGATCAAACAACCTAGGTCTGGTCACATTAGGTCTGTTTTCTGATGAGTAGGTTTCAGAAAGAGGTTGAAAACTTTTCCAGTCTAAGAAGTTGTGCTCCACCGCGGGTGAGGAGCTCGGAGCCGCGGTTGGAGTGGCTCTGGCCGCGGTGAATTCGCAGCCGCGGTCAGCTCCCTCCGACTCTCCATGCTTTTTTCTTCAATCTCTTCTTCTCCATTGTTGTTCTCTTGTTTCCAGTGGTTGTCAGGCTCGTCTTGGGTATCCAAATCATTGATTCCAGAGTTCAGATCACACTCCTTATGATCTTTAGAAAGTTTTTCAACTTTCTCTTCTACTTCATCCAAAGCATAGACAATTGTCACTATGATTCAGCAATTATATTCGACAAAATATCTATGCAAAGATTTAATCGTCACATAAACTGGGTTACCAACCCGATTTGTATACCCAACAAGCAATCTTGGCAAATCCAATCCCTAAATTATGAAATCCCCAAATCTCCAAATAAAAATCTAACTGGGTTTTGAAACTTCAACAATGGTAGTGGAAAGAGAAGATAAAGACAAGAAACTGATTGCAGAGGATGAGGAGGCAAGAGTTGGACGACAAAGATAAGATTTTGGTGATTTTTGGAATCTGTCAACGTTTCGACGATGAAGACGAGTAGAAAAAAAAAGAAATATAAGGATAATTGAAGAAAAATAAATAAAATAAATAAAATAAATTGCTGGAGAAGAGAGAGAGAAAGTTTGAATGATTGATAAATGGAAAATAAAACGGGTTATTAGGTTGGCCAGAAATTGGGTGGATATAACCCTACTATAATCTATACTATTATTTACGAGGTTAAAAAATCTGATGTGTCATCTCCATAGTGATTTCCTACGTGTCATTAATAAAAAATTATTATGTAGCGTTTTAATTAGTTTTGATAGATTGATCATTAATCCTACGTGTAAATACCCGTGAAATGGCTTTTTTCCTCGATTATAGGCCATCGATCTCAAAGTCGGCTTTAGCCACCAATTTTGGTTATGGGCTATCGATATGAAAGTTGGTACTAACATAAACCTTAACGTATCCATCATACTATATATATATACCCCTCTTGGTATTCATGATTTGTTATATAAAACATTCGTGTTTTAAGGTCTGGCCTTTTTTTTGTTAAAAGTTATTCCTCTACTATATCTTTTGTTCTTCTCTTTTTCGATACTGGTGTTGCTGATATGGTTTTTTTTGGTAGAGATGTTGTTTTGTTGTCTCAATGACGACCAATAGGTTGGTTTTTGATATTTGTTTGTGTTTTTCCATTTTTTTTTCTTTTTCATGTTCTACGATCTGTTTTTCTTTGCTTATGTTATTGTTTTATCTGTTTTTTTTTTATGTTTTTCTAATCGAATGTAACTAATATCGTGTTTGCTTTTCCGTTTATTTTTTTTGTATACACCAGAACGGAAAAGTAAAATAAACCAAAAATCGTTATTTTTAAAAAAATATTCGTTTTTAGTCTTATATATTAGTCGGCTTTGGTACATCTTCGTTTGTAAGGTTGTTTATCCCACTTTTCGAGCTGTCTGTTGTTCTATTTTCTTGGTTTCTGGTGATGCTGGTGCTGATTGATCGATAGTTCTTGGCAGGAGTTTAGGGTTTACGGTTTAGGGTTTAGGATATTAAGTAATTTTTTGTTGGTGTTTGAGATATTGTGTTTGTTTTATAATGGGATCTTATTATAAACGTCTTGGTAAGGTCTAGATCTTATTAAAATTTGTGGGCTTTGCTTTTGTTAAGACTTAGGGTCTTGAAGATGAAATTATATCGTTTTTCGGCTTGCCTTTGGCAAAATGCGAGTATCTTGCTGATGCAATCTTTGACTCATACCACAATGTAATATGAGGCTCCATCTCAGTATAATGACTATAATAAACAAATTTTTATATACTATTATTTACGAGGTTAAAATTCTGATGTGTCGTCTCCACATTGATTGTCCTACGTGTCATTAATAAAAATTACTATGTGACGTTTGAATTAGTTTTGATAGGTTGATTATTAATCCCACGTGTAAATTCACGTGACATGAACTTTTCCCTCGATTATGAGCCATCGATTTTGATTATGGGCCACCAATCTCGAAGTCGGCTTTAGCCACCGATTTTGGTTATGGGCCATCGGTGTGGAAGTCGGTACTATCCTAAACCCTAATGTATCCATCATGCTATATATACACCTGTTGGTATTCATGGTTTGTTACATACAACATTCCTGTTTTAAGGTCTAGCCTTTTTTTGTTAAAACTTATTTCTCTTTCGTTTTTGGTTTGTTTCAGCTCTATTTATTTTTACGATTTCTACTATATCTTTTGTTCCTCTCTTTTCCAATACTGGTATTGCTGATAAGGTTTTTTTTTGTACAGTTGTTGTTTTGTTGTCTCAAAGACAACCAATAGGTTGGTTCTCGATATTTGTTTGTGATTTTCCATTTTGTTTATTTCTTTGTTATGTTCAATGCTCTGTTTTTCTTTTCTTATGTTATTATTTTATCTGTTTCGTTTTTGATTTTTATCTAATCGAATGTAACTAATATCGGGTTTGATTTTCCGTTTAGTTTTTTCTATACACCAGAACGAAAAAGTAAAATAAACCAAAAACCATTATTTTTTATAAAAAAAAATAATCGTTTTTAGTCTTATATATTAGTCGACTTTGGTACATATTCGTTTGTGGGGTTGTTTATCCCACTTTTTGAGTTGTCTGTTGTGCTATTGTCTTGGTTGCTGGTGATGATGGTGCTGATTGATCGATAGTTCTTGGCAGGAGTTTAGGGTTTAGGGCTTAGGATATTGTGTAATTTTTCGTTGGTGTTTGGGATATTGTGTTTGTTTTATAATGAAATCTTATTATAAACGTCTTGGTAAGGTCTAGACCATTAAAAATTTTGCGGGCTTTGCTTTTTGTTAAGACTTAGGGTCTTAAAGACAAAAGGATATCGTTGGTCGGCTTGTCTTTGACAAAATGTGAGTATCTTGCTGATGCAATCATTGACTCATACCACAACGTAATCTGAGGCTCAATCTCAGTAGAATGACTATAATAAACAAAGTTTTGTATATACTTGTAGCTTCATATTTATCTTGATTGAAACCAGATGGCTAAATTAATAAGCTAGCTCACACTATAATTGCTAGACATTTTGTCAATGAACCTTTTAATTTGAATGTGTTTCACAGGCATTGTTGTATTGGGAGACTCCCATCGAGATATAGGAGAAATTTACATGTCACTTAGCCATTTGACCTAAGGATACCATTGAATTTAATTTTTGACACTGAGTCTTGCTCAATGGATATACGAGAGAACTCAGATTATTTTTTGGTGTTGTTATTTTTGTATTACCATTTACAATGTTTGCTATATAAATAAGCAGCAACCACGTGCTCACTGTTACATTATCAGAACCCATCACAAATCAGACTGACCTACTACCAAGAAACTCGAAAGTTTCTTGCTAGAAACAAGTACCATGGAACAGCTCAAAACCAGCAGTAAAGAAAACAGTTTTCAGACACAAACCTATAACCCAGATGATGTGATCTTGGTGAAGATCCTCCCCTGATCGGCACTCTTATGACTGGATCGGATAGAACTTGTACTTAGAAACACAAGGGTTCAAGCACAAGGGAATGGATTGAAGGGTCGCCCAAGAGTTGCGGAAGGCTCTTGATATTCTCGGGTATCTTAAGGAAATGACACACCTTGAGATAGGTTTTTCTAAAGCGATATGACACACTCTAAAGCTAAGATGTTCGGAAGAACAAATGATCTTATTGAAAAGAGATTTGATAAAAGATAAGATGAGTTTTACAAATGAAAACAAAAGACAATATAAAGAAGAAACAATTCGGCCTAAGACATAAATGAGTCTTGGAAATAACACAAGTAGCTGTCAAGTTTGAATTTGAATTTGGCTCCTCTTCTCTTTAGTTGGCCGAAACGTGTTGTGGGCTTGGGCTAGTGGACTTAGGATAAATAAGTGATCTAACCTTGCCTCATTAAAAACTTATCTCTAGAAAACCCATTGGGACAAAACTAGAGATAGGAAAAAAGAGTATAAGATTAGATCGCAAGTCCACTTAGCCATCTTGAACTTGGTTTAGAATCAATATATTTGTTGTAGACTCTTTTCCCTCTTGAACCATCTTGTAAGCTTGCTTGGTGATGTTTCCTACGACCTCCTTGAGTTTCTTGGTTCTTGACCGAGTCATAGGTCCATTTGAAATTATCAAAGTTTCTTTTTGCTCAGCTACAAGCTTTCCATCCTCAGGTTCAAGCTCTCCTTGATCTATGTTGCTGTCCATCATCACATAACCAAATAAGTGAACCATAATCTAGGTTCTCAGTTGCCAGAAGGTGACTGAAAGCAAACAAAAAAACAAGTACTATAGACAATCACACAAAGATTAAGTACTTTTTATAAATAGAAATTCAGTAACATCAATCATAAGAGAGATGAGTCATACAAAAAAGTGAAAAATCATAACTTCAAAACAGAAAACTCAAGAAAAAGCTTAACCCAACATAAAAATTATTCTTTCAGATACAGTTGTCACTTAGATTTATTCTTCTTCTTCACTATCTTCTTGTGGCTACCATAAATTCTTCTACTCTATGGGACAGTTGTACGGTTTTGGAACTAACCAAGAATATGATGCTTTAAATGGGGTTGGAGATGATCACATTAATGAGCTAGAGTCTTTTTTGAAACGTAGGCAACGGCAAAATTAATTCGATTAACGACGATGAAACCAAAATTGAAATCCCTGACGAATTACTGATAAAAGAATGTGTTGATCATGTTAAAGAGATAGAATGTATGGTGATGGATACATATTGGAGAGAGAAAACCAAGGTTTTTCAAGATAGAGCAATTCTCAGCCCGAGAAATGCAGACGTGGGATTAATAAACGAATACATGTTGTCAGAAATACAAGGCAAACATATTTAACGCTTTATACATATAGATATATGATCTTACACTTGAGCTTCATATCGTTATTTTAGGTCATAATTAGTGAACTTCTTTTAACATTTTTCTTGGTAAGGAACATACATATTTTAGCTTGACAGTATTGATACTTCTGATAAGGGCAAGATTGACGAGAAAGTCTACACCCAGGAATATCTTAATAGTATTAAGATCTCAGTATTACCAAACCATGAATTGAAACTGAAAATAGGAACACCTATTATGTTGCTTCAGAATATTCACCCTAGAGGTGGTTTATGCAATGGAACAAGATTCTTGGTAACACAATTGGCCAAACATGTTATTCAAGATAACTACATAACTGGTGAGAATATTGGTCAAAATGTCTTGATCCCACAAATGTTTGTTTCCCCCACCGAGACAAGATTCCTTTTAGAATGAGGTGTAGATAATTCTCTGTAGTCATCGCCTATACAATGACTATCAATAAAAGCCAAGGACAGACTTTGCAAAAAATTGGACTGTATTTACCAAAACCCGTATTTTCCCATGGACAACTTTATGTGGCTATATCACGTGTTACTTCGAGAGCTAGTTTGATGATTTTGATAACAGATATTATGGATAAGTCACAAACTAATACTTTGAACGTTGTATACAAGGTCGTATTTTCAGAATGTAAGAAAACGATAGTTTATTTTATTTGTTTTGGTTTAGACTTTTACTAATTAAATAGTTTTTTTTAATGATATTTTGGTTTACTTATGCTTCAAAATTGAGTCTTTCTTTTTTTTCAATTAATGGTTGTTCTGATTGTTGAGAATCGATACTTTTATTAAACATAAAAGAAATCGAGTACAAAACCATAATGGTGTTTGAAAATACACACTGAAACAAATTGCAACTTGAAGATCGGTGGTATTGGAATGTTGTACATCAGCAAATATTGATGCACATAACGATAATGGTCACAATTGATAAAGTGATAAGTTTTTTCAAAAGTATCATTATCCAACTATCAAAATTTGTGGGTTTATTAACGATACATATCATAATAACAACGAATACTCTTTGAAATTTTAAATATTTATATAAGATCTAAGCTTTTCACCATTATTACAAAAAAAAAATTCATGACAGTTAGTATTGTTAGAACAAGAGAATTTTAAAACATATCATTTCAAAAGATTATATTTAACTTACAATTTTATACCAACATTTTAGAACTGTGATTTGGTGCAAAAATGGTTTAATATTTGGCACAAAGAAAAACGTTCCTCTCTCTCTCTCACCAAAAGGCGATTTCTACTTTTTCTCCAAAAGCGAATCTTCTCTGTTTCTCCATTGTTTCCGGCTGGCGCTGGAGAATGCGCTGGCTTCTCCAGCGCCGGTTGGCTGTTTGCTTTCCTTAGTTTATTCATATAAAGTTGATTATGTCAAATTTTATTCCTTAGTTCATTCATATAAAGTCGATTATGTCAATTTCATCGTCTCGTCGACACAAACCCATCCGAGATACATCAATGCATCTGATCCATTTGTGGTTCTCTCTGATAATTATTCTATGTCTCTCTCTTCGAGAGAGTGCTCTTCCGGCCATAATTCGGCGAAAGTTTAGGATCAATAGTGCCAGTTTCATTATGTGGAATTTCTCCATGCGGTTTTAGTTTTCTTCAACAAATATATCGCTTCATCTTTGAAACTTTTATCTCTCCACCATATAATCTGGTTATGTTTATCCAGACATTTGAAAAAGTTCAAAATTTTCTGAATTTGGTCTATCTAAATTGAGAGAGCGTTTTCAAATCGAGTTTTGGGATTAAGGATATTCATTGGAACATTGGTCTTAAAGAGTATTCTGGGAAGAAATCTAGAAGCCATTAATGACTTTAGTTATGGCATAGAGAATGATATGATGGAACTATTGCTAGATCTTTACAACAAAATGGAGAAAAAGATGATGTTTGAAGATTTGATGGGTTTTGGTCAGAACAGGTATGCATCAGTGAATTTCAGACTGAAATCTTTTCCCATGATCAGGTCGAGTATTTGCGGTCGAATACTGCATATCTTATCGAGTTTTAGAAAATGTGTTCCAGATTCATCACCGACAATATTTAGTTTTATCTTATTAA
Source organism: Eutrema salsugineum (assembly GCF_000478725.1). NCBI lineage: Eukaryota > Viridiplantae > Streptophyta > Magnoliopsida > Brassicales > Brassicaceae > Eutrema > Eutrema salsugineum. The sequence goes on along the minus strand of NW_006256414.1, from coordinate 11,796,630 downwards.
TCAAAGTAATGCCAAGTGCTTTTTGGAGTTTCATCAGCAAGATGATAGCTAATAAAAAGTGTATGAAGGGGAAACATAACAAATATTATCTGTTAGCCTATAAGACTACTTCCGAAAGGATAACATGGTTACTCTCCACTCTTTCATCGAATTTGTTTCAGTTTCTTTTATCTACGTTAACAGTTGTATTAAGAATGTTTTTGTATCTTGTAAATTCGTTATGATATCAATATATTTTGATTTGCCATAAAAAAATTTACAAATATTCTATTTATCAATGATTACCTCTATAAATTTTGTAATGAGCTTTATATATCATAAGTTCGTGCAGATTCCACCTAGTTGTAATTAAAAACAAAAATGAAAGAGATGATATAATTTTTCGAGGAATTTACACTCCTTACCACTTTTTCAGTTTGTATTTACACGTTTTAGTTCTTTCGATTGAAGTGGCACTTTTATAACAAAGTGTGTTGCGAATTTCTTCTTCTGCCCCTTCATTGAATTTAAGACTCTAAACCGGATTTGATAACCAATATACACCAATAATGACCTATTTTACAACCCTGGGATTTCTCGGGTATGAAGAGACGTGTATCGTTGAGCAACAGTGCTAAGGGTCGGCGTTTTAGCCAGTTCCGGTGAGTAACGACAACGACTGCAAAACGGGGGATAACGATGACGGCTGTGACGACGACGACGACGGCGCAATTTGGGGAAGACAATCGGAATTCGGATGTGAAATTGGACTGGACGTATGTAAATCGGCGTGGCTGAAAACCAAATCGCCGAAGAAGAAATTTTGAGCCTCCGTTTCGCACAGGAATCCCAGTTTTCAGAACATCCCTCGATGCGCAGTCAGCCTTCGATTCTAACCGGAGCTGGATTCGGAGTCCGTAAGCCCCGATTCCCACTGGAAACACAATAGTAGTATGGATGTAACCATAATCAAGCAGCCATTATTAACCATAACCTCTGGAAACAAGATAGAAATATGGATGTAAATAAAATAGTTGCATTTAACGGATTTAACCATAATCGAACATCCATTATTAACCATCCACTATTAAGCACATATACAGTGGTGCCGATAGCATAATGGAAGTATCCATGATAATAGATAGCACACACACAATTGATGGCTATCACCTGATGGAAGTATCCATGCTATGCAATAACACGCATATGATAGCACTTTTGCTCGTTTCAATTCCCCACAGTCCATTTTGATGTACATATAGTATGTACATAGCCACTTGGGTTTATTTGTCTCGCATCCACAAACGAGCAACCACCGTATAATGGCAATATCCACAAAGACATCACATACTTGGTCTTTATGAGACAGATATCCACAGACGAGCAATCACCGTATAACCGTTTTATCCACACAATATGCACAAACGAGCATCCATTTAACCCATTACTAAATGTCAGAGTCATACATCCTTTTAATATGGATATATCCACGATAGTCATTATATCGTTTAGGATACAACCACACTAGATTATCCATTATTAACAATTCTAGGTCATCGTCTGGCCCGATGAAGTGGCCACAAAGTCAGTTTGTGGTAGGCCTCACCGTATCTACAATAAATCATCCACTGTATGATGGCCATATTCACAAAGACGTTACGTGCTTGGGTACAATATGCGCGTATCCACAAATGAGCATCCACCGGATAATGGCAATATCCACAAAAACCGTGTGTGACTGGTCCTAATGAGTCGCTATCCACAGACGAGCTTCCATAGTATAACGGATTTACACACAATAACCCATTTGTGAATGTCAGAGTTATTCACGAACTGATATGGGTACAATATGCGCGTATCCACAAACGGGCATCCACCGGATAATAGCAATATCCACAAAAACCGTACATGACTGGTCGTAATTAGTCTCCTATCCACAGACGAGCGTCCATAGTATAACGGATTTACACACAATAACCCATTTGTGAATGTCAGAGTCATTCATGAACAGATATGGATATATCCACAAATGTCTCCCAAATACCTGCTTGATACAATATGCGCGTATCCACACCGAGAATCCACCGGATAATGGCAATACGTGGCTGGTCCTAATGATTCTGACATTCACAAATGGGTTATTGTGTGTAAATCCATACATGACTGGTCCTAATGACCCTGACATCCATTTGTGAATGTCAGAGTCATTCGCGAACTGATATGGATATATCCACAAATGTCACCCAAATACGTGCTTGATACAATATGCGCATATCCACACCGAGAATCCACCGGATAATGGCAATATGTGGCTGGTCGTTCAAATTCAGATCCATCAACAATGTGATTATTTTTTGAAGACTTTTCGTATCCCCCATTTTGGTTCGGACTTCTAGACGGTTCGATTCACACATATCGATTCATCCAGAGTCGATTTGATGTACACAGACGAGCGTCCATAGTATAACGGATTTACACACAATAACCCATTTGTGAATGTCAGAGTCATTCACAAACTGATATGGATATATCCACAAATGTCACCCAAATACGTGCTTGATACAATATGCGCGTATCCACACCGACAATCCACCGGATAATGGCAATACGTGGCTGGTCCTAATGACTCTGACATTCACAAATGGGTTATTGTGTGTAAATCCGTACGTGACTGGTCCTAATGAGTCGCCTATCCACAGACAAGCATCCATAGTATAACGGATTTATACAGTGATAACGGATTTCTGAATGTCAGAGTCATTCACGAACTGATATGGATATATCCACAGAGGTCATTATATCGTATCTCGTTCAAATCCAGATTCATCAACTGTACGGTGAGTGATTATGTTTTGAAGACTTTTCGTATCCCCCGTTTTGGTTCGGACTTCTAGACGGTTCGATTCACACGTATCGATTCATCCACAGTCGATTTGATGTACATATAGTATGTAATTCGGGTCAGTTTGCGCGTATCCACAAACGAACCCACTACTAAACGTGTCCACCGTGTAATATGTAGATATCCACTTCGAAATCACATTGCCATTAACCGTACCCACTACTAAACGTCTCCGTTCAAATCGAGGTTCATCCACTTAGTCTTTATTTGTTTTTTAGACTTTTCGTATCCCCAGTGTTGATTCTTACTTCTAGACGGTGCGATTCACTTTTCTACAAAAGTAAAAAAAAAACCCTAACATCACTCCAAATTAAGCCTTCCTCGCGTTCTTAGATTTATCTCTACCTGTTTTTTCCTTCAAAAATCCGTGTTCTCTAAACAACGCTGTTATTCGTCCGATGTCTGGTAAGTTCCTTTTTTCCATGTCTGGTAAGTTTCCGTTTTGTACGGTTTAATTTGAATTGTTACTTGTCTGATGCTTTTGCGATTTCATTTGCAGACTACGATACTTCTCCTGATAACCGGCTTCCGGCAAAGTTGTTTGCCACGGACAGATACCCCATTTGTCGTCTCAACGTCTACTCGAAACCAGATACACTCACCGTTTTAAGGAACCTCCTACGGGATACTCCTGAACTCGACCAGATATTAGACTCGAGTTTTGGTGGTCTTTTTAGGTTACCCGCCAACAGAGCACCAATCTCTTGCAAACTCATTCAGGCTCTCATAGCCAGGCAACTGGTGACCAAGCACAAGTACGAGATGTGGACGGTTTTTGGTGGTCAGCCGTTACGTTTCTCTCTTAATGAGTTCCAGATTCGAAGAGGGTTACGAAACCCCATTGACAGAGGCAACCGTCAAAGAACCGGATATTTACTGGAAGTGATGGATAGGTGATGATGTAAAAACAACATGCGCAGACATCACCACTTGGCTTCGAGATGATAAGGACATGCCCAACGATCGACGGATCCATCTAGCTCTTCTTTTGATTGTTGATTGCGTCCTTATTGCCAACCATCAGACTCACTCTCCCACACCTCGTTATGTGAAGATGGTCGACAATCTTGAAAATTTCCTCAACTTTCCATGGGGCAGAGAATCATTCATCAAAACGTTGTGGTCGATGAGGCCTCCCAACGTCATCAAGTCCAGCAAAAATAAGGAAGAGGGACCAGTTCAGCTATTTTGTAAACAACTTCAGCAAAAATCCATTAAATTGAATGGTTTCCCCCTGGTGTTTCAGCTACTTGCTTTCAGAGCTATCCCACTCTTGCTCAGTAAGTTACTGGATCCCTCCGATGCACTTCGAATTAGTGATTTAACCACAGAAGGGTTCCTCAACAACGCTGCTGTCACGCTTAATGATGTCCTTGATTCGAAAATCGATTGCAATGTAAGTTTAACCTCCTCCCCACATATGTAATCTTCTCATCAATGTATACTATCTCACATTCCTCTCTATTGTAGCTTGTTGTTAACCCAATGATTGACCCACCTCCAAGTGTTGACGACGGTTCCGGTGAGTGGGATGACGAAGTTCGTGATCGCAAGATTGAGTACATGCTTAAACTCATCGAACAGAACCATGTTTTCATCAAACAGAACTGGCCCGGTGGGGACGCCTCCTGCCCTCTTATCGTGCATGAGCCTTTTCACACAAAAGGCAGCCACAAGAAACATATAATTAATCGCAGGAAAGGGAAAGCTACCACCAAACCAGTTGTTTGTGCTCTATCTAGCCTAGATGTTTCCACTTCTAAACCCAAAGGATCTTCTGCTTTTGTAAAAAAGTTTATGTCCACCATGCCTGAAGCTCCTGCCGACCAACTTCGGTGGCTCGCTAACCAGGTGGCTCTAATCGCGTTTAAGCACAATATCGCACAACCTGAATCGCATGGTACTAGTAAAAGGACTCGCTCTGCACCGAGGTCCATTACTTCCAAAGGCAGGGCAGCAAAACGCCGTCGGATGTGTGCCACAAAGCCACCCGTTTCACCTATGGCCTCGTCTGAAGAGGCATCCATAAGGTTGAACGAGGACCATGATCTTGACTCCCCAAATAGTCACGACCACGAGGCAGGGCCAAATACACCTGTCCACCATGTACGTCTCAGCCCTCATCCTTTTTTATAACATTTCCTAAATATGGTTGTAACCCCTAACAAGTACTAATTTTTGTATATTCAGGGTTCAACTGATATACTGGAACAGACGGATGTGGATTCACTTGTTAGATGTTCCCAATCAATCTTTAGTGTTCTCGGCGTTACAATCTATTCAACCTTAAAATTTTTCAATCTTTTTTTTTGTAATGCAGAACCTCCCGCTCAACCAGATTGGTGCCAACGAGCTAAATTTATGTGGACCTGACCGACAAGTACAGCATCACTCATCCGAGGAGAGAGAAGAGTCATCACCTATGGACACAACAAATGATGCAAATTCATTAGAGGTTACAAATATTTTTATTCATATAAAATCCGAGTAACCATACGGGAATGAAACTCGTTTCAGGTAATAAGCTATGGGAACTTTCTATTTCAGATGGCGCTACCTCTGAACCAGGTTAGCACAGGAGTTGATGACACCGATGGCCATATCCACCAATCAAGAGACCAAATCAATGACGGAATCGATGGGTCCACACACACGTGCACCGAGGTCGAACATATGTCTGATTCCGGTGGGTATGACCATATCAATATCAACCAAACAAAAGACGGACCCCAAGAGGTCACAACTGACGACATATCTATTACAGATCTAAAAGAGGTATCAATATCCATTCTTAATTACTAAACATCGTAAATATGCTCGACTGGATGATTTTATTTCATACACAGTCCGGACACCAATCATCCATCATCGATGTACACGGGAAAGGAGATGAACAAATTGCCCCCCCCCCCCCCGCCGATGAGTGATCATTGACCTGGCACCGGAATAAATGAACCCACGACGTCGGCGATTCCTGATGTTTCACTGGTAAACAGAATTGCCTTTTCCTTCGTTTGCCCTGATTTTCGACTTGGAATTGCCTTATATAGGATCCTATCCATTTACTGTAAAGTCTCGGAATTCAAGCAAACATTTCTGTGTCGGTTTATTTAACCATGGATACGTCCATATATATATTGGATCCTATTGATTTACCTATAGGTGGATATACATACATTTGATCAATTTGACTCTGACATACGTCCATATATTCGAACAACTTATCAACTTATCAATTTGGCACCTATCCATTTACTTATAAGTGGATGTCTCCATATACTATGTATCCGCTGGATTTTCATGTCCCCATGTGGTAACGTCTACCAAGAATACAGTCCACTGTCATTTTGCCATTATAACTAGAGACGTTTATCTTTCGCTATTTGTTCACATACATCACCATTACCCTTTTTGGTTTTTATCCCTATTCGTTGTAGATTGGGAATTAATTCTCGCTATGCCTTCTTTGCCGACTTCGAGCTCAGGCAGTTCAGGTGTTCCCAAAAATTAAGATTTCGAATGGGGCCCTGAACCAAATAGAGGTATCCCAATAAGATGCTCCTGTGGGGGTCCTTTGCTCCTTCAGTCATCAACACGGATCTGAACTACGGCCGTCGCTTTTACAACTGTAACACTCCGCCGGTAAGTTTTATTACAACTCTATCAAAAGAATATATTGTATTACCTACACAATTATATATTCCTTGCAGGGTGGCGGCTGCGGTTTTTGCAAATGGTGGGATATTGCAATTACGGAGGAGATGAGCATTTTGAAAGATGAACTGGAAGAACATGAAGAAAGAATCATGTATATTTCCAACTACGACTACAATCTCCCTGTTGATTTTCCGGCAATGTGGAACAATATTGAAACTGCAATAGAAGACATTGACAAAATTAAACTTGAGCTTCGAACAATCCAGAGTGAGATCCAAACAATGCATGAGGAACTGGCCAACTCTCTTACTATAGTAGCTCGTCGGGAAACGGTCATGAAAAATCGAAGATTTCTGTTCTCACTACTTCTAGGAGGAATTATTCTACTCGTGGCTAGAGTGTCCATGTATTGAGATCCACAAATGTTTATTTTTTCACTTGTATCATTTTTGTGTTTTTTTAGTAGATGTGTGTTCCTTCATGATCTTTCTAAGTCTAGCCATGACTTGTACAATTTGCGCCTCTCCTATTCTTCCAAAGGTCTCAATCACTGAACTATTTCATAGATATATTCGGATATCATACCATATGTACCTTGATAAATTTTAAAAAAGATTTTATATATACTCCAATTACTCCAATTACTTTCGATCGTGGATATATCCACCATAATATGTTACATAGTCTTATTTTCCTTCGGCGGCCTGATTTATCCGTTATCCATGGACATAATTTTGCCACCAAGCTATTGATGATATGCGCCATCTTTATATCCTAAGTAGAGTTCTGACAAATTTTTCCACCAAGCTATTGCTGATTTATTCTGATTCGTCGGTCACATTGTATTCGCCCATGGATATATCCAGTTTCGTTCACATTATTTATAATATAATGTGTCCACACACACATCTTCTCGGAGGTGACGTCGCCTGTCACGCTACCCTTCACGGCTTAAATACTACACTTCTCCCTTCACGAAACATATCTCTTTTCTCACCATCTTCCTTTTTATCAAATTGTTTTTTTTTTCCACTCTTCTACTTTCACAATGTCAAGGGGGAACCCCAACGATGAATCATACTCCCAAATACCTCTTTTCATCTCCCACTTGAAAGCTGCTAACCCCACCACTATCACTGAGCTTGAAACGCATACCGACAAAAATGGTTCCCAGCATTTCAAGCGCCTCTTTATATCTCATGGTGCATCCCATGAAGGTTTTCATTTCCTTCGGAAACTTATGGTGGTCTAGGGTGCACATATCAGACGTTCGGATTCTGGCTTTCTCATTGTTGCCGTCGGTCAAGATGCCAACTTCCAGACCTACCCCCTAGCCTTTGCTGTAGTTGACCGTCAGACCGAGGAGGCATGGAGGTGGTTTTTTCACCAGCTCGAACAGTGTTTCCCAGACAATAACAAGACAACCATTTTATCTGATGGCGGTGGAATGGCTGAAAGAGCTATCTCAGCATGCTTTCCTGAAGCCAGTCACGTTGACTGCCTACGTCGTCTTCAACTATCATTGAACCTGTACTTCCACGACAGTGGTCTTACCAACTTGGTGCGGGAGGCAGCTTGTGCTCACACAATTGGCGTTTTCCGGCGGGCATTCAACCGGATTAATGAAACCAACCCTGACTGTGCTACCTATCTACAATCTATTGGCTTCCCTCGTTGGACGAGTTATTATCAAGCCGGCGACCGATACAACATCATGACTGCTAGTATTGCTCATGGATTCATCCATTAACTGCTCCCACAAACAACTGGCCCTATTATTAACCTCCTCAACTTCTACCACAAAACTGTCATGCGCTGGCTCCAAACAAGACTCCGAGCATCAATGGATCACCCAGGCGTGATGTCTCCTGGTGTTCAAGGTTTCATGGATAAATTAGCTGTCAGAAAGTCGCAATGGCAGGTTCTGCATATTAGCTCTGGAGCTTGTGAGGTTGTAAATTCAGTCGGCGAAATTCACTTTGTCAATCCTCTAAGGAGGACATGTTCCTGCAAAGGTTTTAACAAACTCTGGATACCCTATATCCACACCTTGGTCGCATCCGATGCATTACGCATTTCAGCTGAGTCCTTAGTTCACACATGCTATACTTCTGTTGTCTGTTCTGAAACGTACATTCCTCAACTTTACCCTTGCCAGGAGCCTCTTCCAGCTGAGGCCACCGCCGACGGGGCAACTGAACTGCTACCACTGATTTCGAGGCCATTGGTAGGGCGTCCCAGGCCTAAGACCCGCATGGTAACAATTTACTTTTAACAATTACCATTTACTAATTAACTTTTAACGTTGTTCTTATCCACTGTATAACGTGTTACATTTTTCTTAGTCCCAGTAACTGGATCAGCATCAACCTACTACAAGTTTCAAGCGAAGGATGGATAATGCTTTTTGGGGCCAACGTCGAATTTCCCTTTTGTTAGTCTTGTAATTTGCATTTTATTTTGTTGTCCTTTTTCCGGTCATCGGCTAAGTTGACCATCACTGGGTCTTTTTTGTATGTGATAATCCCACCTTCTGTTCCTGGTTTCCTGCTTATTCCAGTTATGTAATCCTCACTTTCAGTGAATTTCTTTCATATTACCGCAACAATTTTTATGACAAGTCTAAATGTTTTTTTTTTAAGTTTCTTATATATCCCAACCATAGTCAGTCTGAACTTAACAAATTTGCCATTAACCGTGGAAGTTTCCACTATTGAACTCTACCATCACGATTCCACACTCCTCTTTAATGGTGAATAAACAGTCCACCTGTCACGTTGTAAGTGGATAATGTCTGGAGATTTATATTGTCTGTCGCTTTTCAAAACGTCCGACATGATTGAAGTACGTCGGAATCTACATCCAATCGCCGAATACATCTCCATAAGCTTGCCACACGATAGTTCACTGTTACCATCCTTTTTTAATGCTAGTTCCCTTTTAACTAAATAGGCCTAACTAGCTTCCAAGACAACTAACTCACTTTTAGTCATCCACACATATACGTTTATTAGTTTAAGTTTATGAGTGTTTCCTCAAACAAACTCATGGTTAGTCATCCACACATATACGTTTTATGTTTGAAACTCTGTGGTTACAAACTCAAAGTTTCACTTAGACACATTAACTACATATTCTCACATTTACTCCTTACGATTATAGCTCACATGGCATCTACCTCGGACATTCAATGCGAATGTGCAGCCGGTGAATGGCGTTATACCTCTGATGGGAAATGGTCATTTCTCGCTGATCCCTCACTTATGTCTGGAGTTATTTCTTTACGTCAGGGTATGACTATTAAGGAGCTTCATCAACTTCTCCGTGAAGAGTTATTAGGTACGGCTTCTGAAGAAACCATCGTTGAAGTCTTCTATTGGACACCGTCTACCGAACTTAATAACTTGGTCCTTGTTACACCTCCGGTTGTTATCCGGAGTTCTGGCGCTATTGTGTTTTTACTCAAACGGCTCAAAGAAAACACTTCAACTAGGCTTTTCGCCAAGTTTGGCATTTCTCAACCACCAGACACGCCCTTGGAAACTGGAAGCAGAAGTCCAACGCGTAAAAAACTATGTATTCATGATCCCCCTACAGTTACCACCCCAACCCAACCCATACTATCGTTGGGTGCAAGTATTGCCTCATCCGGGTCCGCTGGATTTATCACTCCTCAAACCGACGCAGGCCAGATAGAAGACGCTCAACTGCTTCAGCATGCGCTTGAAATTGAACAATCTCTTACAAAAAGACCACCTATCCACCAAAGAAAGACCATGACAACACCGCTGATTAACCACACTCACGATGTCCCCAAATTTGACTTATCCCTTCCTGAAGATGACGTTTTGCAGTCCCCGTCTATCGCCGTCCAGCGTGAAGATGACCACAGTTCAGATAGCGAATCAAATGAAGATAATGAACCAGAGGATATCGAATTCGACGATGTATTCCCGCGTAGTTATGACCATGAATTCTGGGACCCTCTTCTTGAAAGTGGTTATGGTGGTTCCAACGCCCCTGAGTTTGTCTGCGATGATGATATTTTATATCCACAAATTCCGGATGCGCCTGAGTCCACGCAACCTTTCACAATTGCGGAAACTACCTATCCTTCCACCGCATTTACGTCACATGGTCTAGTACCCTCTAGTCCTATCCACAGGACCCTCTTGTCTTTATCAGAAGAAGACTTCGATATTCCTCCGTTATTTGATGACTCCACCTACGCTGCATCATCTATCCCAGACCTGGATGGATCCGCCGACGATGATAACCTTCATGTGGGCAAAAAATATGGAAGTAAATCTGAATGTCAAATCGCTTTAGCTGTCTTCGCAATTAAGAAGATGTTTTGCTTTAGGCAGACAAAGTCTAATCCAAGGACATTCATACTGGAATGTACCGACCCCAAATGCTGTTGGCGGATAAGAGCTGGGGGAGTTGGTAAATCAGGCTATCTAGAGCTTAAGATGGTTGACCTAAACCACACATGCGCATTCGAGACCAAGCAGGCACCCAAAAAACAACATCTAGAATTATCGCATCTGTTTTCAAATCAAAATACAGCGATCCAGAAAATGGACCAAAGGCGTCTGAAGTTCAGCAGCTAGTTTTACAAGAGCTCCGTGTATCAGCCTCATGGATGAAATGCTACCGAGCTAAAGGCCAAGCTCTTGCTACTTTCCGTGGAAAGGATGAAGAATCTTATCTCCGCCTACCAGCTTATCTTCATATGCTAAAGCTTTCAAATCCGAATACCGTTGCAGACTTAGAGACTGACACCGACAAAGATGGCTTGGTAAGATTTCGCTATGTCTTTGTTGCTTTCGGAGCGTCAATAGTTGGCTTCCGCAGGATACGGCGTGTCTTGGTGGTCGATGGAACACATTTGTGGGGCACGTACAAAGGCGTTCTGCTTACAGCAAGTGGTCAGGATGGAAATTTTCAGGTTTTCCCTTTGGCATATGCTATCGTGGACGCGGAAAACGAAGCTGCGTGGACATGGTTTTTCACGAAGGTTGAACGTTTACTAGCAGACAGCTCTAACCTAACCATCATATCTGATAGATCAGAGTCTATCTATTCTGCTAAAACCAAGGTATACCCTAAGGCGCATCACGGCTGTTGCATCGTTCATCTTCAGCGCAAAGTTAAGTCTAGATTAAAGACTAAGGGTCTTGCACAGCTTTTATCAGAAGCTGCTTATGCTTATAGGCAGAAGTACTTCTGTCAGGCTTTTAAAAAAATCCTTGACTGCAATCCTCAATGTGCTACTTATTTAGACAACATTGGTCATGCCCACTGGTCCCGGTATCATTTTAGAGGCGAACGTTACAACATGATGACTAGCAATGTGGCCGAGCAACTTAAAAGCGCATTGAAAAAAGGCAGAGCATCCCCCATTGTCGAGCTACTTGTCTTCATCCAGAGGATGATGTCTCGATGGTTCTGTGCTCGCAGGAAGAAATCTTCTCGGTGGGAGGGTTTTTCCACACCAGAAGTGGACAAATTGATATCCAAACACCAGGCAGACGGCAACTTCAGCAAAATCAATCATCTTCCAACATGGAGTTGTGAAGTAATTGGCCGTCTAGGTGAGAAAAATCGTGTTAGTGTGCATGACAGATCCCTTGTAGCCACGCTTTGATAGTCGCAGACAGTTTGGGACTCCCACACACGTCTTTGCTTTCGGACTAGTACAAATCAACCACATGGGCAGCAACATACAAAGAAGTCATAAATCCTGAAGAAAACCCGGATGATGTCGACCTGCCACAGTCGATTTTGGATATGGTCCTATTGCCACCAAAATCGAAGAGGCCACCTGGTAGGCCAAAACAAAAACGAATTCCGTCTCAAGGAGAATTTAGGGTCAGTTAGTTTTATAATCTTTACCTATATATTAACTTATGCAGGATTGGACTACTAACAGCAATATTCCTTCGTTTGTAGCCTAATCGAATCAAGAAGACTATCCCTAACAAGTGTGGACGCTGCCATCAAGAAGGTCATAACAGACTACGATGCCCTAACCCAATTTGATTATAATATTTCCAGGTTGTACTTTTCTGCATCTTATTATGTATCCGTTTTGTAATCAGGCTTACATTGTTGTAACGTCTTCTCTGTTTTGTTATCAACCCATTTGGTCCAACCACATGGTTGTAATATGTATCCGCTTTGTATTAGACTTACTTGGTTGTACTGTTTTTCCTACTTTTTAATATCTTACACAATATGCTGTGAGGTATATTCCGGCTAATGACAACCATTAAGAACCTATTCCCCGCATATATCTATACTTCGATTTTAGTTGCTGCATAACTTACAAAACAAGGTCATAACTTCGCTTTTAGTCGCTGCATAACATATATCTATACTTCGATTTTAGTCGCTGTGAGGTATATTCCGGCTAATGACAACCATTCCAAACCTATTGCCCGCATATATCTATACCTCGATGTATACTGCTTACTTTGTTATTGCTTATATCCCTAAAATAGGTGTACACATCCATATACATTGACACCTTTAAACTCACCAGCAACAATAACCACATATACAAATGCAATATCATTATCACCCTTTCCTCATATAAATCATCGGGACGAACGACCTTCTTGAAAAAATGGGATAGTAAAATGGACGAACAGCGAATGTAGATATGCGCATATTGTGGATATGATCATATTGTGGATATAACCATGACTGACCCTATGGATATCGCCACATCATCAGGGGCGATCTAGAATGAAAATCAATTAGTGAGACCTTCAGCTACAATGAGTATGGATGTAACACGATACGCTATGCTGGTACCAGAGACCTTTCATTTTCTAACAAGGCATCCACTGTTATCATGGATTCCTCCATTAGGCTATAGGCATCCAATGTATGCGAGATATTGCATATCATGGATATTTCCAATAGGTGACAACCATCCACTGTTTGTGTGCTTTCTTTTACCATGGATACTTCCATGGGGCTACCGTCAACCACTGTCCGTGTGCTTACTAGCGGATGGTTAGTAATGGATATTCGATTATGGTTAATCCATAATATGCAACTATTTTGTTTACATCCATACTTTTAGTTTTGTTTTCCAGTGGTTATGGTTAATAATGGCTGTTCGCTTATGGTTACATCCATTCTACTATTTTGGTGCGCATCGAGGACTCCGAATCCAGCTACGGTTACTGACTCCGAATCCAGCTCCGGTTTACTGACTCCGAATCCAGCTCCGTTTAGACTCGAAGGCTGACTGCGCATCGAGGACGCTCTGAAAACCATTTCCGGTGAAAAAACGAGGGCTCAAATACGCGGTGGCACGTCGTTCTAGTAATCTCTTTTCCTCGAGCGACGGAAATTATTGGTTTTCGAGAACGACGATTTACATACTGTGAGGCCGATTTCAAATCCGAAATCTGATTGTCTTCGCCAAATTGCGCCGTCATCGTCGTCGTCACAATCCTCGTCGTTAACCAAAGCCGGAGTCGATTGATATCGATATTCGCTTAATAAACAAAGTATATCTCCCTTGATAGTTTTCTCTCAAACCGGTTAACACACTAATATTCAACCGGACAAAATTCCCCTTAGTCGTTGGTAAGGGCTGCCTTGCCATTTCACAACTACTTTTGCACCAAAAGTGCTATCAAAAACGAAAGTACCTTTTTTGTAAATAGAAACTCAAAAAGAACTAAAACATAGGCCTGGGCATAAACACCGGATCCGAAAAACCGAACCGGAACCGACCCGAAATAACCGGTTTGGATCGAGATTCGGATCTGACTGTTTTATCCGATGGATAAAAATTTTTAGAACCATGGATATCGGTTCGGTTCCGGGTAAGAACCGAAAACCCGATCGGATCGGATATACTTTATAGTTTTTATTATATGGTTTGTAACTTTGGGTTATTTTCGAGTAAATTTAGGGTTTCAGAGAAACCGATTCCACTCCCAATTTCTTCTTCTCCTATACACAATCCTTTTCTAAATACCCAAAATCAAAACTGGAATCTACTAACAAGAACTGCTCCGAGCCTGATTACGTATTGCCATCACCGTCATCAGCATCTTCGAGAATAAGATCGGAGGTATGTGGATATCATTTAGTCATTTTGATTAGATTTCGATTCTGGTTTTTTTTTCGTTTCAATCGTTTTGATTTGATTTCGATTCTGGATTTGATTTCGTCGTATTGTTTCGATGTGATTGTCGTATTGTTTCGATTTGATTTTGATCGGAGGTATGTCATATGTGGATTTCCATTCGCAGATGGCTTCTTGCGAAGACAGGGATCCCATGGAAGAAGATGATGCACCTGAAAGAGATGGGGAGGATGTTGAAACACATGAAACCGGAAATAAAGGGAAGAGGAAAGAAAAAGAAGGTTCAGGTGCTGGTTCTAAAAGGAAGAAGACAAGGTCAAAAGTTTGGGAGCACTACACACGACACAAGAATGATTATGACAAATGCAACTGCAATTATTGTGGTAAGGAATTCGCATGTTCGTCCAAGTCGGGCACATCCAACATTATAAAGCACATCAATTTCGGATGTAAGGCGTATCAAGCTTGGGTTTCTGCTAACAAAGATAGCAACCAAACGGTGATAACTCCCACTGGTGATGATGGAGTTATGGGTATAGGAAAGGTTTCTGAACTTGTCTTCAGAGAAGCTACGAATGAGATGTTGGTATTAGCTGAGCTACCTTTATCTTTTGTCGAGAGCTTAGCTTGGAAGCATTTCACCACAAAGACGAAGCAGTACACTCCTCACTCTCGAAGAACAGCCACACGAGACATTGTGGAGATATATGTTTCAAGAAAAGCAGCTATGAAGAGGATACTTGGACAGAACAAGCAGCGGTTGTCTTTGACAACAGACATATGGACAGCTCCTAATACTTCAGCCAGTTATATGGTCATAACAGCTCACTTTATCGATACTTCTTGGCGGCTAAGGAAGATGATATTAAGTTTCAAGAATATCGATGATCACAAAGGTGCGATTCAAACTTTTATTTGTTTTGCCTTTTTTTGTCTTCCCTTGTTAATGATGCAAAATGTGATTGCTTAAGTGATTAGTTAGCTTTTGATTTGGTAAGTTATTTAATTGTGATGTAGGTGCAACGATTGCTAAGGTGTTAGTTCAGTGTTTGGAAGAGTGGGACATCAAAAGGGTCTTCTACATTACCGTAGATAATGCTACCGCAAACAGTTCAGCTATGAGGCGATTCAAAGAAGAGTTTAAGAAAGTTGGAGATGATGCAATGGTTCTCAATGGAGAATACCTTCACTTAAGGTGTGCTACACACATATTGAACTTGATCGTGAAGGATGGCTTGCAAGAGCTAGATAACAGTGTCGTTTCTATTCGGAATGCTATATGTGAGGGCCTCTACAAACAGAGTGAAGGCGTTTGAGTTTCGAGTTGAAACCGGGAAGATGACTAGAGGAAGCTTGCCTTTAGATATGAAGACAAGGTGGAACTCCACTTATCTCATGCTAGATCAAGCTCTGAAATTCAGGTTGGCTTTTGAGAAGATTAAAGATGAAGACAAACCGTATAGTGACTACTTTTCAGAAACTGTGGAAGGGAAGAAGAGGGTCGGACCACCATGTGCGAGTGACTCGGATCAAATAGAAAGGTTCGTCCATTTCCTTGTGATCTTTTACAATTCAACATTGATTCTTTCTGCATCAAAATCAGTGGTTGCGCATAAACTATATAATGAGATAGTTACTATTACAACTAACATCAACGAGATAAAGACAAATCCAGCTTCTGATGATGAGTTGATTAGTAAAGCCATTTCTATGAATAAGAAACTAGATAAGTATTGGGATCCGTTTGCTGTAAAAGATAGGGAAAAGATTGTGGAGATGAACAAGCTTTCAATGGTGGCAACTGTTTTTGACCCGAGGAAGAAGATGAAGTTTCTTCAGCTCTGTTTTGAATCGCTGTATGGGAAAGACAGCGTTGAATCTATTCACCTTTATGATGAGGTTGAGAGTATCTTGAAGCGCTTGGTTGATGAGTATACTATATTTGCGGATAAAACCAATGACAGTGGTAGTGGTGGATCGCAAAAAGCATCTTCTCAGGCTCATGGATCATCTTCTCAGTCTCAAGATCAGTGTAGAGGTGAAGCTGTGGATACAAGGAGTCTCAAAACAAGCATTGGCTACAGGCGAATGGATGATATATATCAGGAACTTGTAGAAGAATCAGGTGTTGAAGATTCACAAATGAGTTGGACCTGTATTTGAAAGAGAGTGTTGATAAACCAAAGCTGATGAAGGGATCTGAATATGATATCCTATCATGGTGGAAACGGAATAGTGGTAAGTTCCCAATCTTGTCACTGGTCGTAAAAGACATACTCGCAATGCAAGTATCATCTGTGGCTTCAGAATCGGCTTTTAGCACTAGTGGTAGGGTGTTAACACCTTATAGAAGTTGTTTGACACACTACATGGTTGAAGTTCTGATGTGTACTGAGCAATGGTTAAAGTGTGAGATCCATATCAATGAAAAAGGAGTGGTAACTGTTCAACATATGCTTTCAGATGTGGAGTTAGAAGATGAGCTTATGAGAAGTAAGTAACTCTTTTTTTTTTCATTTCACATTGTCTTTAGGATTATGATTTCTAAGTTATAACTTTATCTTCATTGTCTTTCTTCAGAGTATGAACCTGAATTCAACTTTCAAGGATGAAAAACATGATAAAGAGTGTGAGCTGATGGTGATCTGATAGCTTCTTTCAAGTTTGGAGATTGGTACTTTGTGTTCTTTGTGGTTTGAGTTTGAAACTTGGTACTTTGTGTTCTTTGTATTTTGGATGATTTTTCCTTTCATGGTTTGTGATTTTGTGTCTTTGTGACTTTTGTTTGGACTTTGGAGTGTTGTTATTTGTTGCAAACAATTTTAGCTGTGGTAAGACTTGAAACAGTATGGTTTTGTTGTTTGAATTGAAAATTTGGTATGAAATTTTCGGGTTAAATAACGGGTTTCAGATATTTTTTTGTCATTTCAGGTACTTTTTATTCATTTCGGATAGAAATTTTTGGTTCCGGATACAAAAATAACCGAACCATTGAAGTACCCAATTTTTTCGGTATTTATCGGTTTTATAATTTTGGAATCGAACCGATCCGGAACCGAGAAAATCTGAACCGAAACCGATCTGAAATTGTTTCGGTACCTATTTGGATAAAAAATCTTCGTATCCGAAATATCCGGAACCGAACGGTTCCTACCCGGAACCGAACCGTTTATCCGAATACCCAGACCTACTCAAACATGTAAACGCCTCTAATTTTTCTGGGTTTTAGTTACTAAAAAAAATCAAAACTAAATTAACTATTAGATTATAACATTTGAGTTTTTTTTTTTTGGGCATATTTTTTTCTAGATTGGGATTTTTTGCGCATTCTTCACCTTTTCCTACGGATTTGAGGCTCAAAAAGTGATTCTTTATTTGTGAATCTCTCTTCTCTTCTATCACTTTTTGCACTGATCCTCTCCCTTATCTGAGATTCTCGGTGAGTCTTTGGGTTTGGGATTTATCATCGGTTTCAATTTCTCTCTTACGTTCACCTTGCGTTATTATTTTTTTTTTTGGATTGTCGTTCACCTTGCGTTTTCTGTGATATAATTTTTGTCCTGACGAATTCATTTCCGTATTGCCTGGTTGGGTGGGGTTTCTTTAAAATTGAGGTTTTTCCCTTTGATTTGTTGAATATCCTGACTTCCCTTTGCTCTGGTTTGGATTCGGATTTGGAAGTCATTCTTCTCGTCGATGGAGCTGGGGTTTGTAATCGAGGTCGTAGTTTCTTCGATTTTTAGCTAAAAGCATCTCTGTTAGTTCATGTCCATGGGTATTATCGCACGGGTTGGTGGCATTAGCATAGGTTCTTCGAACAAATTTTCATCTGTCCGTTTGCTTTACTGTGTGAGCCAATTTCGAGTGAGGGTTTAGCTTTCTCTTTGGCCTTGAATCATTTAAAAAACGTATCTTGTGACCATTCCTTATTCTGCAGTGTGCTTCTTTCCGTTTCTAGTTTGTTCTCTTTGCGAAAACTGATCTTCTGCTTCAGTGCAGGAGATTGTTTTTAAGACACTAACCTAACACTGGTTCCTCGGCTTGTATCTGGTTTGTTAATCCCATGGAAATATCAGTCCCGGTGCAGAAAACCGTTGTGCTCGAACCATTTATCAAGTAACTCTCTACACCGTAAAACTCTTCGTTTTGGTCCAGAATTTTCATATATATGTTCAAACAGTGCCGTTATCGATTTGTTTTTGGGTTCCTATGTTAATTTTCAGGCTGGTGAAGCTTGTAGCAAGGGTTTTCTATGATAATTATACTACTGTAAGCGATAATCAGCAGAAATCTGCAAGAAGTGACAGCAGAGGAACTGCCGTTGTGGTGCTTGATGCGCTTACGAGGTTTGTATGCATTTCTTCGATTTCTACCCCCAAAAGTCTATTTGGTGAATTTTGATAAGATCTGAAGTTGTCACAATAGTTTCCACAATGTTTTTGTGAATCCACTGCGTAATTATGTTTGTTGAATAAATGGATAACATCTCTATGTGACTTTGGGTTAGAGGAGAATGGTAGACTAACTCGCGGAACTTGATATTGCTTAGATTGGTTTTTTAAACCCGCTATGTTTTCGCTGACTTTCACTTCTTGTATTTATTTTGTTCTATGTATGCTAGACGGCAATGGGTTAGAGAAGAAGACTTAGCAAAAGACTTGAGGTCGAACGCCAAGCAACTCCGAAAAATATTAAGATACTTTGAAGAACAAAAATTGGTCATGCGTGTCCACAGGAAAGAGGTGTGTGCAGAAACTATGCTCTTTCATATTGATATATAGCACTTATTGCACATTCTTGTTCTTGTTAAGCCTATAACTCAACAACTCTTTTAGTCTTGCGATAAATAGCATATTGTCATAAAATATCTAGATTGTTGAAGAACATGAGTGTGAGAGAATGATAGGCTGGGTACTTTTTAATCCCGAGTGTTGCGGTCTTCTATTTTCCTGAATTGTTGATGCTCATTGTTTCCTGTAAATATTTTTTTTTCCCTTTTGCAACTTGTGGTTATATTTTTTCACCACGTTTTCTACATTTCTTTGTTTGATTGTTTGCTTCTCTTTGATTCTGTAACACTTCTTTTCCTCCAACTGTTGTTTTATTGATTCTGAATCTTTCAATAGACTGCAAAGCGTGCGAAGATGTATAGTGCTGCAGTGGCTGCTACAACTGATGGCCGAGCAGAGGACAAAGTGAATTTCCACACGCACTCGTATTGCTGTCTTGATTATCAACAGGTATGCTTCATATCCCTCGTACTTCTTTTTTTTTTTGTTTTCAGTTTGCTGTTTTACCTTCGTTTTTTTAAAAAAAAATTATATGAATCCTTCTTTCTTACAGATATATGATATGGTTCGTTGTAAGCTGGACCGGATTAAAAAAAAACTCAAAGATGAACTAGAAGATAAGAATACTGTTCAGGAGTATGGCTGTCCTAACTGCCAAAGGAAGTAAAGTCCACTACTCGTTATGTTATAAAAGCTATACATTCTTGTATTGTGTTCCGTAGACCTGAATAGCTTCTCATTTCTGGTATAGATATAATGCACTGGATGCCCTGAGATTAATTTCTATGGAAGACGATTCTTTTCATTGTGAAAACTGCAATGGTGAACTTGTTGTGGAATGTAATAAGCTAACCTCCGAAGAAGTAGTAGATGGAGGTGACAATGCAAAGAGACGGCAGCGGGAAAAACTCAAAGTTTTGCTTCAGAATGTAGAGGTCTGTCTGTGTATACCTTTTTTAGCGGCTCAGTACAATGAAAATTTGATAAAGACAAAAATTGAATATTCTTCACTGAAGCTGTGCGTCGTTCCATATTCATGATTTTTATTTAGTTTTCTATGAGATCCGTTACTAAATGTCTAATGCTTGAGATTGCAAAAAAAAAAAGAAAAAAAAAAGTATGTGGCTGTATTTAAATGTGTTTTTGGTGATTAGTATTATATTTCCAAAAA
The DNA here is from genome assembly GCF_000478725.1 of Eutrema salsugineum. Taxonomy (NCBI): domain Eukaryota; kingdom Viridiplantae; phylum Streptophyta; class Magnoliopsida; order Brassicales; family Brassicaceae; genus Eutrema; species Eutrema salsugineum. Next base: position 11,776,015 of record NW_006256414.1, on the reverse strand, counting down.
GTTATTTATGGCTTATATTATATTAATTTGATTTCATGGGTAGTTATTTATTTTGGTCAAAGAATAGAGATCATCACTTTAGTCGTGCTGATATATTACCTCATTGTCGACATCATCTTATATTTACTTATATGATGAGTTAGGAAAAAATTGTTCTGTTATATCATTTTATACCGTGCTGTTTTTTAGTGATTAGATTTGCTTGATTGCTGTTTTCTGTATTCTGGCATTAGTTATGTAGTTTGTGCGTTGACATAATTGGAAAGTGCAGGATCGACTGGGACCTCTAATGGATCAAATAAATAGAGTAAAAGACCTACCGTTTCCGGGCGTTGAATCTCTTCATGCATGGGAGGCTCGTGCTGCTATGGCTGCCCGTGCAAATGGTGATCTTAACCCTAATGATCCTTCGAGGACACAGGGTGGATATGGTTCAACACCAATGCCATTTCTCGGAGAGACGAAGGTAATTATTAGTTACACTTCTCAATGTATTTAGAAATTCTGTGTTATTATGGAAGATGAGGTGATGGTATTGTAAAGAATTTTCCCGTTTGTTTCTCCATCTGCAGTCTAGTTTTTTTTTTTTTTTTTTTTCTAATTCTGCATACACATCTGCAAATTTATATTGTGCTAGAAAAGCTTAGTGGATCAACAAAGTTTTGTTTTTCCATTTAGAACTGTAACGAGGAATAAGTTTACTCAAAACCTGCTGAAGTTTTCCCTGAATTTTTCCTATTTCATTGTGTGGCAAGTTGATTTCTTAAATCATACATATGGTTAGGTTGAGGTTAACCTTGGTGAAGGAAAAGAAGATGTCAAATCTGAAGGTGGAGATTCTAGTCAGAAAATCTTGCCTCCATGGATGATCAAGGAAGGAATGAAGCTGACCGAGGAACAAAGAGGAGAGATGAGACAGGAAGCAAAGGTTGATGGTGTCTCAGGAGGAGCATCAAAACTCTCAGATGACAAGAAGTCAGCCATGGGAAATGGCGATGATAAAGATTTGAAGGTATGCCTTCTGGTTAAAACTTCTTTAGATTCACACAGTAGCATTCTTGTGGATTGTGTTTCGAGAATCTTGATACATTTTATTTCCATTTTCGTTTCAGGATGAGTATCTCAAAGCTTACTACGCCGCTCTATTGAAGCAGCAAGAGGTAGCTGAAAAGCCAACTCAGCAAGAATCCGCAGGCGTATCAACTTCTGACAGTCTGTTGGCTACTACATCGTCAGATCGTCAGGTTGGTATGAAGTCCAAACGTGAAGAGGAAGATGAAGAGGATGTTGAATGGGAAGAAGAGGCTCCTGTTGCAGGTCAGTTTGATTTTACTATTACTTCATTTCCAATTCGTTAACTAGTCGATCACATTACACAGGTAGAAGGAACCTTGTTTAGTTTTTTTTTAGAGCTTTAACTAGAAGATACTTGTTAAGACATACTTATAGTCTAACTATATTAGTGCGCTATAAATGATAAATAGGGACTTTGTCTCATGAGATATAAGGATTATGTGATGCTCAGCTTGGTTACTTTTCATGTAACTTAATTTGCAGCAAATGGAGACTACAAGGTGGACTTGAATGTGGAAGCAAATGAAGAAGAAGAAGAAGAAGACGACGTCGAGTGGGAAGAAGGCTGAAAGCAAATGGATCAACCATTGATCATAGACCTCGTTCTCTGCTCCGTTGTGGTCGTGGAGCTCTTCTTCATATTCTTCTGAAAAGCATTCGCTAACATCGGATCTGAGCTCTTCATCCTCTGCTCCGTCGTCGTTTGGAGTTTCAAGCTTTTCTCTGATTCTGATGGTTTTCGCAGCGTTTGTTTTGGTTTTTGTATTCCTCCTAGACATCTAACCCAAAAAGCTAGCGTCCTTATATTACAGGTGAAGTCTCTGTTTATTTTAAAACTCTTTGGATGCTCTCATTAAGAGTTTTGTCTTGTGAGACTTTAGACTGTGAACTGTGTTTGTTTTGTAGACCGATGAATAATTGGATTAACGGAATAATTGCAACATTCAGAATGATCTTATAGGAGAAGCTGAATAGAGTTTTCGCATGATAATCATAAGACGTATAGGGCTAGACTGGTGTGTAGACACGGTAGAGGCACAACAGAGTATTTCACGGATTCTGGCAATTTAATTTGTAACCAATATTTATAAATCGTTTATAAATCTGTATGAATTTGAATAGTTGGAGAAAACGTGCCTAAAACTCTTATATTATACTTCGTACCGGTTTATAAGGAATTTCTCTCGTTCGATATTTTACAGCTCTCGGTCATTTGAGAGCAGTACTACCCGAGCTGGATCGAATTTATGCGTTGTAATTTTCATTTCGTATGCTTCTCTTTCACAGGGATTTGTCTAAAAAAAAAAAAATTCTTTTACGGTAGATTTGACTCCCACGATTTTAGTTTCCACCGGCTATATATTTTCTAAAGAATTTAATAAAATTTTCTAACTAGAAAAAAAAAACAAAAAAAGACGTTTTTTTTTAAATAAGAGACAGAATATAAAAAAAAGCCAGAAATGGACAAAAGTGAGACACTTTCTATTCTCTTCGGCAAAACATGCAAGCAACGTATTATGAGTTAAGCAAACAATAAAGAAAAACAAAATAAACAAACAACAAAAACTTGCTAAGAAAGGAATTTTTCAGATTCGGATCTCAATCTCTTCATTTCTGCAAAAAGATCGGAGAAATCTTCCTCATAATTCAATACCATGATCGAAACGGTATTCACGAGCCAAACTCTTATGGGATTAATCTCCGACACAAAATCCTTCGAATCCATCACCAACGACTATTTCCAGATTCTAGATCTGGACAAAAACGGAATGCTATCGCCGTCGGAGCTCCGGCAAGGTCTTAACCGTGTGGTGGCTGTGGAATCTGAAGTCGCGTCGGGAGAAGAAACCGATAACGTGTACAAGGCGATTTTCGAGAGATTCGGCGAGAACTTGGTCCCGGAAAAATTTAGGGATTTGTTGGCAGAGGTTTTGACGGCGATGGCTAGGGCATTTGGAAAATCGCCGGTGATTATGGTGGTGCATCACAATGGGTTGATTATGAAAGCTGTTCAACACGAAACCGAACAAGGCAAGTGATGAAATTAGGATTTTGATTTAGAAATATTCATCCCGAAATTCTCTGTTTTCCGATGGGAAATTTGATTTTATATATTTTGTTACGTATGACTTTCGTTGGGTGGTTTGATTTGAAGGATGTTCAAAAAAAAGGTTTGATTTTTCTGATTTCGATGTTAATGATATCGATTGACAAAGATACATTGTGATTTCTTGACAATTTTACTTTGATGGATTAACCTCGGAATCGATTAATTTGCAGATGTTTGATATTATTATTGTTCGTGTAAAATGCTTTGTTTGTGTTTAGAGATGTTTTTCTCTGTAATAATTCGTAAAAAAAACCGGAGCCTGGCCAGAAACCATATAAACTATATTTTTTCTATCCATAAAAATACTTAAACTTTTTAAAGTTTCATATTTTCCTTTTGATTTCACGGCTATACGTTAATTTTTTTTTAAGAAAAAATGCTAAATAAATACATCAACTATTTAATTTTGCCTGAAACCTGCAAAAAATTTTTTTGCATTGCCAAAAATCTACATAAACTATTTTTTCGATCCATTAAAATATCCAAACTTTTTAAAATTATATTTTCTCTCCTCAAATTTCACAGTTATTATGTTAGTTTTTCATAACATGTGCTAATTATTCTAGGATTGATACCATTGTTACCTTTAGAAAATCTCCAAATCGATTTGGGGAAAAAAAACTTAAAATTTTTTTCTCTCTTTTAGATATTGAGTGAAATCGGTTGAAAAATATAGTTGGGAGTCTAAATCGAGTTGGAAACAGCGCGTGTTGTGGTATATAAGACTAGTAAGAGCAATTCGAGGAGATGATGTATATGTTCGGAACATGATTTATTGCTCTACGAACCATATTTTCAACCGATTTCACTCAGTTTTTGAAATAGTGAGAAAAAAATTAGAGTTTAGGTTTTTCTTCTTAAGGGTAATAATGGTATTAATCCGACAGCAATTAACACGTGTTATGGAAAACTAATGCAGTTTCTCGATTCCGTTATATCTATAATGACTGTGAAATCTGAGGAAAGAAACTTTAAAAAGTTTGAGTATTTTTTATAGATACAAAAAATAACCTATGTGGATTTCTGGCAATGCAAAAAGTTTGTGTGGATATTTGGCAAAATTGAATAGTTGATGTTATTTTTTAGCAATTTTTCCTACAAAAAAAATTAACGTTGTTTATTGATTCCGTTATGTCCGTTAAAACAGCCGTGAAATCAGAGGAGAAAAAATAGAACTTTAAAAAGTTTAGGTTTTTTTATGAATTGAAAATATATTTTGTATGAGTTTCTAACAACGTTAAAAGTTTGTGTGGATTTTTTCCAAAAATTAAATAGTTGAAATATTTTTTGGCATTTTTCGCTTTTCTTAGTTTCTTTCATTTTTTGTTACTTGTTGTAACTGAAATTATGTGATCCATTTTTTTTTTTTTTTTTTTTGCAATCACTTTTAGTTTTTTTAGAGAATTTTTGTTTTGACAAAAAACTAATAAATATTTTTTTTGCAATGTCTACTTTAATATTGTAATAATTTTTTTTTCTGATGTTTTGTGAACAAGCTGATCTGAACTCTAACTTCTAATCCAAAGCCTATTTTCTCATTTGCAGCATAAACTTGTCTTTGTTCTTGAGGTGTTTGTTAACATATAAATCAACAGAGTGCGAGGCTGAAAAGCCATAAGAGGAGAAAAAGTTGGCTAAAAAGCAATGTACCTAAAAACAAATTTATTTTTGAATTAAATTTATTAACAAAAACTTGGGTAAGTATACCCTTATCCTCATATGTCTCTAAAATTACAAAAATACCAGGGTATAACCCACCCGTTTTATGTCCGACCCGAAAACCCGGGAAAAATATATATATATATTTTTTTAAAATTACTCAATTTGAAATCAGAAATCAGAAAATTGAAATTGGTAAACCGAAAATTGGGTAAATAAAACCGAACCGAATGAATTTAATTTTCAAAACCAAACATAAACTTAAAAACGAAAATCAAATTTTCTCCTCTTTCTCTCTTCATCTTCCCCGAACTATCTCCACTTCCTTCTCTGTTCCGAAAATTCTGTAACCTCCCCCTTGAAACGACACTTGCTCGATTTTGTAACTGCTCCTTCTTCAACTTCCCTTTCTTCAAGACAAACCCTAAATCCAGCCTAACTCGATGGCTAAAAATTTACTTAAGGGCGTGGTATATGATTCGAACGAATATGTACCCAAGCGCAGCGAAGAAGCAGATATGGAAGATAAAGAACCCGGAATAACACCAAACCCTCCGGCGAATGATGAAGAAACAACCCATGAAGAAACTCGGGGTGAAGAAGAATCATTGACGGAAGCAGAACCAGCCGGTACGGAAACCACCAAAGAAGCCCCAGAAACCGCACCAACACCCATGGACGAAGGTGCGACGCATCATCCAGAGGAGCGGTTGGAATCGCGTGAAGAACCTGAAAAAGAGGGTTTAGCGGATACAGTAGCCGAGGAAGAGGGTGTGGTAGAATCCCAGAAAGAAGGCGAGGGAGATGTATCTGAGGATGAGGCTTCAGGAAGAGAAGGCGAGGAAGAGAAATCAGAGAAAGAAGCCGAGGAAGAGGAATCAGAGAAAGAAGCCGAGGAAGAGGAATCCGAGAAAGAAACAGGAGAAGAGGAAGTTGAGGATGAGCAATCCAAGAAAGATAGTGGAGAAGAGGAATCCGAGAAAGAAGCAGACAAAGAGGGAGGGGGGACACCCGAGAAAGACGACGAGGGAGAAGGAGAGGAAGGAAATGAAGAGGAAGGAAATGAAGAGCAAGAAAATGCAGCGGAAGAAGAGGATTTAGAGGTAAGTATACTCTAAACGAAATTATGTTTGGTCGTTGGACAACTAGGACAACTAGGATAACTATTTGAATGAAATTATGTTGGGTATTTGGACAACTAGGACAACTAGGATAACTGTGTGTGATTAGAAATTGCGTTTGGCAATTGGACAACTGGGACTACTGGGATAACTGTGACTAATGAAATAACGTTTGGCATTTGGACAACTAGGACAACTAGGACAATTATTTGCACGAAATTACGTTTGGCATTCGGACAACTGGGACAACTAGGACAACTATTTGCACAAAATTACGTTTGGCAGTTGGACAACTGGGATAACTAGGACAACTAAATCTCATGATTGTGTTTCTTGTTTTTATCTCAGGATGGCGATGATGGTAGTCAACCTATGGTGCCTGAGAAGCTTTACTTTGGTCCAACCGAGTACAGCCAGGGTTGTAGGATATTGACAAGGTGCTCAGTTAGAGCTGTTGTGGACAAGATTGAAAATCTTGATGAGGAGAAAGCATGGTTCAGAGCGCATCCTCAATTTAAGCACATTTTTCACATGTTCAAGGAGCCCAACCACATGAATCAAGGGTTGTGGATGCTTCTCCTTCACACTGCTCATACTGATAGGCCTAGTGAGTGCTGGTTTGTTGTTAACGGAGTTCCGATAAGGTATTCTCTGGGAGAGCATGCGCTTTTGAGTGGACTTGATTGTCGTGATTATCCGGCTGACTACAACAATTTGGGGAACACAAAGTTTGTTAAGAAGCATTTTGGTAGGGCCGATAAAATCAATATTGGGGAGGTGGAAGAAAAATTTGATGAAATGAAGGATCCCTCTGTGGACAGGAAGAAAATGGCCCTCCTCTAGTTTTTATGCAAGGTAGTGAAATCGAAATACAAGACTGATGGTAACATTGATCCGTTCTTGCTCAGAGTTGTCAGTGATTTGAATGTGTGTAAATCATTCCCTTGGGGGCGTTACACATTCGATGACATGATGAAGGAGATTCGGCATGTGATGGCAAAGTTTGATGGCACCATGAAAGGCAAAAAAGCAGAATGTCCCTTGTCTGGTTTCATTCTTCCTCTACAGGTAATTCTCATTCAATAGTTTATAGAAGCTAAATTATTTACATTATTTAGGGTTTAATTTTTTGACTTTTTGTCTAGATACTTGCTTTTGAGTGTATTCATAGCCTTGGCCGCAAATTTCGAGAAACCGTACCTGCAGAGAAAGACTGTCCGAGGATGTGCAAGCACAAGTTCACCGATGTTTGCATGAAAGGCATTCCATTGGATGATATAAACTCAGCAATTGGAACAAGTGCAAAGGTTAGTATTTGATTGGTTTGGTTATTGGACAATAGGATACAACTATGTTTGACTTGTTGGTAGTGGTATTAGGACAACTGGTACAACCATGTAATATTAAAGATTATTGGTCGTGGGACAATTAGGACAACTGGTACAACTATGTAATATTAAAGATTATTGGTCGTGGGACAATTAGGACAACTGGTACAACTATGTTTCTTTTATTTTGGTTTGTCACTAATTTGTTTTTTTTTTTTTTTGTTGCCAGGACATCCATAGCATCTTGAAGCCTGCAGACTCGGGTGAAGAAAAACTATTGACTCGGGTATTAGATCCTGGATATGATGATGAGATAGGACTCGCTGATGTAGGTGTTGAGGATTGGATGCATCATCTCACGGTGAAGAAGAAGAAGATCTTCTGGAGATCTTTGTATGAGTTAGAGATTCAACATCGGGGTGTAGGGAGCAGAGTCGATATTCCTCAAGCACCAGCACCTGAGTCGACATCATTGTTGGAGCTGAGGGCTACCATTGACCTTTTGGAAAAAAGATTGGCGACGCTTGAGCAGTTAGTCCTTCACCAATCCCCTGCACCACCCGCCTCTTCACCAGTTGGCACCGGTCAACCACCAGCCGCGTCCTCACCAGTTTCCACCGGTCAACCACCAGCCGCGTCCTCACCAGTTGCCACCGGTCAACCACCAGCCGCGTCCTCACCAGTTGGCACCGGTCAACGACGAGGTGCATCACGTCCTACCCTAAACTTGTCGTACTCTTTGTTGGATCGTGTGGAGGTGTTGCAGCGTGATGTCTGGCATCAAGGGATAGTGAGGGCAATTGTGGCGAACAACCGTTACAAGGTAAAGCTGGTTGACACATCGGAGGAAGCTGATTTCATGTATTGGGATGTTCGGCCATCAACTGCACCACCACCTGCATCCGCCTCAAGACCCGCAGCACCAGCAGAAGCATCCTCCTCAAAGGCCGTTAGAGGTAGAGGTGGAACTAAGAGGCTCAGGAAAAATTCACAGTACAAGAAGTCGCCTTATACTTCTGCGAGAAAGAACAAGAAAGCCAAGAAGTAGAATGTCTTGTTTATGTTTAAGATTATGTGTTGTTCTTTGTGGTACAATCTTATGTTTTCTGTTTAGGGTTTAGGACAACTGGTACAATTTCCTTGTTTTTTTAGGACAACTGGTACAACTTCCTTGTTTTATTTAGGACAACTCGTACAACTATATGCGATATATTAGGACAACTGGTACAACTGCGTAGTTTTATTTAGGAGAAATAGTTCAAAATAAATCAAAGGAGAGTAGCAACATAACAAGGGGAAACAAAGGTCAATAAGAAACTGAAAAGCTCATCTTCTTCATCCTTAACGCTTTTTCATAGCTTCTTCAAGGGATGCCACCTTTGACTCCAACTGGTTTAACTTGGAGAAAACAGTGTCAAACAACTGGAAACAGTGTCAAACAACTGTTTAACTTCTTGAGTATCATTCAACATTTCAATCTCTTCGAGTATTGCGAGATCCCACCATTTCTTGAAGCCACAACTGGGAACCTGAAATCCCGAAACTCAGAAATTCAGCTGAGACTCAACTTATAAATTAAAATTGAAAACCCAATTGACTTACTTCTGGGAAATTTTTTGGGCCACAACACCCGTAGAAGCAACCGTAATATTTCTGGCCCCTGTCAAGCGCGGAGTTGTCAGTTAAACACCCAATTGGAGCTAAGCCGCAATAACAAACCTTTGGAATTCCTTTTTGTACAGGGCATGGCAGAATGGTCCTGACTCCATTGACTTTGGGTCCCCATCTAGTGGTCATCCCGTAATCCTTCTTAGGCAAGACAGAAGAAGAGCCATCAGTCTTCTTTTCAGCCAATTTCGCGAGGGCTATCTGATATTTGTCCATTATGCGGCGGAAACCCTAAAAAACCTATTTGGGGGCAAGAATTGGGAAAGAGAATAAGAGGAGAAGAACCCTTTGACCCTTTTCTATGAAAGAGAAAACGGTAAACGACAACCAAAAGAGACAAGTACAGCGGAAAATAACTTATAATATTATCCTCAGCCGTCATTCTCACACGTGCATTTTCTGTTGACATCATAGTTATACCTAGCTGTCCGGTAGTCCCAAAATTGTCATAGTTGTCCTTTGGACGATTTTTAAGTTTTTTCAGTTGTCCTTTCACAAGAACAATCTTTTTTTAGTTGTCCCCTTAACCCTTTAACATTTTATACTTGCCCCAAGGGTTTCGCGCCCATACTTTTGTATTTCCCATATTTTTACGTGTAGCCTCTTATAAGATGGAAACCATTGTCAAAGAATGCCTTATACCATAAGGGTTATTTCATTAGAAACAAAAATGGTATATCTTATTTTCAGAAAATAATGGGTTTATTTTAGTGTTTATTGGTAGTCGTTGAGTATACAGTAGTTAAGGGTTTACGGCTGTATTTGTTTAGTGTTTAGTAATTTAAAGAAATTAGTTTGTCCTGGTTATCATAGTTGTCCTACTTGTCCTAGTTGTCCAAATTGTCATAGTTGTCCTAGTTGTTCTAGTTGTCCAAATTGTCATAGTTGTCCATGTTGTCCTAGTTTCTCACAGTTGTCCCAATTGTACCAATTGTCCACTTTCTACTATCTTCTTTTGTCCTATTTGCACATAATTGTCCTAGTTGAACCTAGTTGTCCTAGTTGTTCGTAGTTTGCCTTTTCACCTAATTGCACCTAGTTGCCCTGTTGACATTCTCGAAATCCAAGTCCAATAAATTCAAAATACAAATTACTCCAAAATACATAGTATTGCAAGAAATCCAAGATAATGAAAATATTCCTTAGACCTAGCTCTCACCGCCCTGACCGCTCTGACCCTCTTCACCCTCGCTTTCCCTTGGGTTTAGTGGTTGAAACCAACAGCCAATGTTTATGTTTGGGTTGGCCTTCTGACTCCTGCGAGCTTCTCCGGTGGAAGGAAACCGCTTCTCCTTCTTTCTTCCTGCTTTTTTGGTATAGTCTGGTGGGTAAACAACTAAATTAGCAACCTCCTCAGGAATAATCCAAGTAGAATGATGCGGCACCATATAGATGGTTCTGTGGTAAGCCATCGCCCAAGTATCAATCAAGTAGTATCTCGAGCATAAATCGAAAATGTGGAAGTCTCTTCTTCTTGAGGACGTCCGCATCATTGCAATGGTTGCGGCTATTGCATGAACACATGGAATCTTATCAATATCAAACATGTGACACCCACAGCTTTTTGTTTCCAAATTAACCAGATAGCTCTTCCCATCAACTCCAACTACACTGTATTCAAGCCCAGGTAGATTTAGCTCAGTCACATCTAATTTGGTCGCAATTGCACATTGTTTATGCAACTCGTTTTCCACATACGGCACCAGTTTCTTCGAATATGATGCACCAGCTATGTTATTCCTATACCTGTTGAACCATTCAGACACTTTCTCAACATACGCATCAATCAAAGGCAATAGTGCATACTTTCTCGCCTTCTTGAAGATGCTGTTCATTGATTCACAGGCATTGCTTGTGTCCAAGTTGTACTTGTCTCCTTTAAAATTCCACCGTGCCATTTATCAAGAGGAAGACCATTCTCTAAGTACTCTGCAGCTTTGGGAAACATTCTACCAAATTCGGTGTATGCAATTAGAAACTCACTTTCGGTGTACTTATGAGCGCACTCAATGAATTTTTTAGAACACAAATCCTTCCAACCATTGGCTGCTTTAACCCTCACATTACGAGACAAGTGCCACACACAAAATCCATGCTGAGACTGAGGGTACACCTCCTGCACTGCCTTCGCTATGCTTGTGTGTCTGTCACTCATAAAAACAATCTCAGGATTATCTGGTATAACAGTTTTGACCATTTCTAAAAACCACCTCCAACTAGAGTCTTTTTCACTATCGATTACACCAATTGCAATAGGGTAATGGTGATGATTAGGATCCTGAGCCGTGGCAAATACTAGCATAGCACCATAAACATTTTTAAGAAAAGTCGCATCCACCACTATGACTTTCCTCATTGAACTAAAGCCTTCAATGCTGGCACCCAAAGCAACAAAAAGATACTTGAACTTATTATTAGCATCCACTTTCACGCTCGTCACTGTACCGGGGTTCACCAGCTTCAACACATACAGATAAGAATGCAATCTTTGAAATCTTTTTTCCGGACTACCCCTCACTTGACTAATCGCCAGTTTTTTTTCCTCTCAAGGCAATAGAGTAGGACACATTCACATGAGCTTCATTTTGAACAACCTTCACAATACCTCTAGGAGCCGGTGTGTCTACTACACCTGGATACGATGCACGCAAAACATCTGCTACAACCTGTGGAGTATCTTTTCTTTTATTCTCAATTGTGCTGGTAAGGACCCGAGAGCAACTATGCATTTTCCTGTATACTCTAAGGCTGAAGTAAGTTGAATCCTTCATTCTTACAGCATGTACATACCATGAACAACCATGTTCAGCTTGACGGCACTTAAGAATGAGTCGCCCAGGATCAAAGTTCACTGTTTTGACCTCAAAACATCCCTTATACGAAGCTCTGTCAACCAATACTCACAACGCCTCTTTCGATCAAAATTCTTGATTTTTCTCAAAACCAGCACCATCTTCCCATTCTAGAACAAACTGAGTCGGTTCTAAAGCCCCAGCAGGCTCTACGTGATCATGCTCATCCATACCATACCTTGCAGGCTCTACATGTTCATGATCATCCGGTTGTGAAACAACATCATCAATCACTATCTGTTTCTCAGTCTCAGGTACAGCCACAAATAGCAAGTTCGTCCTGTTCTTTCGCTGCTTCCTCAATTTCAAGCATAATATCGCTTGTTTCTAGCTATTGAATCTTATCTCTTTCCAAATCTTCCATTATCTCCACATGCAACACATATCTAAGTCCTTCTTTATCCACAGTTGTTAGATAGACATACACATCACCATCATCAACAATACATGACTCATTGAGTGGCTTAGCTACCAACGGAATATAGCTTAACTTGAGCTTCTTCTTACTATCGTTTACCCCAATCTTCTTGCATATACCATCTACAACCATCGAATATGTTACCTCGTCCAAAGAGGTTTTAAATGATATAGCATAGATGGAGCTTCTTGATATCCATTTAAACTCCTCTCCTTCCTTATAATAACATCCTCCATACTCAAAATGTATGTTTGTGTGGCCGCTCATCCTCTTCTGTTCACAAAACCAAAAAAACTAAGTCATTAACGAATAACAATATTTCCTATTTTCTCACAGTTGTACCAATTGTACCAGTTGTCCCACATATCTCAATCAGTTATCCCAATTGTACCAGTTGTCCCAATACATTCCGGGTCCCAATTGTCCTAATTGTCCCAGTTGTCCCATTCCTTTCAGTTAACCCAATTCAACTCAGTTATCCCAATTGTACCAGTTGTCTCATTCCTTTCAGTTAACCCAATTGTACCAGTTGTCCCATTCCATTCAGTTACCCAAATTGTACCGGTTTTCCCATTACATTCAGTTACCCCAATTGTACCGGTTGTCCCATTCCATTCAGTTAACCCAATTGTACCAGTTGTCCCATTCCATTCAGTTACCCGAATTGTACCTGTTTTCCCTTTAAATGTAGTTACCCCAATTGTACCAGTTGTCCCTTTCCATTCAGTTAACCCAATTGTACCAGTTGTCCATTTCCATTCAGGTAACCTAATTGTACCAGTTGTCCCATATCTCACTGATTCACTATACAAACCTACGATTCAGCTCGATTCAACGGCAACAAGTTAAATTTTAACACTCAGAAGACTAAATCGACATATATACGCCACTCTACTATCCAATGTGCAACCTAAAACGACCAGAATTGACAAATCGATTACTAAACCCTAATCCCCAAACTGTAGAAGAAGTTACCTTATTACCAAATGACGGCTCAGCAACGAGATTTGGCGAACACCACTGGTTCAGAGAAGGCCGGCGCACCGCGCCGAGCGATAATAAACGACGACGGATCGAAGATTCGATCGGAAGATTCTGGGGGAAGATTTTTGATTTCGGGTTTCGGTTCAGGATGTTAACCCAGAAATTCAGAGAAACCAGATTCGGTTTTGGTATAAGAATTTCAGAATTTCTATTTCTCAATTTTTTTTTCGATTTTCAACATAAAAAAAAACAAAAATCAGCAATGCCATATCCCCTTTTCATTAAGGGTATTTTCAGAATATCACGTGCCTTATGGCACCCAGACTTAAATATGGCAGGGTAGATCAATTTTTTCTCATTTATGAATATCACGTGCCTTATGGCACCCAGACTTAAATATGGCACCCAGACTTAAAAATGGCAGGGTAGATCAATTTTTTCTCATTTATGGCTTTTCAGCCATTAAACCAAATTAACAGATGGATGTGAGATGTCTATATTAGAAAGAGGAAGATCTGGAGCAGAACGCAGAACATCAATAGTAGAACATGTTGAAGTGTCGTCTCTATTTAATCACTGAAGTAGCTACACAAAGAAAGAAATGATGCAAGAGCTTTTAGAAATTATTTATGAATACTAATAACGTATTTAGGAAGGCCTATCTAAATTACAAGATAACAGCCATGATTTCGCTTGAACCATGTAAACACTAATTATAAATGTCTGCTGTTTATTTCCATGATTGAATGATACATTGAGATGAGAAACAATAGGTGCAGTTGCAGACAATTGTGTGTGTTGGGTGGAATTTGAAATGCCGATATGAGAAATGTGAAGATTTAAATCTTTGAGTTAAGGTGCTCATCAAACTCAAAAATAGTCGAACCTTTGTTTGAATCCATCACAAAATCTCATTCCTGCTTCTCATTTCTCTTCCATTCTCCACAGACACAAAAGACTTCAACCATATTTTGTTCAATAGAGCCTATCATAAAGAAAAAACCAGGAATTTCAATACATGTATCAATTAGGAACTCATTCCTGAGAATATCAATTAGTTCTCTTCCTAAATTGTATCTTCTTCGCGGGTAAAATGAAATCGAAGATGATCAGCTCAATTGAAATCGGAAAATGATCGGCTGAATCGAAGATAATCTCGCAGATCATCGAAGATGATCGGCTCAATCACCGATGATTTGAAATTGACGATGATTGGCGAGTATTCAATCGATTTCAATTAGAGAAGGCCTTCCTTCAATTAATGAAGGCTATATTTGTCCCCTTCCAAATGAGGGGTTATACTAAAGAAGGTTAAATATTCTGATATAATTGAATATATTTGATTTAATTTGTTTATCTATCCTGTAGATATAAAATTGATAGTCTTATCTTGTAGCTTGTGTGATTAAAGGAAAATTTACAACACAAAAAATTAGATTTAAATAAAACTATTTTTAGATAATAAAACTATATAGAAAAATAATATTTTTATTTATTTATTTAAATTAAATATATATTTTAAAATAATGACGGCTGACATGGTAGCTGACTCAGCATTATGAACGCTTTAGTTGACATGACAATCGACTCAGACTGCTGAATCAGCACTGTTAACGGCTTGATTGATAAATTTGTGATTCATACTGGATTTAGCTTTAATTCAATAGCTTGAATATGAAATTTAAATTTTCTGTTTTTTCCAGATTTTAATTCGAATTTTTTGGCATACAAATTTCAGTTTTTGATATTTTCCCGCGTTCTCACCTGTGTTTTAACCGATTTTCTTGATTGTTACTGCACTAGTTGCTGTAAAGCTGTTTCAACCTCTAGTATAGGATCAGATTGTGTTCTATAATTCCCAAGGAATCATCTCAATTCTTACCACTGTTGTTTTTTGGTTTGTACAATTTCTAATTTGAACTAATATATAATTTTTGTCTTTTCTTTTATAAACAATTTTATTAATATTAAATTAGGATTACAAGATCAATAGGGTGGTGTTAAGATGTGTTGACCCTAATTGCACTTGGAGGATGTGTGCAACAAAGCTCCTTTCTTCTGATTTCTTTGTGGTGACTGGTGAGGACTTATGTAAGTGAACACAACTGTGATACAACTCATAGGAATGCCAACCATAGGCTAGCAATTGTCAAGGTGCTTAGGACTTTGATCTGCAGCAATTATGGAGAAAAGAAGTATGCTCTTAACCCGAAACAAATCATGGAGCAAGTCAGACTCGACCATGGTGTACACATTGGATACAAACAAGTTTGGAGGGTTAAATAGTTTGCTCAGGATTTGATCAGAGGGACTCTCGAGGATAACTATCAAAACCTCTCGAAGTGGTTGTTTATGGTTAAAGAGAAAAACCATGGATAAAAGGTTTATCTTGAGATGGATCCAAATGGATAAAAATTCAAATATAACTTTCTTGCTTTTGGTCAATCGATAAGAGGATTTGAGCTGATGATAAGAGTTATTATTGTGGATGGTACTTTTCTTAAGGGAAAATTTAAGGGAACCTTGCTTGAAACTAGTGCACAAGATGGAGATTATTCGTTGTATACGCTTGCGTTTGGGATAATTGACTCTGAAAACGAACATGCATGGACCAGGTTTTTTAGCGGACTTAAGACCGTAATCTCTGATACGTCTGATTTGGTCTTTGTTTCAGATAGAGCTCAAGCCATTGCTAAGGCACTTTTAGTGGTTTATCCACTTGCACGTCATGGTATATGCAGAATCCATTTGTTGAGGAATATAACACCAAGTATGGGAGAACAGGGTTGTTTCTGCTTGTAGAAGCTGCAGCTGACGCTTATACTCGTCATGAATTCATTGGCATCTTCAATGACATAAGGAGCAGAAGCCCCAAATTAGCTGCATCTTTAGAAGAATCTGATTTTGCAAAGTAGGCTCGCTCTTATGCACCTTCGAACAGGTAAGTACAACGTTTAAGCAGCTATGACAGATTTTAGGAATGTTATCCTAAATTGTTGCTCACTCTTTTCTAACTTGTGGTTTTGCTTGTATGCACCTCCGAACAGGTACAATACCATGACAACCAACATTGCGGAGTCTCTGAATTCGATTTTAAACTTGGCTTGTGAGTTGCCAATAATGTCTCTTTATGAGACCATTAGGTTAACTCTCACAACATGGTTTCATGAACGTCGGGAAAAAGCTCTTAAACACAAAAAGCTCATCACACCACGCGTAGTGAAGATGATATTAGAGAGATCCAATGCTGCAATGAAACTTGATGCTTTCCAAGTAGATTGGTTTGAGTTTGAAGTAAAGGATGAGACTCGGAAGTACATTGTTCATCTGGAAAACAAGCAATGCACTTGTCTCATTTTTAACATCGGCAGAATCCCTTGTGTCCATGCTATTGTTGCAGCTAAGCGTACAAACAAGGATGAGAACAAGTATGTGGATCAGGTCTACTTGACGGAAACCTGGGCTAAAGCATATGCTGAGAGCATTCACCCATGTTGAGATTTGCCAAATTACAAGTATATTCATGTGCACCACCTACTTGTAAGCAAACAGTGGGCAACAAAGAGAAAAATATCAGTTAGAGAGTTTGGTGTACCCGGTTCAAAATCCCAAGGACACAAATGTAGCAGAGGCAACATAGGAGGACACAACAGGAGTTCATGCAGATCACCTTTATAAAGGTTTTCATTTTTTATAGGAAGATATTACAGAATTTTTAGCAAGACGATTGCTTCTTTATTGGTTTAGAAATATACCACAAGTTTTTAGGAATGATTTTTCCTAAATATATACATATATATATATATATATATCCAAACACTTGTAAAGGTTCAGGCCTTGGCTATGATTTGTTTGAACTTTCTATATGTGATGAGATTCTTATAACAATAGTATACTATATTATTGATTCATTAGACTTGGAAATGTTTTACAAAGCTTAAGGTTTGAGAGTTAAACAAGAAAGATTAAGAGCTTGAGAGATATAAAAGATTCAAACTTTATTATTGATTCATTAGACTTTAAAATGTTTTGCAAAACATAAGGTTTGAGAGTTAAATAAGAATGCTTAAGAGGGCTTACTAAATTATAAATTTCTGGAATGGTTTAGGAAAGTTTTTCGAACATATTAGGAAGCCTTTATAAATGTGTAGGAATGATTTCCTAAATATATTTATTCAAACACTTGCAAAGGTTCATGCCTTAGTTATGATTTTTTTTGAAATTTTTATATGTGATATGGGCTTGACATCATAATGAAGGCCTAACTCTCTTTTTGTCTCGTTTGGGCCTCATTCGTATTTGAAATCCTTTTTATCAAACCTTCTGGTGGGGCCAGAAATTTATCTGTTCTGTTGATAAGGTTTTAGGAAAACATTCTTAAATATATATATTCTGCTATAGTCTTACGTTTGGGCTTCGATTCCACTCACTGTTTGGCCCGCACTCTTCCTGTGGCTTAGATCCTTCGGCAGATCATCGAAGTAAGGATGCTCCATAGCCATCTTTGCTTAGATCCTTTTGGCACAATTTTAACCCTTTGGCTAAATTACTTCGTCTCTAAAGAAGAACATTAACGTAGTTTTGAAGTTTGGTTTGATTTATCTTGATTTGATTTCGGTTTAGTTTGGGTTAAGTCATAGACCGAAGGAATACTAAACCAAGTTTTTTGGATTGATTTAGTTCTTGTACTTGGTTTTGGTTTAGATACTTGTAATTTACTCAGAGATTTTTGTTCAGTTTTTGTACTTGGTCTGGATTCAATCGGAGTTAGATAGGTTTTGTCATTTTGGTTCCAGCTCATTGACATCATCTTAAGATTCAAATTGGTTCATTGGTTTAGGAGTATACCATTAGGTTTTAGGAATAATTTCCCAAAGATATATATATATATATATATATATATATTCAAACAGTACTAAAGATAGAACTGAGTACGATTTTAATCGTTCTATCTTTGTTTCCTGAGATTTGATCTGTAACATTTGGTGAAGTACTTGTACATAGTTCAAGGCCTGAAACCATTGATCTTAAGATACAAAGATAACAAAAAAGAAATCTAAAGAGACAAAAGAAATTTAAGTAAACTCAATGATGAAATGATTTGAAACGAAATCAAACATAACCAAACATAACCAAAAAGGGGAAAATATTGTAGCATACAAACCAGTTCATAAAAGTAAACATAAAGTATTTTTATTTAAAAAAAAATAATCAAAGTCAAAAACCACACATAACCAAACTTAAAGACATATTATTCTTAAGCCTCAGCGTGCTCCAGAGTCCATGCAAGAGCAGTTGCATCAAAAGCAGCCTTGTCTTTCACGTAAATCTTGGCTATCTCTTCATCAAAGTAATCTCCTTGTTTCAACCTCTGGGGCAGTCAACAGCTTGTGAATTTCAGTGAGAACATGTTTTCATTAAAATTTACAAACATTTTAGCAAAAACAATAATCTAATCTAATGATTTCTTTTTTCTTTTTTCATAATAAAAAACAAGAATAGTCAATACATCATTGATGCTGTACTTGGGACTGATAGACATTTGTTAAAATCTTCTTTAAGATGTTCCTATTAGTATTCACGTTGGGGTGATAGACCTTAGTTTTGAAGGTGACCTGCAAAATCATAGTGTATTTAGGAATCTTTTCAGAGTTTTTAGGAATCTTTTCCTAAACTAAAACATTATCGAAATGTTTCAGAATAGTTTAGGAAGCTATTTGTAAACTAAAACATCAGCAAGAAATAAATCAAACAATTGTAAGAATGTTGTATCAGCATCTACAACTAAAGCAAATAGTAATGGGTAAACATACGATTTAGGAGGGCAATCCTAAATATGTAAGACTCTTTCCTACAAATTCAAGAATGCTTCCTAAATTCTAAATTTAGAAATCATTTATAAATTTTTAGAAAAATATTCATACAAAATTAGGAACGTCTACCTAAATAATCAAAAGACAATAACATGATCCGAGAATCCATTCCTAAAATGCATCCGAATGAACAAATACAGTCCCAATCAAAAAAATCATACCTTTGGTGGTATAAACAGGTAGTCTGGATGAAAGTGTATGTTTAGTTTGAAAACCCCATTTTCATAGGGTGACCCCTCAGGCCCTTTTAGGGTTGCTTTCCTGTGGTACAAGTCATAATCCTTTGGTCCTAATCAAATTGGAAAAACAAAAAAAAAATAGTTTCCTGCAGAAAATGATTTCTTTGTGAAGGAAATTGGGCAAGTTAAACAAGAAAAAAATAAAATACCTGTAGTGAAAAAAACACTCTTCTTCCTCTGGACTTCCTTCAGTTGCAAAGAAATCACTTTGTTAGACATTTTTAACGAAGGATGAAGACTTTTGAAGATATATTTTGAAGAGTTGAAAGAGGTTTTTTCCTTTATTTTCTGTATTACAGAGTGTGTTTTATGGAGGATGAAGACTCGGCTTTTATAGAAGAGGAGGAAGAGACGGTTTTTGAAGAGGAGAAAGAGTCGGTCAAAGGGCCTCGAAGCTTTTATAGAAGAGGAGGAAGAGACGGTTTTTGAAGAGGAGAGAGAGTCGATCAAAGAGCCTCGAAAATCGGTTTTTGTGAGGGTTGCGTTTTTTCAAGAATGAAATTAATGGAATCTTTCACCGTTTGTGATGTATAGTCGTGTCGTTCAGTATTCAAGTCAGAAACATCATAATTGATATACGACTTTATACTTAGGGCTTTGTTTTCTTTTGCATATAGTATTGGCCTTTTTTTTTCTTTTGAAGATAATGTTGGGCATTGTTTTCTTTTAGAAGATTGAAAATTTAGAAGAATATGAAGATTCAAAAAGATAGATAACCTTTAGGAAAGCTTTCCTAAACAAGATGTGTTTATACCTAAAAGTTCAATTGCCAAAAGAAGGCTTTACTAATCCAAAATATACAACGTCATAAGAAGGTTTACTAATCCAAATAGACAGAGGTTAAAACCAGAAACATAACACAATCCCAGAAGATGTTCCTAAATCTGATAATGTAACACAAACTTCCTCAAAGCTCTGTAGGAGAAAAGTCCTCATATAGCTCGCAAGAAAGCTTTGTTCTGATGTAATGTGCAGTGCCATCCTCAAGCTTCGTCATGTCTCGAATGCTGATAGAATGGCATTTGAGAATCTTCAAGACAAACATAGCTGAATTCGCAGGAATATTGGTCTTCGAGATGTTTTTTCCGGATAATTCTTCAACTTTATAAGTAACGCTGTCCTCATCCGTCACTGTTTTACTTGAAGTAACACACAGTAGAACATGAATCATCTCTACACCGAAAATTTCACATTTGTTTAACCAATAAAAGAAAAACAAAATCAAAAGGAAAACAATGTTGATATAAAGTAGCTAGAGTTTATAAACCTGAGAATTCATTCACATGGTTCAGGACAAGATCGCTTTTCTCAGAAGGGAGTCCAGACCTTACAACTATGATATGTCATTTCTTGAAGTCGATCACCATCCCAATCCAATGATTGCTCTTGAAAGTAACACCATACACAACATTCACAGTTGTTCCCCATTCTTTCCCTTGAGGCACTTTCCCGGTTCGAACTAGCAAAACATCATCAGAGAACCACTGATGACCTCTTCTATGATTTTTAAAGTTTGAATAGCATGCAGAAAGAAGTGCAAAGTAGTGATGGTAGACGAATGTAGCTAATGGGAGATGGTTGTTGTGAAAGTGTGCCGCATAGGTCTCCCTTCTCCTTGCCCATCGAAAGCGTGGCTGCAATGTGCTGCAAAAGATAACAAATTAACAAGTTAGGAAATAAATTAGCTAATTTAGGAACCTCTTCCTAAAACAGTTAAAACCAATTCCTATATATAAAATTTCAGAAACAAGTTTTACAAATTTAAGAATGCTTTCTTAATCCCAGAAATACCTCATCAGTCAGACTCTTCTCCGGATCCTCTAACTTATTGAACCAGGAAGCCTTAACAACAATGTTATTGATATTGAATCTGAATTAGTCATAAAAGAAAATAGTTGGCAAAAAACAATATGAGATAACAAATATTATATAACAAGTGTACTCACCGTTCTACTTTCTTCCTCTTCCAATCATACAAGGTTGTCAGTCTGCTCATATGAGGTGTCAGGAAGGGATCAATAACCACATTGACCTTAGGCGTTACATATAAGACTGGGTTTCCTAGTCACCGGAATGGAGTCCCGGTTGACGTAGATTCTTTGGGTTGGCCTTTCCTCCTTGTTAAGAAACCCTCTCCCTGCTGAGATTCTTGAACACTAGCTGCTTTGAGTTGGTCTTTTTTGGATCTTTTCTTAGTATTTTCGCCAGTTTCACCAGCCACTCTCCTTTTTGCAGGAGCAAAAATAGTAGAATCCGTCTTGTTTGATCGCTTGTTGGTATGCAATTAAAAAACTATTAGAATCAGACAGCAATTTATTTTTGGGCGCAAATATTTTTGGAATAATTTTCCGAATAGCGTAACAATCTTCATTAAGCCTAAACTTTTAAGAATCTACATTTTAAAGTTTTTGGAAAGCAATACCTTTTCTCTCGAAATCCATCCACCATTCTCCCACTCCATTCCAGGTCGAATATCTTCACCAGAAAATAGTTGAACGTCATCAAACTGAGATATTCTGCCCCGTATATGTTGTTCGGCTTGACAACAATCACTTTTCCTTCCCACCATCTATCTTTGAGAAATACATCGACTTCTCATAGCAGATCAAGCCCCCTGGACCATCTCCGGATGATGGTTGTTTAGAACGCACTTGATGTTTGTTGACAACCTTCTTCAGCTTTGTGTCTTTATCCACGAAATTGGCCGAGTATTCAACAGTGTAGACATTTTCATTCAGTTTTATCAATGTTCCTTCAAACCATCCACCTACTTGAGATTTAATCTCCACATGAGCGCCTATATCAATAGAATGTAGCTCAAGATCTGTTTTATCCTGCAATTACCAAAACAAAAGTTTGTTTTTAGAGTGTTTTTTAGAGTGTTTGATTCAAGTCAAACTATTCTAGTAAAAACCTTACCTCAAGATTCAAGTCATATTTTTCTTCAGGTGACACACGTGTTTGTCCCTCATTAGCAGGACAATCGTAAAACTTGTCTTCTTCCACCTAAAGCACAAAACATATAATATCCACTAGTTTTAAAAAAACCATTGACATACGTTTTGGAAGAAATGTCTAAATTCATCATTTAAAAAAAGAAAAAAAACCATCAGTGGTGCTTTTTTTACCCATTCATTATGAATCCTTATGTCTTCAATTTTGAATTCGTGTATTTCTTGTGTTTTATAGATGAGGACAGAGGCTTTTTTTTTCTTAAGATTAATTAAAGTGACAGCACCTCTTCGCGAGTTTCCTCTGTAATAGACATCTACCTCTTCGTATATAGTTAAATCCTCCAAACTCATTAAACTAACCCTTGGGCTACCATTTTCTGGGGTAAGTTGAACTGTTTCCCAAGAGGATATAACCTGACTAAAAAACTCTGAACTGGCCTGCAAAATAAAGAAATGAAACTCCTAAACTCTAAACCCTAACCTTTTATGGATTTCTCACACATGATTAGAAAGTCATTTCAACAATGTTTTTATACCTAGTCTTTGTTGGGACTAGGATCTGCGCAGGGAGTGGACGGTATCTAAATATATTTTTCTTGTAATATCTGCAAATATAAAGAGTTTTATGAACTTTTTTACAGTTTATGAAAGAAAAAGTATCAACCAGAAATGGAGAACAAAATATCTTTGTTCAAAATTGGATATGTGGAATAAGCAAACTGAATCTGATTATTGATGACCTTTTCAATATCCAAATCTTTATCCTGAATCTGTGACCCGCCATCTGTGCTTATATGCAAAACATTTCATTGCATTGTCGGATCAAGTTTTTAGTATGGAATTCGGGAAGCCTTCCTAATTTTTTACGAAGGCCTTCCGAAATTCTATTACAAAGAGTTTAAAAGGATACGAGAAGGTCTAAACATTACCTCCTCATTCGGTTTGGGTCCATGCTTGTCAGAGGAAGAGATATCATCATCACAAATATTTTTTTTTTCTGGTTCCACAGCAACACCAGCATCGACGTCAGGCTCAGTTATTGAATCCAAGAGGATTTGTTTTTATCCATAGGATTTACATTATTCTGCAGAAACAAAACATATATATATATTTAGGGGAATCCTTTCATAGATAGATGTTTTGGTAACAATTTCCTGAAAATATTAATTACCTTAGAGTATTGATCATTGTTCAAAATTAGTTCTGTGCAGGTAGTAGATGGATTTGGAGTCTCGATGCCAGTTTGGGTTTCAGTCTCGCTGACATTTTGGGTTAGAGTCTTGCTGGCCTTTTGATGTGATCCTGGTAAGGATCTGCCCTTGATCGACAGTCTAACGACTGGAACTTAAAAGGATAGGCCTTGAAAACAATCAGAACCGTTCCAAGGTTTTGGGGAAGTGATAGGACACACACAAGAGTCGCGGAACACTCTTGATACGCCTGGTTGAATCAAACTTCAGAGTGTGATCTGATACCACTTGATGTGATCCTGGTAAGGATCTGCCCTTGATCGACACTCTAACGACTGGAACTTAAAAGGATAGGCCTTGAAAACAATCGGAACCGTTCCAAGGTTTTGGGGAAGTGATAGGACACACACAAGAGTCGCGGAACACTCTTGATACGCCTGCTTGAATCTTCTAAGTGATATGACACACACAAAATCAATTCAAGTTGTTTGAAGGATATAACACACCAACGAACAAGATCTTAATCTTTAAGAAAAGAGTTTTAGAATAAAAGATAAGATGATTTGATACAAAGGAGTTCAGGTGATTATAAAGAAGAAAGAAAGAAGAGATGAGTCTCACAAACATTAACTCATCTCGGAAATAAACAAAGAACAAAGCTGGCTAATTTGAATTTGATTTAGACGCTCCCTTTGATCAGCACAGCTTGGGCTTAAGGCTTTGTGGACTTAAGCGAATTAGAGATCCATTCTTGCCTCATTAAAAACCTATCTCAAGAAAACCCAATAGGACAAAATTTGAGATAGGGAAAAAGAGTACAAGCCTAGATCTCAAGCCCACTTAGCCGTCTTGGACTTGGATCACAATCAGTGTGCTTGTGATCGGCTCTTTTCCCTCTTGAATCGAATCAAGGCCCTTGATGATAGCTCTAATAGCCTGCTTGAGCTTCTTAGTCCTTGATCGAGTCATTAGACCTCTTGGGACGCTCAGGAGATCTTCTTTATCAGCTACAATCTCTTGATCCTCGGCTTCTTGCTCTCCATCTTCTAGTTCCAACTCCAATTCCTTGTTGTTGCTTTCCAGAATCACATCACCTTTTGTGTTGGAGTATCCATGACATTTTCTATCTGTAAATATTAATCGTTTTTCAAGAAACGTTTTATACGGATTATAGAAGAAAGAAATCACATCTTATCATCATCATCATCATCGTCATCATCATCATCATCATCATCATCATCATCATCATCATCATCATTATCATCATCATCATCATCATCATCATCATCATCATCATATACATATTGTACAAGTCAGAAATCTTACCTCTTTATCAAAACCATAGTTTTGAGTATCATACTGCGTTTGGGATTCGTCAATGTCTTGTGTGCTCTGCTGCAAGAATTTTAGAGTAACAAAAAAATCAGTTTTATTGGAAATAAAATGATGCCTTCCTAAATTAGGACAAGTCATGTAGTTTACTTCTCCACTGAAAAAATTGTTCTTGAGTGGTCAGATTGGGGAGTTGAACATTATCATTGTTGAACATTATAATTAGCATCCTCTTTTTAAATAATTTAGGAAAGCTTTCCTAAATTAGAAGAATGCATTTATAAATTAGGGAAGAATGTCTTCCTAAATTAGGGAGAAGACATATAGCTTACCTCTTCAGGATCTTGAGGTGTTGGACTGGGGATACGTTGTTTTTAAGGAGTTTGACTTGGGAGCTGAACATCACCACCACAAACATACAAACATTTTCAAATAACATTTCAACATTTTTAGGGAAGCTATAGACTGTCTTAGGAATGATTTCCTGAATTAGAAGAATGCATTACCTCTACATTGGAACTGTGTGCTTGAGCAGGATCTCTGTGTGGAGACATACCAGCGGAAGCATTCTGTTGCACATCATCTGTCTTAGACTGCAAGAACAAATAAAGATAAGTCAACTATCATTTGAACAAATTCAATCCAAATTCAAAACAAGACTAAATAAAACAAAAGAAAAACAAGCTTACTTTGGTGATTCCCATATTTTTCTCTATGTTGGACAAGCGGTTATTGATATCACTTAGTCCATTTTGAACCATATTGTAAAGGTTGTCCAGCTTTGTCATCAATGACTCATCAGATGTTTCGGCTCCAGCATTTGAAGGTCCGGCTTTTGCAGCGACTCCAAACCAGTGAAATTGTTGAGCTATCTGATCCATGGCCTCCATAATGTCAATTATTTCTTTTTCCCAATCTTCAATTTTCACCTTGTAACCCTTGGTTACAATGTCGACAAGGGTATCAAAATCTTCATCAGGTTTGTCTTCCAAAAACACTGTATCTTCAGAGTCACCTTGTATAAATGGTAAGACACAGATAACCTTAAGCTGCACAGCATAAATCAAAAAAAGTTTTCAATTAAGTAAGAACATCCTAAATAACGCAAAACACTCTGAAAATCAAGGATTTGAAAATTTACATTGCGATAACCCTCTATGGTAAGACACAGATAACCTTAAGCTGCAAAGCATAAATCAAAAAAAGTTTTCAATTAAGTAAGAACATCCTAAATAACGCAAAACACTCTGAAAATCAAGGATTTGAAAATTTACATTGCGATAACCCTCTATGGTCATAATCTGATTAGCTCCAGGATTCACATAGAAAGCTGTTGGCGGTTCCACAGTGTTGAGTGAGCTGAATGCACTCTGAAGTTGGGGAACTGATTCCAACATCCACAAATTCAGGGATATTGGGAAACCGTGAAGATCATATCTGGGCTTACTCAGCCGTGATGGAATAGTCTTTTTAACCGAGTTAAGCAAAATCATGTATGAGTCTCTCCCCCATGGATAATTCATAAGCGACTGCAAATTCTGTGCTCTCTTGAGAACCTTCCTAGGAAAACGATATCTAGCGTACCTAGGAATAACTAAAACCTCGATCAGAATCAACATGGCGAGACAGAATCTCTCGTCCTTGTTATCTTCTGTCTCTTCAGTATCAATTAGCACATCTAGCAGATGTACATCTCCCCAATCATACTCTAAATTTGATGACTCGTCCTCCTCTTCTTCGTTCTCTTCTAACTCAGAACACTTTAATCTAGTAACCATATGAAATTCTATTAGAAAATCTCATCGGTTGTGCTCCAAAGTAGAACCACAGCTCATTCTCTTTGACTGTTATGAGAGATCAAGTAAGCAACAAGTGTGATGTTGTGGTGTGTTGGGGGTGTCAAGTTTTACCCTAATTGAAATCAATAGCCGCAAGTACACAGCTGATCGATTGTAGTACTTAGGGATCGAATCCACAGGGAAGGAGGATCTTTTCCTGCAAAAAGCCTTTGAAATAAGTTAAAGTAAGGAAGTCTAGAACAAAAACGGTTTTGTGGGGATTTGGTAGTGTGTTTAAAATGTAAAAACGAAATATTAAAAGAGAATACGGAAATTAAAAATGACGTAATAACTAAACTTAATGAAAATGACTAAAAATAATAAAAACGGATATTCTAATGCTTAAATGAAAATGAACTAAAAAGGAAAGACAATATTGAACTAAAGCTTTAAAGAAAATCGGTGTAAAACAATGGAGAAGAAAGCGTTGGGCTTCAGGGAAGTTTTCTCAGGGGTACGAACGATTCAAAACATTGCTAGAGAGGAAATTTTGTAAGATCTTAGCTTAAACTTTTCGAACTGGAGTCACGGACGTATGAATACGCCACTGTCGTGATCATAGACAACAATCTCTCTCAACCCTGACCAGTAGGTTTCCACTCTGGCCCTGGAAGAGAAGAGATGCATTATGTTTAAGACTCGTCCTAATTCACAAATCGCCCATAGGTAGGTTTCCACTCCTATGTTTGTTTTGCTCTCCCAAACTAGATCTGATACCTGATGAACAGATGCTTGTATGAGCTGAACGGGACTGTTTTGGAACGTTTTTACGGTTGGTCTTGACTGCAGGTGACGCGACTGCGGGGAAGCGACCATGGGCCGCGGGCAGACCCATCACGACAGCGGGAGAACGCCTGTTGGCCGCGGTCGGAGCCAACACGACCGCGGGAGTTTGTCTCCGAGCTGCTCTGCTGCTGTTGCTTCCTCCTTTGTCTCCTGGGTGGTCTCCTGGGTCTTCTGGCTTGATGTACTTCCTCTCTGGACTTGAGTCTTTAGTTTTGGGTGCTGGAATCTGATCTCCAAGTCCTTGCATGATCTCCTCAACCTTTTCTACAACTTCATCAAGAGCATAAACTACTTTGTCCATGGTTGAGTCAAGCTCTTCGGTTTTGTCGATGACTTTGTACACCTTCTCTGAAACTTCGACTGTAAAGTCATAAGACTCGTTCTTAGCTTCGTTTAAGGCCTTGTCCACGTCATCGAGTTTGAAATCCATGTCCATGACTTTGTTTTTGGTGTTGCGAAGCTCATAGTTGTGCTTTGCTTGCTCTTCCTCCATGCTGTTGAACCTGTTAGCAATCATAGCTGCATCCTTGGTTGAACGTTCTTCTATTGAATTGACTTGTGAGGCTAGGTTATCGATTTTTTTATTGAAAAGTTTCGATATCCCATCAATCCTTTCGTTTAGAGCAGTTGTAGCGGTTGCTTGAGCTTCTATGAACTGTCTGATCACGCCTTCGAGCTGACTCAGTCTGTTGCTGAGCTGGACGTTCTCATCTTGCTGGAGAACTTGGTGAGGTAGGCGATACATAGAGTATCTAGGGTTTGCCATTTGAGGTGCGTAGGGCTCCTTCTGGGATGTTCTGTTGTCTTCGCTTTTAGTTTTTTCGTAGAGATCGAGTAGATGCTTCTCTCTGCGTCTGGTGGCTTGAGGAGTGTTATAGAAACCTTCCTCATTGTGTTTATTTCGATTTATAGGATCCATATCTTCTGAAATGGAAACAAAATAACCGAAAAATGGAAAGTTGCAGAAAAGGGGTTCTAGAGTCGATTTACTAACCTTTCTCGGGGTTTTGCAGAAAAGAAAACGCGTGCCTTCCCCGGCAACAGCGTCAAAAACTTGATGTTGTGGTGTGTTGGGGGTGTCAAGTTTTACCCTAATTGAAATCAATAGCCGCAAGTGCACAGCTGATCGATTGTAGTACTTAGGGATCGAATCCACAGGGAAGGAGGATCTTTTCCTGCAAAAAGCCTTTGAAATAAGTTAAAGTAAGGAAGTCTAGAACAAAAACGGTTTTGTGGGGGTTTGGTAGTGTGTTTAAAATGTAAAAACGAAATATTAAAAGAGAATACGGAAATTAAAAATGACGTAATAACTAAACTTAATGAAAATGACTAAAAATAATAAAAACGGATATTCTAATGCTTAAATGAAAATGAACTAAAAAGGAAAGACAATATTGAACTAAAGCTTTAAAGAAAATCGGTGTAAAACAATGGAGAAGAAAGCGTTGGGCTTCAGGGAAGTTTTCTCAGGGGTACGAACGATTCAAAACATTGCTAGAGAGGAAATTTTGTAAGATCTTAGCTTAAACTTTTCGAACTGGAGTCACGGACGTATGAATACGCCACTGTCGTGATCATAGACAACTATCTCTCTCAACCCTGACCAGTAGGTTTCCACTCTGACCCTGGAAGAGAAGAGATGCATTATGTTTAAGACTCGTCCTAATTCACAAATCGCCCATAGGTAGGTTTCCACTCCTATGTTTGTTTTGCTCTCCCAAACTAGATCTGATACCTGATGAACACTTTCGTGTCACCAAGCATCTGGATCAGATTGTAGTTCATGAGGCTACTCTCATGCAGTAAAAACGAATTCAGAAGAAAAAGTTCTAAGATTCAGTTCAATAGCCAATGGAATCCTCATCGAACATATAAATCCCCATCGAAAATCCCTTAATCCCAACAATAAAACTACTCAGACATAATGAACGAAATCAAAGACATAGTATTAAGAAGTAGAATAGAAACCGAAATTGAAAAAGAAAGAACAAGGGTTCAAGAGAACAAATCTCTCTGTCCCTAAAAGCTAAAGCAAAAACAATAAAAATATGAAGTAATGATAGATGGTATTCGGTTACACGATTTAGGGTTCCTAAGACATGTATTTATAGTACTCAAGACCTCTCTGGACGTCACTTAGGGTTTCTCCAAATGTGGGCTTCAGAAATGGGCTTTTTGGGCTCGGAGGTTGAAGGCCGCGGTCGGGAGTGCTCTGACCGCGGGGTATGGGTGGTTTGCCGCGGTCGGGATGCTCCTGACCGCGGGAAAATGCTTGTTGGCCGCGGGTGGAAGTGCTTGTCGGCTGGTTTACGGGACATCTTGCTCTTCGCGTATCTTTTGATTGAACCGTTGGATTGCCAAGCTGTAAAGTGCACTGGAAAGCTGATACTTCCATCTTTTAGGTCTCCAAATTTGAGCTGGATCAGACGGTGAGAAGGCCTTCAATCAGGGGTGAACTTCTGACGGTTTGACTCTGAGCTGAAATCTGGTTTCTATCCATTTTGTTAAGCTTTTCCCTAAGTTACCTGAAAAGAGTCTTGGAACTACAAATACTAGAAAAAAATAATAAAATTACTTAAAAGCAATTAAAAACATAGAAAAAGTATTTCAAAACGATCCATAAAAGTGGTCAAAATACGGTGTTATCAACTCCCCCAGACTTAAACCTTTGTTTGTCCTTAAACAAAGCAAAAGCCTAAACTGGTTAAGTGAAAACAAAAATAGGAAATGCACAAATCTCATAGACATGAACTCCTAAACTAGAACCAAAGATAGTGCATCAATCCACAGCTTAGTCTAGAAAATTCTCACTAATGCACAAGAGATACTAGTCCACTTTTTCCGTCATGCAAAACTTAAACAATTTAAATCTTGATTCCAGTCAACTAGCTCTCTACATTCATTAAATTCAATAGTGAGTTCTCATTAAAGACATCATCCAGGGTAGACGGCGTTTGGCATTAAAGGGCTATTTAAGTGGTGGAATTAAAGTGTTTCGGGTTACCTGAAGATCTGGAGGATGCAAGATAATATGCAAAACCGCAAGAGAGATAAGGACCATTTGATGACCACAGTTTTTCAGTCACTTCTTCTTGCCAAATGTTGTTGCATAATCCTTCCTCCTTTGTTGTAAACAGCTGTTCCCCCAGACTTAGATTCTTTCCGGGAATCAGAAAACAATCTCCAAAACTCCATAAAATCGAACTCCAGTTGCCTTGGGACTTAAAATTCAACCTCTCTAGACTCTCTAAGGCTTTTATTTCCTTTCTTTTCTTATTTTCGGATTTTTTTTTTTTTTTTGAAAAAGGAAATGCCTTTTAAAGAGAGAGAGACTAGAGGACGAGATTGTACCAAAATTTGAGATTTTTCTAAGGCAAACTGAGCTTCCTCTTGTGTTGAATCCTTCCGGGAACTTTTCCGGCAAATCGCAGGTCTCTGTCCTTTGTGACTGAAAACTGTGTCGCTTTCTCTCCAACGTTTTTGCACTTATCTGCATATAAGACAATAGAAAACAAGAGTGCATGTGGTTTGAAAGAGGGTTGGTTAAGGTGGGGAACTAGCTAAAGATGAACTAGCCATTCAGGATCAACAGAGAGTGGTAAAAGGATAAAGGAGTCCTGAATGTATGATTCGTTTCCCTGGTCTAATGCTTCAATGAGAAAATTAAGTCCAAATTAAGTCCAAATAAAACAGAGCTAGTGTATCCCTTCATCTAAATCGAAATCATTCAAATTCCTCTGGGGTACTTCGTTTCAAATGTGCTTAGCTACCGCCTAGTCTAGTCCTAAATCATGAATGAGCATGTCACTAGGAACAGTCTAAAAGCACACAGTCAACTATCATTGATTCATGTTCACCATTCCCTTTTAAAACGTATTTTGTTTTGAAAACCGATTTTGAAAAACTTTAAGGAAAATGCAAAAAGTGTAGATAATGCAAGACTAATGAAAGAAAGGTGGTTAGAAAGGGATGAAATCCTCCCCCAAACTTAAATCACACTGTCCTCAGTGTGAAAAAAGTCGAGACTGGATGAGAAAAATGCATAAATAATCGAATTGGTAAGGACAAAGAGAACTTACCTGGATCCGGGATGCTGGTGGAGATGAACCGGATTCATTCGAAGGGGTTTGGGAAGGTGATTAGGTGGTGATGAAGGTGGTGGAAGGTGATGAATGAGGTGGAGGGTGATTGGTGAGGTGGAAAGGGGTGGTTTGGGTCGGGTTTGGATGTCAACAACCAAGTGCCGCGGTCAGGGGCGACGCGACCGCGGCAAACAAGTGCTTGGCCGCGGTCAGGACTACGCGACCGCGGTCGATGAGTAGTTTCCCGCGGTCAGAACGTCTGCGACCGCGGGGCTTATATCGCGGCCTCTTCCTGCTTCTCCTTGGTTCCTGCTGGGCCGAGCAGACAGGTACCATCCTTCTTTTTAGTATTTTCGGGTTTTTTGATTTTTTTGGCTTTTTTGTTTTATAAGAAACACCTGAAACTAAGAAAAAGAAAAAGATCAAAAGAAAAAGAAAAAGAAAGAAAAATTCTAAAGAAAACAATACCTAAATGGGTTGCCTCCCATTAAGCGCTTTTGTTTTAAGTCGTTTAGCTCGACTTTTGGTGTTGGACGTGACTTATTCCAATGAAGAAGACTTTGTCCTGAGACAAGTCTTTTTCGACATCTCCTTGCTTTGCTTAGCAGGTTCTTCGTCACTCCAAAGTTCTTCTTCAAACTCTTCTTCTGCAGAACGTTTTCCTGCTTTGCTGTTGTATGGGACAGCTTCTGTGAAGACATCTTTGTCGATATTAGCGAATGAAATCCTCCGGTTTGGCCAGTCCATTATAGCTCCGGAAGTTGCTAGAAAAGACCATCCGAGAATCACTGGATAAGTTGTATCTCTCGTCTCGACAATGTAGAAGTCGACAGGCACTATGCAATCTCCTATTCTCAAAGGAATTTCATGAGCTATTCCTTGAGGTGTTGCATTTGAATCATCAGCTAGGCTAATCTTTGCTCTAGTCCTGCGCAGGTGTTGGATACTAAGTCTCAAAGCAATTGCCTTGGACATCATGTTAAGACAAGCTCCAGAATCACATAGCACGTTTTTAAACATTTCTCCTCTAATAGAACAAGAGATAAAAAAACT
This sequence comes from Eutrema salsugineum, assembly GCF_000478725.1. Lineage (NCBI taxonomy): Eukaryota > Viridiplantae > Streptophyta > Magnoliopsida > Brassicales > Brassicaceae > Eutrema > Eutrema salsugineum. Next base: position 11,743,454 of record NW_006256414.1, on the reverse strand, counting down.
GACCTATACCTTCTATTTTATGAAGTGTTCGAACAGGTTTACCTCTTCTGGCATGATTGAACAAGTCTTCTATCTCAGGGATTGATTCTTTGCTCTCACAGAAGTAGTGGCCTATCATAAAGTCCTTGCAAGCTCTGGCAAACGTGATTCCTTCAGGCAAATTTCGAACCACATCATTGAATTCATCGAGCTTTTCTTTGCTGATTTTGTTGGTGTAGTGGCTGCACTCTTCCGGGTTTTTGAGGTGGATCGCATAGACAGCTGCTTCTGGTGTTGTCATGTATCGAGCTCTCATAAAGTATCTATGGATATCCTCTTTAGACTCCTTGCAGTACCTGAAAAAGACTTGCAAACGACCAAGTTTCCAGATTTCATCAAAGCTTAAATGAGCAGGGAATGACCTGACCACATTGTTGAACTCTATTAGCTTCTCTCTACTGATGTTGTTGGTGATCCATTGAATTTCTCCTGAGTCGTCTTCTGAGGAATATCCTGCGTTTGGATCCTCTACAAACAACCCATACTCTTCATCTTCAGAGTATTGCTCTTCATACTCATCTTCACAAGACAAAGCCATGTTGCAAGGCCATGACTTGTCCTCTTCTTCAGATCTTTGGGTGCTTATGGAGCAAACCAGTTGTTGATGAAGTGGTTTAGTCATCCCAGGAGGTGTACCAGACGTACAGATGCTTGTATGAGCTGAACGGGACTGTTTTGGAACGTTTTTACGGTTGGTCTTGACTGCAGGTGACGCGATGGTTGTATGAGCTCTTCGGTTTTGTCGATGACTTTGTACACCTTCTCTGAAACTTCGACTGTAAAGTCATAAGACTCGTTCTTAGCTTCGTTTAAGGCCTTGTCCACGTCATCGAGTTTGAAATCCATGTCCATGACTTTGTTTTTGGTGTTGCGAAGCTCATAGTTGTGCTTTGCTTGCTCTTCCTCCATGCTGTTGAACCTGTTAGCAATCATAGCTGCATCCTTGGTTGAACGTTCTTCTATTGAATTGACTTGTGAGGCTAGGTTATCGATTTTTTCATTGAAAAGTTTTGATATCCCATCAATCCTTTCGTTTAGAGCAGTTGTAGCGGTTGCTTGAGCTTCTATGAACTGTCTGATCACGCCTTCGAGCTGACTCAGTCTGTTGCTGAGCTGGACGTTCTCATCTTGCTGGAGAACTTGGTGAGGTAGGCGATACATAGAGTATCTAGGGTTTGCCATTTGAGGTGCGTAGGGCTCCTTCTGGGATGTTCTGTTGTCTTCGCTTTTAGTTTTTTCGTAGAGATCGAGTAGATGCTTCTCTCTGCGTCTGGTGGCTTGAGGAGTGTTATAGAAACCTTCCTCATTGTGTTTATTTCGATTTATAGGATCCATATCTTCTGAAATGGAAACAAAATAACCGAAAAATGGAAAGTTGCAGAAAAGGGGTTCTAGAGTCGATTTACTAACCTTTCTTGGGGTTTTGCAGAAAAGAAAACGCGTGCCTTCCCCGGCAACAGCGTCAAAAACTTGATGTTGTGGTGTGTTGGGGGTCTCAAGTTTTACCCTAATTGAAATCAATAGCCGCAAGTGCACAGCTGATCGATTGTAGTACTTAGGGATCGAATCCACAGGGAAGGAGGATCTTTTCCTGCAAAAAGCCTTTGAAATAAGTTAAAGTAAGGAAGTCTAGAACAAAAACGGTTTTGTGGGGGTTTGGTAGTGTGTTTAAAATGTAAAAACGAAATATTAAAAGAGAATACGGAAATTAAAAATGACGTAATAACTAAACTTAATGAAAATGACTAAAAATAATAAAAACGGATATTCTAATGCTTAAATGAAAATGAACTAAAAAGGAAAGACAATATTGAACTAAAGCTTTAAAGAAAATCGGTGTAAAACAATGGAGAAGAAAGCGTTGGGCTTCAGGGAAGTTTTCTCAGGGGTACGAACGATTCAAAACATTGCTAGAGAGGAAATTTTGTAAGATCTTAGCTTAAACTTTTCGAACTGGAGTCACGGACGTATGAATACGCCACTGTCGTGATCATAGACAACTATCTCTCTCAACCCTGACCAGTAGGTTTCCACTCTGGCCCTGGAAGAGAAGAGATGCATTATGTTTAAGACTCGTCCTAATTCACAAATCGCCCATAGGTAGGTTTCCACTCCTATGTTTGTTTTGCTCTCCCAAACTAGATCTGATACCTGATGAACACTTTCGTGTCACCAAGCATCTGGATCAGATTGTAGTTCATGAGGCTACTCTCATGCAGTAAAAACGAATTCAGAAGAAAAAGTTCTAAGATTCAGCTCAATAGCCAATGGAATCCTCATCGAACATATAAATCCCCATCGAAAATCCCTTAATCCCAACAATAAAACTACTCAGACATAATGAACGAAATCAAAGACATAGTATTAAGAAGTAGAATAGAAACCGAAATTGAAAAAGAAAGAACAAGGGTTCAAGAGAACAAATCTCTCTCCCTAAAAGCTAAAGCAAAAAAAATAAAAATATGAAGTAATGATAGATGGTATTCGGTTACACGATTTAGGGTTCCTAAGACATGTATTTATAGTACTCAAGACCTCTCTGGACGTCACTTAGGGTTTCTCCAAATGTGGGCTTCAGAAATGGGCTTTTTGGGCTCGGAGATTGAAGGCCGCGGTCGGGAGTGCTCTGACCGCGGGGAATGGGTGGTTTGCCGCGGTCGGGATGCTCCTGACCGCGGGAAAATGCTTGTTGGCCGCGGGTGGAAGTGCTTGCCGGCTGGTTTACGGGACACCTTGCTCTTCGCGTATCTTTTGATTGAACCGTTGGATTGCCAAGATGTTAAGTGCACTGGAAAGCTGATACTTCCATCTTTTAGGTCTCCAAATTTGAGCTGGATCAGACGGTGAGAAGGCCTTCAATCAGGGGTGAAATTCTGACGGTTTGACTCTGAGCTGAAATCTGGTTTTCTATCCATTTTGTTAAGTTTTTCCCTAAGTTACCTGAAAAGAGTCTTGGAACTACAAATACTAGAAAAACATAATAAAAGTACTTAAAAGCAATTAAAAACATAGAAAAAGTATTTCAAAACGATCCATAAAAGTGGTCAAAATACGGTGTTATCAAAGTGCCCCATTTTCCCTGACATCATCATGTAATCTCTTAAAGCAAGCTTCAGGATCGGCCCCAGGAATATGTTCCTAACTCTCTGAAACTCTTCAATGCTAAGCACTTTCTTGAATTTCTTGATCATTTTAAAAGAAGCAAACTGGTTGACGTCTACTGTGCCTGGTTCTTGATTCGGCTCCTGTCCTATATTAAAATGAAGCTTAGGGAGCATAATAGTTGGGAAATGGGGAAATGAATCCATTAAGAATCCTTCCTGAAATTAAAAAGCCACAAACTCAAATCTTAGACAAACTCAAACACACATTCAAACTCAAATTCAGAAAGCACAAACTCAATCCTTCTTAAAATTTCGAAAACACAAACACAAACATAATTCAGGAAGACATTACGAAATTTTTCCAAACGAACAAATACAAACCTAATCTAAAATCAAACATGATCAATGACATTATCAAACATAATCTCAGTGTGTTCTAAATCACCTAGCTAATACTAAAAATGCAAAAACATGAATGAACAAAGACAAATTTAGGAATGAATTCGGGTTTATGAAAATAATGCACAAATCAAACACAAATGAGCAACTCAGAATGAACAAACATGATAAAACACCTAATACCACACAATCACAATGCCTTCGGGTTTAGGAATGCCTTAGGGTTTATGAAAAAAAATTAGGAACACATTCCAGATTTTTTTCAAACGAACATCTACAACCGTAATCTACATCAAACATGATAAAACACCTAATACTACACAATCCGGCCATCGGAATCTGCAAAAGCCCCATGATCTCTGACGAAACTCGATACCCATTCTAACCGATGAATCCAAATCGACAAAACCGTTTGATGAAGCGAAATCGTCAAAATCAAAACAATACCCTAACGAAAATCGATTACCTCGATTTGTAGAGTGAATTTTCGCCTACTCCGACGACGATTTCTTCAAAATCCAGATGAGATTTCGGCAGCAACGGTGAAAATCACGAAGAATTTGACGAAGGTTTGTGTTTGTGAAGTTTTAGTGTTTTTCGGAGAAAGTGGAAATGAAGCGGTTCGTCGACTTAATGAAGGCTACATTTATCCAAGCCCAAATGAAGGGATATACCGTAGAAGCGTTAGTTTAATTGGACCATTTAGGAAAATTATCCTTAAAAGAAGTGTAGTTATATTTTTGATGACATATGTTACTAGCTAGTGTGAATATTTCCAATTGGTTTAAGTTATTATGGATTAGTATTTTTTTTATTTATGTATTGGTTCAAACATCCAGTCAAGCCATGCGACTTTTTTCATCAATCTGGAAAGTTTCTCCCAAAACCTAACAAGTTTTTCAGGTGGTTTAAACATTTAGAAACCGAGTGTTTAATCTCGATTGAATATTGAATAAACTTATGAAAAAAATGAAAATTGAACAAACCTTTCATAACAAGATTAATTTGGTTCAAAATTTAGCTTTCAGGATTTTTTCGTCAATTTTTAGAAGCAATCCACATAGTTAAAATTAATAAAATATTACAAGTTTAGAAAAAAATATAGAGAAAAAAAATTTCAAAAAAAGACGGTTGATGTGGCAGCTGTTTCAGCAACTGTAGATGTTTTAGTTGACGTGGTAACTAACTCAGCAGTCGCTATTAACGGTTTGAGTAACCGGATTTGCAGTCAATGCTGGAATGGACTTCAAGTCAATAGTTTTAGGTAGGAAATTTGAATTTATCTCTCTTTTGGATAAGATTTAGCATCGTATTTTAGTACAGGTATTTTTGACATATAATTTAGTTTGAGTTATTTTTGACCATTTTCCGGGTGACAACGCACCAGATTACTAAGGCTTCCAAACAAACAAATATTTAAGTAGTACAGAGGAAGATAATCTGGAGGTAATAGCAACGAGATGGAGATGTGTATAGATTTTCTTTTGGGTATGTCTCATTTGCAAATCTTATTGATCTACAACTACTCAACAGAGCCCGAATAGTTAGGGAAAGAATTGGTTCGTGAATTGCCATAAAAGGACTTTCAACAGTTTCATTGTCTGAATGAACTAGACAAAGAGAAGCGAAAGGCCGACATGTCAACACTTGATTATTAATAAAAAAAGAAAACAAGATTATCTAATTAGAGCAGACCGAGTAAAACTAAGTGAAGAAGACGTAAGTGACAAAATTATTTTCTGATTGGAGGCAGCGGAGTGGTGGCTGGGTTGACCGGAGCTTCTCGATCCTGGCTGTGGAGTAATTGGATCTTGAGGACGGGTTTTTGCTCCAGCGTAAGAGTTTTGATGGCAGCTCCAGTCTCGTGGCAAACCTCAGAGTGGTGGCTTTCGTATCTCCGGCAGGTGTGCCTCCACTGGTGGTGTATCTCAGCGGTGGTGCTGGACGGGTGGCTCGCTGGTTGCTTTGCTGGCTTATTTTTGGCGTGTTTGCTCCACCACCGTCTTCAATATTGGTGTAGCTTGAGTTTTCTGAAGATGCGTATTTACGGTAATTTGTGGTAGCTTCGTGTTTGTGTTTTAGATTTTGGCTTGCGGTTGCTCCGGGTGTGGTCTAGTGTAGATGGGGGAGCATTGCCAGACGTGATTGTTGAAGCGCCGGTTTGTTGTTGAGGTTATGTTGTAGCTGTGGAGACTGGTTCTTGAAGAGATTCATTTTTTCAGGAATGGTTGTCAGAGGTGACTTTCCAATAGCCCGAGCAGGCTCCCTTGTCGACAGTCGCAAGTTAGTCCACTATGGATCTCGTAAATTCTGCTATAGGTGTCTCTCTTTGAGGTTTGAGGGCTAGCCTTGGGATGATGCTTGTGGCAACAAGAATGAGAACTCTAGTTCTTTGGAGCTGCGGTAGAAATATGATGGTTCACATTTCGGGGTGTGACTGCGACTGCTGCCTTCCTGTTTGGTTTTGTTTTGGTTTTTATGTTTAATTCTGCAAACCATTTTTCTTAATTTTTTGCTGTTGTCTGCTGGTTTTTGTCCAGTTGTCATTAGTTTTTTTTTTGGGTTAATCTCCTATTTTTGTAATCTATGTAACTTTTGTCAAAAAATTGGTTATATAATCTCAATATTTTTACTTAAAAAAAAATATAAAAAAATTAATCTACATTCTTTTTCCGATTTGTAGAGTCTTAGTCATACTCCTGACAATACTCTGATGACAGTTGTAGTTCACGGCCATGAATGTATTTAGCATTAATATCACTCGATCAAAATAGCCCAAATCTGTAAGGACCAAACCGAATCCAAATATTAACAATCTCTCTTACTTGTCTCTTAAGGAAAGTCTCTCTCACTTAACAATACCCGTTACTAAATTCCGAGAGAAAACAAATTTGGGTGTCTCCAGTTTTTGTTGCATGCAGAAGAATGGAAGGAAAACATCTCATTAGGTCGACCCGGTTTGGCAAAATGAGAATAAAAATTGGTGTCAATTTTAAAAGAGACCAACTACATTTGTGTGTACAGTATAACACGGCTTAGTGACATTTACTACACTAATGCAGCCTCCCAAAATTTTTGTATTTGGTAAAGAGAAAAATGCTAAAAAAAAACCTTAACTATTTAATTTTTGGAATAAACACACACAAACTTTTAGCATTGTCAGAAATCTGCACAAACTATTTTTTTGATGCATAAAAATATCTAAGTTTTTTAAAATTTCATTTTTCCCTCTCTGATTTCACGGCCGTTAACAGATATAACATAATCAATAAATAGTGATAATTTTTTTGTAAAAAAAATGTTAAAAAATACCTTAACTATTTAATTTTGCCAGAAACCCACACAATTTTTTTGCATTGCCAGATATCCACTCAGACTATTTTTTATAATCTATAAAAATACCCAAACTTTTTAAGGTTTCATTTCCCTCTTCAAGTTTCATGGTCGTTATGTTAGTTTTTCGTAACACGTGTTAACTACTCTAGGATTGATACCATTGTTACTCTTAGAAAATTTACAAATCGATTTTGGGAAGAAAAATTTAAACTCTAATTTTTTTTTCTCTTTTAGAATTGAGTGAAATCGATTAAAAAATATGGTTGGTAGTATAAATCGAGTCATAAACAGTGTGTGTTGTAATATATAAGACTAATAAGAGCAATTTGAGGAGATGATGTATATGTTCTAAACATGATTTATTGCTACTAATTATATTTTGAACCGATTTTCACTCAATTTCTGAAATAGTAAGAGAAAAAATTAGAGTTTAGGTTTTTCTTTTTAAAGGTAATAATGGCATTAATTCGACAGCAATTAGTAAGTGTTATGTAAAATTAATGCAGTTTTTCGATTCTGTTATGTTTATAATGACAGTAAAATCTGAGGAGGGAAAATAGAACTTTAAAAAGTTTAGGTATTTTTATAAATAAAAATTAGTCTGTGTGGATTTCTGGCAATGCAAAAAGTTTGTGTGAGTTTTTGACAAAATTAGTTAGTTGAGGTTTTTTTTAGTATTTTTTCCTACAAAAAAATTAACGATGTTCATTGATTATGTTATGTCTGTTAACGGCCGTGCAATCAGAGGAGTGAAATGAAACTTTTAAAAACTTAGATATTTCTATGCATCAAAAAAATAATTTGTGTAGATTTTTAGCAACACTAAAAATTTGTGTATATTTCTTCCAAAAATTAAATAATTAATACTCTTTCTGTTTCATTATAGTTGATTTTCTATGTTTTTTTCTTGTTTCATAATATTTGATTTCCTACATCTAATAAATGCATGTCTCTTCTTTAAATTGAATGAATAATATTAATACATGTTGCTTTACTCCATTAATGCATAGTTAAAAAAGAAAAAGTAATAATATAAATAATGAAATCAGTTGTAAAAGTAAATTAATTAATAAAAATAAACAGTAAATAATTGAGCATTTATAGTTTTTTTAATCTGTGTGTAAATATTCAGAAAATCAACTATAATGAAACAGAGGAAGTATATCTTTATGGTATTTTGTCCATTTGGTAAATGGGGAATTTAGAGAAAATGGCCCAAGTACCAAGAAATACCCGCTAGCGATCGCTTTGATAGATGCTAACGAAAACATACGCCAAGCTCGCAAATTTCCAACTTGTTTCTATGAAAAAAAAAATGTGACTAAGGGAGTAAATCCTAAGCCACATCGACTAAGTGACCGATGCACCATACCTTGAAGAATGAATGGCGTCGCTTCGAATTCGGGTTTTGCAATATTAGAGTACAAATCATCTCATGAAAAAATGAAAATGAAAGAGGGAGAGAAAAAAAAATTAAAAATATTGCAAATAATGCAACTTTTGATACAAATCTAAAAAGTTTGTCAGTAAGGAATGGGTATCGGAGATGGGATATGGATGGATCGTAGAACCAAATCAGAATCGGAGTGATTAAGCGGCGGAAGTGAGAAAGCACTATAAGTCGAACTCCCTCTTCTCATCTCCCTCATCGTCAGCAAAGCCGCAACCGTATTCCTAAATATCCCTTCTCCCGCCGCCGCCGAACTCAAAACCGCAGATCTCTCCGCCTCCGCCTCCGCCGAATCAGACGCTGGAAAAACAACGTCCATCGTTGTCTCCCACTCTCTCACTAGCCTTGACACCAGATCAGTCTTGAAAAACGGTTGACGGAGAACTTTCTGGATAAACGGCGATCGTAATCCCCCTTTTGTTCTTTTGTCATACTTCTTCAGAATTTTCGCTAATCCTGTAAGAATTCGTCTTTCTCCGATCACACATTCGACGATCTCAACTTTTATTTCAAACATCGATTAATTAACAAACTCAAAATCAAGCTCACCGGTGTAATTAATGTTGCTGTAATTGACGAGAAGAACCATCTCGCCATGGAAATTGACAATATCCTTTCTGATCTCACTAATCTCCTCTCTAAACATTTCATCATTGCCTCCACATATTTCAACCAGTCTCTGAATCCGATATTGCAATTCCTGCAGGAAAAAAATAAATAAAGATAGATATAATCAACTTAGTCTCACTCGCTAGAAAATTTCTCCAAATTATGACCAGATCGATTTCACATCTATAGTGTCAAAGATATTTAGGAAAAAATCCACAAAAATTCACATGTATCCAGCCTGCATGTATCTTTTTAAGGCAAATTTGTTTTGGTTGGTCTTAATTTGTAGATCGTGAGGAAATCTCTTTTTCCTTGGACTTTAGTTTACCTTTGGCTTTAGATGTCAAAAATGTATTCTAGCCCTGTATTCCTTTGGTTCGTTTTCGTATTACAAAATTACTCAGGAAAAAAAATATTTTTAATAGTTTCCAAAATGTTTCCAACACTATGTACAAACTATTTGTCCCGTACGTATCAATAATTCAATACAAAAATCACTCTCATGCGACGTGCTTCTATATAAAACACGAGTTACTAGATAGACACTTGCAATTATTTTATTCAGGTCACACACCTCTACTGAAAATTTCCCCAGATCGATCTAACATTTAAAATTATAATATAATATTTAACAACTAATAAAAATGGTTTATTTCTCTCCTACATTCTTAATAGTGGGAAAAGTTATATCAGTGATGAGCCAAAAACTTAAAACACATTGTACCGTGTATGAGGTGACTCGGTAAACTAGTCGACAAGAATGATATCTCTGTTTATTGTACCTTGTGGTGGATGATGAAATCTTCTTCTTGTTCGACGAAGAAAGCATTAAACTTGTCAATCTCGGTGTTTAACAAACCTATGAAAATATATTCAGCCGGAGCCAGAGAAGAAATCAGATGCTTGAGTTCTTTGTAACGAAGAAACTTGTCTCGCCACTCCGGCAACGACTCTTGTATCTGTTCTTTAATCCTCTTCCCGAACTTCATCAAAATATTAATTCAAATATGAATTTTATGTATATATATATATTTATATCCTATTTATTGAAAAAAGAAGAAGGAAAGAAATGTATTATAATGAGATCTGGATGAAGAAGAAGAAAAGGTTAATATAGAGATATATAAATAGTGGTTATGAAAATAGAATATGAAAAAGGATATGCTTAGCTTTGGCGTGACGAAGTGTTGTGAATGTGGCATGTAATAAAGAGAAGAAGAAAGAATAAAAAAAGGTTAGGTGATGTTAAAAAAAAAGGATAAAATCTTTAGCATATTCGTTCGCTAGTGTTGTTTATATTTTTTAATACAGTTTTGGTTTTTTGCTTTTTTGACCGGACCTTTTTATAGTATGTTTGGAATATTACATGCTTTTTTGTGCTGATTTCATGTTATTTTTTTTTTCAAGGTATAAACTCTAGAAGTTGAGATTGATTCCCCGATCTACGATATTTCACTTATTTTTTAAATTATTTTCGTTATTCTTTAAAAAAAAAAATCATGGCATTGATGTGACCATGAATCGCGTCGCCTCACCGTCATGCGAATGAAAGGAGGAAGAGTAATAAAAGTAACAGTAATGATTCAGACCCGTGACCAGAACTCATGGGTAAAAATAGTAATGACCTAGATCTTTGTAACTTATTACTCTATCTTTATTTTATAAATAGAGTAACTTTATAATAAAATTAACTTTTCTCTAATTATATTCAGAGCCGTGTCTGAGCACAAGCTTATGAAACATGTGTTTCAGGGCCAATATCTTTATAAAATATTTTGGAGCCAATTTGCAGAAGAAATGAATTAGTTCAGTAGTTTTATGGACTAATGTTGTGCAAGCTAATGTGGATTTAAATTTTATATACAATCTAAATTTTAATAACTTATATAACTTAAATTTTTTTTATCTTTTTCAAGAACGCTGTAAATAAAGCAGGTCAACCAAAAAAGTCTTGCATACTTCCTGTCAAGTGCCATTTGCCGAAAGACATCGGTAAATAATATAAAATATTTAATTTATTATTTGGTTTTACTTAAAATATTATTCCGATTAATAATTTTAATAGTTTTGTTGGCCGAAAAAAACAAAGAAGAACTTCTTCCGATGACGAGGAGACGCACAAAAAGAAAAACGCCAAGTTTGTGGATCCTCAGGCGGAGCAGATCTACAAGGCTGCCATGGCGAGCTGCCGTTATCTCCTGGAGGTAGCTCTGTCCAGTCGACACCGACTTTGACGGTTGTTGGACAAGATCTACAATGAGGTACGTTATTTTTTGTTAAATTTTTAAATATTTAGTCTTTTTAACTTTTTTCCAACAAATTTATATAATTTTCGAAATTTTTTACAGGTTGCTCCTAAAAAGAAGGCAAAGTTTTAGGGATAGGATCCACCCGAGATAACCCTGTCGCTTCAGCTACTTCTCAACGAGTGCCAAGGACCTGGTTGTTCTACGGCAAGAGCTAAATCAGATGCGGACGCACTATGAATCAAAGCTCGAGAAGTATGACAGTCTCTTCGAGATTTTGGATGCAAGCAACCCAGTGATCAGAGCGGAGTTGCAGAAGATGCAGGAGACAGAATGCAGCTCCACATCTTCCCCGAGACAGCCACCGGTAGGAGCTCCCTAGACCGACCAAGAGATGTTCAAATCATTGAGGGTTACTCCCAATGATCATTTGTAGTTTTTTTGTAATTCTTTTTGTAATTTGATATTAATTTTTAATTTTAAATTTAAATTTTCTTTTGAAAATTTAAAGAGAATATTTGGTTTTTTATTTTTAAATATTTTATTTTTTGGTAAATATTATACATATCGACATAAATCCGTCGTATATTTACAACGTTTTTACATTGCTTATTTTCCAACAAATTTACAATGACATAAATTTTACGACGAATTTTGGATGACCTAGTTTCATGACGTATTTACGTCGACCCATTTATGACGAATTGACGATGAATGAGATCATTAATATACACAATAACTCGATGTAAATCGAATGTACGATGAAAGGGGAATCGTCGTATTTTTGTTGATAAATATAGGACAATTATACGTCGATTTTATGAAGATTGGTCTCATACGACGAGCTATATATGATTATTTGTGAATCATCGCTAATTCGTCCCAAAACTGATTTTGCATCGATTTTACAACGATTATAGCCGTTGTAAAAGACTTTTTTTTTTGTAATGACTCCACTACTTGTTGATGGGTTTTCAATGGTCCTTCGTTGTATGTTTTCTTATTCTTGATATTTATCTTTGTTTCTTTGAGGATTTGTTTTGAAGTCGAATTCGAGAACTCCTTATCTTATGATAGGCCTCTAAGAATATATATTAAGCAGAGAAAGAAGACTGAAATGAAGATATAAGACCAGATTGTTGACGAGTCGGGTTAGTTCTGAAGAAGAGAAGCTGACGTGGATAAGCTGGTCAACAGTCAACGGAACGGTAAAGAATTAGTATATAGCTTTGTTTGTTATTTCTGTTGTAGGTATCAAATTTATTGTTCGTTCATTTATGGGAATTTCTAAGTTTGTTCTTGGCGATTTGGCAGATATCGAGAGCTTGTTCTCGTTATCTGATTTAGGTTGATCAATATCGGAGAGTCTCAGACTTGATCAGTCTTGTAATCCTTTTGATAAATGAAATTACATCGACTGTTTATCTTATCAATTGGTGCGGTGTTTAGCAATCTACGCAGCGAAGCTGGTGGAACTCGACGATGCGACGGCGAAGTTACAAGGTTCAGTGGCGGAATTGAATCAAGTGGTGGAAGTTATCAGCAGTGGCTGTAAAAGGTTAACAACGGCAAATGCAGATTTAACAACACGAGTTTTGACGATCGAGAAGAGAATCAATCTGTGGACAAGAATCTGAGCTTGATTGCAAATATCCTAGCTCGATTAGAAGCAAATTAGTTTTCTGAGCGTAATCCAGGAAAATCTCATGCTTCAACATTGGAAAATCCAAATCAGGTATGCTCCGATGATAAATTCCAAATCCAGGAAGCACAACAGCTAGGTTATCGGGGAATTTACAATATCTTAGAGAATCAGAATGGTATGTTGAAGAAAATTGAATTGCCTATTTCGATGGATCACATCCATATTTCGGCTAGGGAAATATAATGATGCATATAAGCTAGATCTGATGTCAATCAGTCTACAAGGACCTGCACTACAAGAAAACAATCGTTTTCCAATGGTTCATTACGACGGTTTATAAATCATTGCAAACTTACAACGATTGTACGACGATGTTACGTCAAATTAAAAAACCGTCGTAAAACCGTCGTACAAAAAATCGTCATAACTTCGTCGTACAATTTACGAAGAATTACGACGAATATACATCGATAACGAGAGATTTGATATTTATTGCAAAATCGTCGTAAATTATATGTAAATACGACGAATATACGAAGACTGGTTTTCGATGTAAACGGTACGACGATTTTACGTCGACAAAGAAGTTAGGTAAAGAACATTTAAAACATGTTTACCTAACAAATGTAGATGAAAGATTTTATCGCATAATCGACGTAAAATCGTCATAATATTATTGTTGAATGTAAAATCGTCGTAAGAAGTCGTCGTAAAAGCGTCGTAAAGCCCGAAATTTTCCTATAAATAGATCTTCATTCCTTCTTTCAATCACAACACATCATCATTCAAACATAAGAGCATCATCATCCTGGAGACCCATTGTAGGTCTCTTAAATTTTAGTATAGGGTTGTAAATCCTGATATATTGGGTTGTCCATTGCTGGAAACCCGAATTAGTAGTTATTTACTTTGAAAAAAAAAGTAATAAATTAAAAGGTTTACTTCATTCATGTGGCTAGACGTGACACAAGAGACCAGCTCCTTTATTGTCTAATCAATAAAAAGAGATAGTATTTTGAGTTTATTTCAAGATGTTTATATAAGAGCTAAGAAGTTGGATGTATATGCGTAAAGATTCAGATGGGGCGTTGACAGAAGAGTTCAAGAACGGATTAGAAATATTTATGTATCAGTCTACAAATATGGAGAGAACGAAAGATAGCGGAAAGATGTTTTGTCCTTGTTTGAAATGCAAGACTACGAGGTATACACTAACCAAAACCGTGTGTACGCATTTATTAAATAGAGGGTTTATGCCGCAATATTTTGTTTGGTATCTACATGGAGAAGGATATGACAGTAATACTCATGGGAATGCTGGTAGTAGTAGTAATTATCAAAGTCATGTTGATTTTGATAAATCGAATTATGGTCATCATCAGGTGCTTTTGTTGCGTATAATGTAAATCCCGTAGCGGATCAATTCCAACGAGCCTTTCAGTTGTTGTTCCCTAAGAAATAGATCTCTTTATCAGCCTAATCAGTATCAATCTGATCAAAGTGTAGATCATGATAGGATGCATGAGATGGTGACTGATGTATTTCATGAAACGCATACTGGTAATGCTGTTGAGAAACCTAATGTAGATGCCAAACGATTTTATGATTTGTTAGACAATGCTAATCAGCCAATCTACGAAGGATGTAGAGAAGGCCTGTCTAAATTATCGTTGGCAGCTAGGATGATGTCAATTAAAACATATCATAACTTGGCTGAGGTTTGCATGGATGATTGGGCTGATCTTCTGAAAGAGTATCTACCAGAGGATAACTTGGCAGCGGCAACATACTATGAAATACAGAAGTTGATTTTTAGTCTTGGTCTACCTTCTGAGATGATAGATGTATGTGTTGACAATTGTATGATTTTTTGGAAAGATGATGATCAGCTGGAGGAATGTCGATTTTGCCAAAAACCAAGATACAAGCCGCAAACTGGTGGGCGTAAAAGAATACCGTACCAACGTATGTGGTATCTCCCTATAACTGATAGGTTAAAACGGCTTTATCAATCTGAAAGGACAGCTGCATCAATGAGATGGCATGCGGAACATACACAAGTAGATGGAGAAGTTGTTCATCCATCAGATGCAAAGGCATGGAAACACTTCAATATGGTATACCCAGATTTTGCTAAGTTCAAACGGAATGTCTATCTTGGTCTGTGCACTGATGGTTTTAGTCCATTTGGTATGTCTATTAGACAATATTCATTATGGCCAGTAATCCTAACTCCTTATAACCTTCCTCCAGATTTGTGCATGCAAAGGAAATTTCTTTTCCTAAGTATTTTGGTTCCAGGTCCCAATCATCCGAAGCGAGCTCTCGATGTATTTCTGCAGCCACTCATACATGAGTTGAATCAGTTATGGTATACTGGCGTTCGCACATATGACTGTTCTACGGGAAAAAATTTTACTATGCGGGCTGTGCTTATGTGGACAATAAGCGATTTCCCCGCTTATGGTATGCTATCAGGATGGACTACACATGGGAGGCTATCTTGTCCTTATTGTCTTCATCGAACTGATGCGTTTCAGCTAAAACATGGTAGAAAAACTTGTTGGTTTGATTGTCACCGGAGGTTTTTACCGGATAACCATCCATATCGGAGGAACAAGAGATTATTTATGAAGAACAAAAGTGTACATGTCCCTCCACCCGAAAATTTAACAGGAGCTGATATACATGCGCAAATCGATCATTGGAGGGCAGAGGAAATAGTAACGCGTGGGGGAAACTGGCACACTCCTGCAAATATGCCTGAAGGTTATGGAGTTCATCATAATTGGCACAAGAAAAGTATCTTTTGGCAACTACCCTATTGGAAAGATCATCTGCTCAGACACAATCTTGATGTCATGCACATTGAAAAAAACTTTTTTGATAACATCATGCATACAGTTATGAACGTAGCGGGAAGAACAAAAGACAATGGTAAGTCAAGATTGGACTTGCCTGATTTATGCAACAGAAGTGGGTTGCATATACTGAGAAACGGGAAAGCACCAGTTCCTTTATTTCGGTTGAGTGTAGATCAAAAGTCAGCATTGTTCTGATGGGTTTCTTCTGACGTTAAATTTCCTGATGGGTATGTTTCTAATCTTTCTAAATCTGTTGAGAAGGGGGTAAAGTTTGCCGGGATGAAAAGCCATGACTGCCATGTGTTTATGCAACGATTATTTCCATTTGCATTTACTGAACTCTTGCCCAAAAATGTCCATGAAGTTGTTGGAGGCATTGGTGCTTTTTTTCGGGATCTTAGTACACGAACATTATCAGTTGATGTAATATCACAACTGGCATTGAATATTCCAATCTTGTTGTGCAATTTGAAAAAGATCTTCCCACCATCATTTTTTGATGTTATGGAACATCTTTCTGTTCATCTCCCACATGAAGCAGAGCTCGGTGGACCCGTTCAGTACAGGTGGATGTATCCGTTCGAGCGTTTCATGAAGCATTTTAAGGGTAAAGCCAAAAACCTAGCTAAAGTGGAAGACTCAATTGTGGCGGGAAGCTTGACGCAAGAGACTTCACACTTCACTTCGTACTATTTTGCACCGAAGGTACGAACACGCAAAAGAGCTACTCGTCGATATGATGATGGAGGAGTTGGCCAAACATATGCCGTTGAGGGTGTACCTGACATATTCTCGCCGATCGGACGTCTTAGTGGAAAACTAAAAGAAGTTTGGTGGTTGAATGAAAAAGATTATCACAGTGCACATACGTATATCCTCCTAAATTGTGAAGAGTTGTCATCGTACGAAATGTACTTTTTTAATTAATAATATATTTATATATATATAGTCAGTATTAATAAACTATTTGTTGTTTTCTCAACATATTTGTTGATGAGGTTAATGCATATCTGGGGTTTCTGAAACTGAAATCAATGATCGTAAAGATCAACACTATGCCCAGTGGTTAAAAGCGCAAGTACGTATAAAATTTTAATTAAAAGACTACTTTGATATATATCCGATCCAAATCAAGAAAGTAAAGCAAATTTTTTTCTTATTAGGTGGACCCGAATGATCCGGATGAATTTCCAACATGGTTCCATGAGTTACTACTAGGTCCGATGGCAAAAACAACTATAGCCTCCATGTATTTCACTCGGGGCTATGTTTTTCACACATACCGTCACGGTGCAAAGCGGACGACAACTAACTATGGAGTTTGTGTGAAGGGTGAAATAGATTTTTATGGAGTTCTGCAAGAAATAATTGAAGTAGAGTATCCTGGATTGTTAAGGCTGAAAACTGTTCTCTTCAAATGTGATTGGTTTGATCCAACTGTTGGAAGAGGGGTACGTCTAAACAAGTTTGGAGTTGTTGACGTGAACAAATCACGACGGTACAACAGGTTTGAGCCATTTATATTAGCTTCTCAAGCAGAACAGGTAACGTTTCTGTAATACCATCGAGTTCGATCAACAGGAATCTCATGGTTAGCTGTAGTTAAAGTGGCTCCGAGGGGCAAGATTGTAGGGGTTGAGGATGTTCCACTTGAACAGGACACTTGCGTAGATCTGTCTGAACCAGATGTTGATGAGGAGATTTTCTTAATAGACCCTCGGAACAGGCAAGTTGAAGATCTTCCCGATGATACAGAAGAAGAAGGTGATGATGAGTTTGCTGAAACCGATGATGACGATTTGGCGGAAGACGACGGTGATGGTGACGAAGTAATAGAGGAAGATGAATCTGATTGAGTTTCATGCATCGTATTGAGTGAAGTTTGTTATTATGTAATTTGTAACTTTGTTTGTTTGAATTTTTTAAATGGAAAAAATTCGATTTTACGACCGTTTTACGACGATTTTTATAAACCCTAAATCCTAAGTCTAGGTTTTAAGCCCTGAATGAATAGGGTTTAAGCATTACGACGTCTTTACGACGATCAGTCGTAATATCGTCGTAATATTACGACGATTTTACGACGTGTTCACTATTTAGTCGTAAAATCGTCGTGATATTGAAATCCAAGATTTTGAATCCTTTATATCTGATTGGTTGTAAGGTATATCACAAATATTTTTGATTGGTTATCTTATTTTATATGAAATGCTATCAATCTGATCAAAATCAAAAATTTGAAAAAAAAACATACATATTTACAAGTTCATGCATGTTTTTGTAAATGTTAAGTAAAAGGTTATATATTAGATTACGGAATTTCAATATTTACTATCTCATGTACTAAATCCGTCATACATGCAAAGTTATAAACCTTTTGTTATATGTTAGGATACAATAACCTTTGCGTTGTTCTTTATGCAATAAGCCTTTTGAAAGATTTAGGGTTTGATAACTTTTTACATAAATTAACATCGTAAAATCGTCGTAATATTATCGTAACGTTACGACGATTTTACGACTAATGTTCCTAAAACCGTCGTTAAACCGTCGTAACACTGATGAGGATCATACGTCTGATAGCACCCGGATTGGCTCCAGATCCGAAGTACGAGGTTATAAATGTTGTAACGTTACGACGGTTTTACGACGGTTTAGGGTTTAGTCATTGTAAAACCGTCGTAATGGTCAAACGCTCCCATCATGACACGTGTCATGTCATGCAGTGGACTGACTGTTATACAACCAAATCGTCGTAAAATCGTCGTAACGTTACGACGATTTTACGACGAACACAAAATCTATATAAGGGACGCGAGTTTTCCTCCTTTGTCGCTCATTCCTCTCTTCCCTCTCTCTCTCTAGAAATCTACCTCTCCCTTCTCTCCCTACTCTCCAGCTAATTTGTAAGTATTTTTTATAAATTATTTTCATTATAGTTTTGTTTAAATAAGAGATAGGCTCGGAATTTAGATAGGGTTTAGGTTCGGAATTTAGATAGACCCGAAATTTATAAATATATGATATAATTAGTAACTATATGTTATTTAATTTTGTAGATTACTTAGATATGGCTCCTCGGGCAAAGAGGTTCCACTACCGACAGATGGTAGATCCAGACGGTACAGCCCCGTCCACCTCAGCGACAGGGTCAGTCATCCTGGAGTCCTCGGGAACACAACGAACGGTTTTCCAACCGGTCGTTGTACCACAGCCGGCACCGCCTCCACCACCACCAGCCGAACCAGAAGCCCCCGCACCAGCCGAACCAGCAGCCCCGATACAGCCTATACCGTATGCCCAATTTACGGTACATGATCTTCTACGCCAACCGGGTCGTGAAATTATGAACAAACTCGATCCGGATCGAGCCCCGAGAACATTTTGGTACGAGTTTTTTTTTTAAATATTTTTTAAACAAATAATATTTATAATTAATTAAAATTAATTTAATTTTTATTTGCATTTGACTAGGTTTACGACCGACAATGCGGTCGGTCGTAACGTTGCGGACATCATCAAAGGGTTTTTTGTACAACCCCATACCAGCTGGAAGAAGCTGGATCAGGCAACTCTTGACACTTGGTTCAATTGTTTTGCGGTAAGTACTTTAAAATTTTGATTTATATTATTATTTTTAAATTTTAAACAATAATTACTAACTTTTTGTTTATTTTCCTATCCGCACACGGACGTGCGGAGACAGCCTTCAAAGAGAAGGTCAAATTCCGCCTCAACAACACCGTTTCCGACTGGAAGCGGAAGTGGGAGGTCGACGGCGACAAGGCCAAGCCGGCGCCGATGGCCGATACCGTCTGGCGGGGTCTGGTCCAGTACTGGTTGAATCCGCACAACCAGACTACTGCTACCAAGTGTTCCGGATCCAGGTATTTTAATTTGTGTTTATATTAAATATATAATTAAATTATGTGTTTTCCTCCTTAATACATTCTAATGAATATATTTTTCAGGAACGTTACTGACGATGCGGAAAATCGGAAGAACGTCCTGCACACTTCCGGCCAGATTGCTTTTGCCGGGAGACGACTTATGATGATAATTAAATTTAAATTATTAATTTTTTGTTTTTAAATTATTAACTCTTATTTGTCTTATTAATATTTTCATTTTGATTTTGTAGGTCGAAGAAAACGGGGGACAACTTCCTCCGATGACAAAGGTCTTTGCCGAGACCCATAAGAAGCGGAACGGCGAATTCACGGATCCTCGGGCGGAGGAGATCTACAACGCCGCCTGTGTGGCGATCGAGGAGCGACAGACGCAACTCACTCAGCAGGCGCGTCCAACGTCTCCCGGAGGTAGCTCGGTCCAATCGACCCCGACGCTGACGGTGGCGGAGATGGACCAGATTTTTCAAGAGGTAAATTCTTTTAATAAATTTAATGTAATTTTAACTTTATATTTTATTTTTAATATAATTTATTTAAATATTTTCAGGTTGCCCCTAAGAAAAAGGGGCGGGTTTTAGTGATACCCCGGCCGCTACGGCAACTGGTCATATCCGGACACCGGATCCGCTTATCCGCCAGGAGATCGATCAGATGCGGATCCAGTACGAGACGAAGATCGACCAGTTGTACGGTCTATTCGAGATCATGGGGGCTGACAACCCGGTGCTCATGGCGCAGTTGGACAGGCTGCGAGCTGATGGAGTTGTCGGATCGTCTGCAGGGTCATCTTCTAGGAGGCAACCACCGGTGCAGACGGACGAGGAGATGTTTCCGGTCTCTCGGGGTTGATCCTCCTAGAGCCGGAGATCAGGCGCCGGAAGCCTCTAACCGAAGACCCGGGGATCAGGCGGCGGAAACCTCTACCCGAAGACCCGACAAAGAACATGTGGAGGACGATGGGGAGCAGGCCGGTGACGGGATCGACCTTAGTTTAGATTTAGATCTAGATCTTTAGGGTTTTTTTTTGTAATTACTAAAATTAATTTTAATTTGAAATTTAATTAAATTTTAAATTGTAAATTAATTCTTTTTTTTTAATTTAAATTTTAATTCGAATTAATTTTTTTTATTTCAATTATAAAAAACGTCGTATAATCGTCGTAATATTATTATTATTATTTTATTAAACCGTCGTATATTCGTCGTAACCGGTACGACGAAGTTACGACAAAATTGTACGACGACTAATACGATAAATATACGTCTGTGTTTTACGACGGTTTTACGACGGAATGATAAAATATATTACGATTGAATTACGACAAAAATTGCGTCGTATATTTTACGACGATTCTACGTCGATTTTTAACGACGACTTAACGACGGTCCAGGCGAAGACCAAATCGAGGCAATTCGATGTAAAGTCGTCGTAAATTGTACGACGCATTTACGACGATCTTTTTCCGTCGATGTTACGATGAAAAAAAACCGTCGTAGATTATACGACGATTTTACGACGATTTGTCTATTACGACGATGAGTTTACGACGATTTTGGAATCGTCGGTAGTCTGTCGTAATAGCCCTATTACGACGAAATAACGACGATTTTGTAAAACGGTGTTTTTCTTGTAGTGCTGTGCTAAACTGTATAACCGAGAAATAGAGATCGAGGAGTTTCGAAGCTGGAATCAATTTAAGGAAAGAGTTATTGCTAGATTCAGCCTTAAATTGGAAGAGAATCCAACAAAGAGATTGTTTAGCATGAAACAGACTGGATCAATAATAGACTATGTCAATGAGTTGAAGAGTTATCTACCATTGTTAAGGGAGTAGATGAAGCTAACAAGACTCATGTCTTTTACCTGGGATTAAGGCCAGAGTTTCAAGAGGTTATCAAGCTCAAAGAACCAAAGACACTAACAGAACACTTTCACGCAGCAATAAGAATGGAAGATAGTGCTTTTTTTTCAGCAATTGCTAATGCGACATCACAACATCAACAATGCAGAACAACATATATACATCTACGGTCAGCTTCAAACTTCAATGTTCAATACAACGGGTTTACAAACTCGTACCTTGACAGTAACAAAGAGGGGAATAAGACAATTCAACATCAAGCAGATGGAAATGGATATCAGAAGCCAAACACCAATGAGAAACAACCGTGGAAGAATCAGTCAAACTCAACAGGGATACAAAACTGAGTCAGAGTGAGTATGAAGAACTAAAGAGGAAAGGGTTATGCTACAAATGTAAAGAGAAATGGTCCAGAAAGCATCAGTGCAAGAACATGGAACTCAGGTTTTTAACAGTAATAGATGGCACAGAAATGAAACTGGTTGAAGAAGAATGGGTCGACACGTTTGAAGATGAAAATGAAAACATTACAAAACTTATGGAGTTATCACTATTCTTGTTCTTAGGCTTAGATTCGCCACCAACACCAAAGATGTGGGGTACTATTGGGAAACTCAAGGTAGTGGTCATGCTGGACAGTGGTGCCACCCACAACTTTATTGATCCATCTGTAGTAACAAAACCGAAGCTACAACCAAGGGGCTACAAAGAACGAGAGATCCTTCTAGGAACAGGAATAACTGCAAAAAGCTCTGGAATCTGTAAAAATGTTCCTTTTACCATACAGACACATGAATTCAAAGCTGATTTCATGATGTTGGAATTGGGCAACAAAGATATCATTTTGGGTGTACAGTGGCTACGAACTCTGGGGAAGTGATGTGGTGTCGGTGTGTGTCGAGTGTTGTCAAGTTTTACCCTAAATGAAATCAATAGCCGCAAGTGCACAGTTGATCGATTGTAGTACTTAGGGATCAAATCCACATGGAAGGAGGATTTTTTCCTGCAAAAAGCCTTTGAAATAAGTATTAAGTAAGGAAGTCTAGAACCAAAACGGTTTTGTGGGGGTTTGGTAGTGTGTTTAAAATGTAAAAACGAAATCTAAAAAGAAACTATGGGAATTAAATGGCGTAATAACTAAACTTAATGAAAATGACTAAAAATGAGAAAAACGGATATTCTAATTGCTTAAATGAAAATCTACTAAAAAGGAAAGACAATATTGAACTAAAGCTTGAAATAAAAACGGTGTAAATCAATGGAAAAGAAAGCGTTGGGGTTCAAGGAAGTTTTATCAGGGGTACAAACTATTCAAAAAATTGCTAGAGAGTAAAATTGATAAGATCTTAGCTTAAACTTTTCGAACTGGAGTCACGGAAGTATGAATACGCCACTGTCGTATGAATACGCCACTGTCGTGATCATAGACAACTATCTCTCTTAACCCTGACCAGTAGGTTTCCACTCTGGCCCTGGAAGAGAAGAGATGCATTATGTTTAAGACTCGTCCTAATTCACAAATCGCCCATAGGTAGGTTTCCACTCCTATGGTTGTTTTGCTCTCCCAAACTAGATCTGACACCGGATGAACACTTTCGTGTCACCAAGCATCTGGATCAGATTGTAGTTCATGACGCTACTCTCATGCAGTAAAAACGAATTCAGAAGAAAAAGTTCTAAGATTCGGCTCAAAAGCTCATGGAATCCTCATCGAACATATAAATCCCCATCGAAAATCCCTTAATCCCAACAACAAAACTACTCAGACATAATGAACGAAATCATAAACATAGTATTAATAAGTAGAATAGAAACCGAAATTGAAAAAGAAAGAACAAGGGTTCAAGAGAACAAATCTCTCTCTCCCTAAAACCTAAAGCAAAAACAATAAAAATATGAAGTAATGATAGATGATGATGATATTCTCTCCCCGTTTAGGGTTCCTAAGACATGTATTTATAGTGCTCAAGACCTCTCTGGACGTCACTTAGGGTTTCTCCAAATGTGGGCTTCAGAAATGGGCTTTTTGGGCTCGGAGGTTGATGGCCGCGGTCGGGAGGGCTCTGACCGTGGGGAATGAATGGTTTGCCGCGGTCGGGATGCTCCTGACCGTGGGGAATGAGTGTTTGGCCGCGGGTGGAAATGCTTGCCGGCTGGTTTACGGGACATCTTGCGCTTCGCGTATCTTTTGATTGAACCGTTGGATTGCCAAGCTGTAAAGTGAACTGGAAAGCTGATACTTCCATCTTTAAGGTCTCAAAATTTGAGCTGGATCAGACGGTGAGAAGGCCTTCAATCAAGGGTGAACTTCTGACGGTTTGACTCTGAGCTGAAATCTGGTTTTCTATCCATTTTGTTAAGCTTTTCCTTAAGTTACCTGAAAAGAGTCTTGGAACTACAAATACTAGAAAAACGTGATAAAAGTACTTGAAAGCAATTAAAAACATAGAAAAAGTATTTCAAAACGATCCATAAAAGTGGTCAAAATACGGTGTTATCAACTCCCCCAGACTTAAACCTTTGTTTGTCCTCAAACAAAGCAAAAGCCTAAACTGGTTAAGTGAAAACAAAAATAGGAAATGCACAAATCTCATAGACATGCACTCCTAAACTAGGACCAAAGATGGTGCATCAATCCACAACTTAGTCTAGAAAATTCTCACCAATGCACAAGAGATACTAGTCCACTTTTTCCGTCATGCAAAACTTAAACAATCTAAATCTTGATTCCAGTCAACTAGCTCTCTACATTCATTAAGTTCAATAGTGAGTTCTCATTAAAGACATCATCCAGGGTAGACGGCGTTTGGCATTAAAGGGCTATTTAAGTGGTGAAGTTAAAGTGTTTCGGGTTACCTGAAGATCTGGAGGATGCAAGATAATATGCAAAACCGCAAGAGAGATAAGGACCTGTTGATGACCACAGTTTTTCAGTCACTTCTTCTTGCCAAATGTTGTTGCATAATCCTTCCTCCTTTGTTGTAAACAGCTGTTCCCCCAGACTTAGATTCTTTCCGGGAATCAAAAAACAATCTCCAAAACTCCATAAAATCGAACTCCAGTTGCCTTGGGACTTAAATTTCGACCTCTCTAGACTCTCTAAGGCTTTTATTTCCTTTCTTTTCTTATTTTCGGATTTTTTTTTTTTCGAATAGGAAATGCCTTTTAAAGAGAGAGAGAGAGACTAGAGGACGAGATTGTACCAAAATTTGAGATTTTCTAAGGCAAACTGAGCTTCCTCTTGTGTTGAATCCTTCCGGGAACTCTTCCGGCAAATCGCAGGTCTCTGTCCTTGGTGACTGAAAACTGCGTCGTTCCTCTTTCTCTCCAACGTTTTTGCACTTATCTGCATATAAGACAATAGAAAACAAGAGTGCATGTGGTTTGAAAGAGGATTGGTTAAGGTGGGGAACTAGCTAAAGATGAACTAGCCATTCAGGATCAAAAAAGAGTGGTAAAAGGATAAAGGAGTCCTGAATGTATGATTCGTTTCCCTGGTATAATGCTTCAATGAGAAAATTAAGTCCAAATTAAGTCCAAATAAAACAGAGCTAGTGTATCCCTTCATCTAAATCGAAATCATTCAAATTCCTCTGGGGTACTTCGTTTCAAATGTGCTTAGCTACCGCCTAGTCTAGTCCTAAATCATGAATGAGCATGTCACTAGGAACAGTCTAAAGCACACAGTCAACTATCATTGATTCATGTTCACCATTCCCTTTAAAACGTATTTTGTTTTAAAAAACAGGTTTTGAAAAACTTTAAGAAAAATACAAAAAGTGTAGATAATGCAAGACTCATGAAAGAAAAGTGGTTAGAAAGGGATGAAATCCTCCCTTGGACTTAAATCACACTGTCCTCAGTGTGAAACAAGTCGAGATTGGATGAGAAAAATGCATAGATAATCGAATTGGTAAGGACAAAGAGAACTTACCTGGATCCGGGATGCTGGTGGAGATGAATCGGATTCATTCGAAGGGGTTTGGGAAGGTGATTAGGTGGTGATGAAGGTGGTGGAAGGTGATGAATGAGGTGGAGGGTGATTGGTGAGGTGGAATGGGGTGAAGTGGGTGGTTTGGGGCGGGTTTGGATCTCAACGACCAAGTGCCGCGGTCAGGGGCCACGCATCCGCGGCAACTGGGTGCTTGGCCGCGGTCAGAACTACGCGACCGCGGTCGAACATGTGTTTCCCGCGGTCCGAACACCTGCGACCGCGGGGGCTTATATCACGGCCTCTTCCTGCTTCTCCTTGGTTCCTGCTGGGCCGAGCAGTCAGGTGCCATCCTTCTTTTTGGTTTTTTCTGGTTTTTTGATTTTTTTGGCTTTTTTGTTTTATAAGAAACACCTGAAACTAAGAAAAAGAAAAAGATCAAAAGAAAAAGAAAGAAAAATCCTAAAGAAAACAATACCTAAATGGGTTGCCTCCCATTAAGCGCTTCTGTTTTAAGTCGTTTAGCTCTACTTTTGGTGTTGGACGTGACTTATTCCAATGAAGAAGACCTTGTCCTGAGACAAGTCTTTTTCGACATCTCCTTGCTTTGCTTAGCAGGTTCTTCGTCACTCCAAAGTTTTTCTTCAAAATCTTCTGTTGCAGAACGTTTTCCTGCTTTGCTGTTGTATGGAACAGCTTCTGTGAAGACATCTTTGTCGATATTAGGAAATGAAATCCTCCGGTTAGGCCAGTCCGTTATAGCTCCGGAAGTTGCTAGAAAAGACCATCCCAGAATCACTAGATATGTTGCATCTCTCGTCTCGACAATGTAGAAGTCGACATGAAGTATGCAATCTCCTATTCTCAAAGGAATTTCATGAGCTATTCCTTGAGGTGTTGCATTTGAATCATCAGCTAGGATAATCTTTGCTCTAGTCCTGCGAAGGTGTTTAATACCAAGTCTCAAAGCAATTGCCTTGGACATCATGTTAAGACAAGCTCCAGAATCACAAAGTACGTTTTTAAACATTTCTCCTCTAATAGAACAAGAGATAAGAAACTGACCTGCAGTCTTGACCTTATGGAGAATTCGAACTTGCCTTTCTCTGTAGGTGTTGGCTGGTGTCTCAAACGCAGAATATGATTCACAAAAGAAAGCTGCAGCGTCATATTCAATGATTGAATCAATGTATGGCATCTTTATCTCGCTGCACGTCTGGTCTTCTTGGATTGAAGAGTCAGCTGAATCTTCAACACATTCCTTTGCCATCATACAAGGTAATGATTCATGCCAATCTGGTTCTTCATCTGAAACTTGGTTTTATTCTTCCTGAGTTGCTTTTTTAGGTGCTGGAGGTTGAAGTTGGGACAGGAGATGTATTATTTTCCTCTCAAAACCCGGAGGAGCATCTGAACGACCAACTCCCGCGGTCAGAGGAGTCGCGACCGCGGGAAACAAGGCATTGGCCGCGGTCGGAACGCTTGGACCCGCGGCCCCGGATGTAAACTGCTCGTAGTCCGTCTCTTCCTTCTTGTACTTGATACGAACCTCTCCAGCTTCTTTATTGGGTAGACTAGCATCATATAAACTCATACCAGGGCGTTGATGTGCATCTTCATCAGGATCTTTGGGAGATTTCTTAGAAAATGATATGTCTATATTTTACATCATTTAGAGTGCATTTTAGAATCCTCATCATGAGTTTTCCCATGTAAATTGAGTCTTTAGGCATGAAAATAGGATTTAGGGCTTGCATTAGGTCCCAAAGAGTTTTGCATGTTTTGAGGTCTTTATCAGGTGCTTTGGGAGTCATTTGGAGCTTAAGAAGAGGAGCAGAGAAGAAGACGGTGAAGAAAACGGTCAAAAATGGTGAAAACTGCTTGGAGGAATTTCTCGGCCAAATCGCGTACCGGACGGACAGAAACCTCGGTCAAAATCCTTACCGATCGCTCATTACCGGCCAAAATCCTTACCGATCGTCCAATCTCGACCAAAAAGCTTACCGATCGTTCAGCACCGACCAAAGTCCGTACCGATCGACCAAAGTCAGCCTGGGTCGAAGATCAGGCGTTAATACCGCGGGTCGAGTTTTGGCCGAGGCGAAAGAATTTTTACGACCAAAAAGCTCACCGCGGTACACAGCCCTCGGTCATTTTTCTTACCGCGGGAAGCTTTTCTCGACCAAAATCTGTCCTTGTCTGCGCAATTCAAAGATCAGAAATCCGGGGAACCTTCCGGTCCGAATCAGTTGGCGGGGTCTTCAGCAAAGTTGGAGATAATCAAACAAAGATCCCATAACAGTTGGAATCATCCAATTCGGACCAGTAGGGAGAAAGATACAGCTTCCGGAAGATGCATCAACATTACGCGCATCCGAGAACTGAACGGCGAAGTACAAAGGTCACGGCGGACGGAGCTTTTCCGGACCAAATCAGCTTACCCGGTCTTCATCAAAGTTTGAGATCTGTGAAATACCTTTTCAGAACAGTAGGGATCGCTCAATTCGGACGAGTGGTTTGAAAGATAAAGTCTCCGGAGTTCACATCGGTCCGAACAGCTTATTTTCCGGTGATTTCGATGCGGTTCAAAGATGTGAAATCCAGGAAGACTTCCACTACCCAAGCTCCGACGGTTTCTTCACCAAAGTTCGAGTTTATTGAGTCACCTTGACTATGAAACTGGTCTCAGAGCATTCGGAGTCGTGGGTCGAAAGTTACTGCTTCCGGAAGGCGACATGGTCGATACGGGCCCAAATATGTTGCGATACGCGCTAAGTGTTTCTTCAGGGCTCGGCATCATTACCTCGACATCGGCCAAGTCAAGGCTCATATTTTGGAAGTATCCTGAGCTGGGCCTCGTACTGATACCTCGGCACGTTGGGATCAAGGCATGCACACGTAAGAATGGAGCTGGAAACGACTAAGTGTTGAACATGCACCTCGGTGTAGCGACCTCGGCGTGCATGCCGGACCCTGTTCTCCCGAACCCCTCGACATCCAAGCGCCTCGGCATTTCATGCCGAGGTCCATTGTCACAAGCCCAGAATCAAGAACAAAGCTGCTCAAGAACACACACGTGAAGATGGATCAAAGACTAGGGTTCATGCATGTTCTTGACGTGTTCTTCACGAGATCTTCATTTGGATCTGGACTCACGTGCACTCCTCGACATGAAGACCTCGGCTTCACTCTCCGACACACCGTGGCACTCACCCATCAGCCCAAGAACGCGGTTCAGTACCCGGTTTGTTCCGGGCTGACCCGCGACACTTTACCTTTGCTATATATACATTTTGAGACTAAAAACCTAATCATCTGATCTCTTATCTGTTTTTAGCTTTAAGAACTTGCCTCTTTTGTGAACCTTGATCATTCTAATCCGATATCTCGTTTTTGCATGAAAAATCTTGTTCTTTCTTTATTTCTTTTATCATCTAACATTAAACTCCTCATCATGACCAGCTACACGTCTTGCAAAGGACTTAGTGAGCTCGTTATGATTAGTGAGTAGTCGTTTAAGCGGCTTTAGATGAGTAGATTAGGGTGCTTTCAAGGTAGATTAGTGGGTTTAGGTGTCTAGTCTTGCATATTTCATTCTTTAACCGACGAGATCTCTAGGCTGGATCCAAGCACATCACTTGAGGTTCAGATCTGAGACATATCTCGCATCAAAAGTGTTTGTAGAAATGTCTGAACCACTCGGTTAAGGGTTTAAGAGTTTCATCGCGAGAGTGATAGTTTGTTCTCTTAAATGACATTTTTGAACTGATTCTTATTGCTGATTGATTCGATGCTTCTCAAAAGACATTTTTGGTATGAAGGAGAATCAGTTTAGATGCTTAATACTTTCATGAGAAGATTAACATGCCTTGAGTTCAAAGTTAAATGAAACCGCTTGATGTTTTGATTCATTAACCAACTAGTTGAACTTGGAAGCACCCGAGTCAAGTATCTCGTCTAAAATCCCTTGCTTTATTACATATTATCATCATCTGAATCGTTTAGTTATTATTTGCATCCTGTCTCTGTTTAGATCTAATCATTTGCTTTACCTTTCATGCTTAGTCGTTTGTTACTTAGCTTAGTTCAAAACCTTCACCTTTTGTCTTGACTTAAATGAATAAACATCATAGTCTAGTGTCTCGTTGACTTGTCTGGATTGATACCTCTTTGTGCTACTTCGACAAAGGGGATTGATAGCCCTGAGACTTAAAGAAAAATCTTATCTATCAATTGGCGCCGTTGCCAACTTGTCGGAGCATTAGTCTTTTGTTTGTTCTTGAGTTCAAGATTTTACCTTTCTTTGTTTTACTCACTTCTTTGCAAGTTCTTGTGTTGCTTTCAGGTGCATGAAAACCAGGTCTCGGAGCACAGAACCGCCTCTACCGTACGACGACAACATCAACCGGATTGAGAGGCGAGCTCGCGAGAGGGAACGGCATTTTGAACGACTTGGAATGGCAGAGCAGCAAAGGATCGAGCAACAGGCTCAAGAAGCCGAACACCAGGCTCATACTAATCAGGCGCAGGCAGGCAGGAACGAACAACAAGCCTATGTTAACCAACAACAGGCTCAAAGGAACGAGAGGCTTGCTCAGCAAAACCAACAACAAGCTAATAGGAACGAGCAACAAGCCCACCATGTTCATCCGCCACCGCCACAAGCTCAGAGACAACCTCCTCCGGTCTTTGTTGGAGAGAACGACCGAGCTAATGCGCACCAATACCGAGCTGGGATTCAAGCTCCACCGGTTCAAAACAACAACTTTGAAGTTAAAGCTTCCCTCCTCAACATGGTGCAGAACTCAAAGTTCCACGGTCTAGCCGGAGAAGACCCTCTTGAGCATCTAGATCAGTTTGATCGGGTTTGCGACCTAACTAAGATCAATGGTGTCTCGGAAGATAGCTTCAAGCTACGCTTGTTCCCATTCAGCCTCGGTGATAAAGCTCACCAGTGGGAAAGGAACCTCCCGAGGGGTTCCATACAAACCTGGGAGCAGTGTAAACTGGCGTTCTTATCAAAGTTCTTTTCCACATCACGCACGGCTAAGCTCAGAAACCAGATCTCAAGCTTCACGCAGCACAACAACGAGAGCTTTAGCGAAGCTTGGGAACGGTTTAGAAGCTACACTAACCAATGCCCCCACCACGGCTTCTCAGAGGCATCCCTCTTGAGTACTTTATACCGAGGTGCACTCCCCAAGATCAGAAACCAACTCGATACAGCTTCAAATGGAAATTTTCTTGGGAAGGAGATCAATGCGGCAATGGAACTAGTCGAGAACCTAGCCCTGTCTAATGATACTTATGGCGACGACTTTGATAGAGCAAACCGTACAGAGGGCTCTGGTGAAGAACAGCGTATGAAAAAAGATATCAGAGAGCTTCAGAGCAAGCTTGACAAAGTTCTGATGGCGACTAAACAGCCAATACACTTTGTAGGCGAGTTTGATGAGCAAGAGCCAAGTTTTGATAATGTAAACGAAGATGGTCTAACTCAAGAGGAGCTGAACTACATAGGGAATCAGCAGAGGTATCAGCGGTTCAACAACTACAACAGTAACCCAAACCTCTCATACAGAAACCCGAATGTAGCTAACCCTCACGATCAAGTGTACCCTGCTCCGCAACAACAACAAAGCTACGCTCAAAAGGCTCCTTATCAGAATAGCTTCCAGCCCAAGCAACAGTTTAGTGGGCAACAGCACGGCTACACTCAGCAGAATCAAGCAGCTCAGGGTAACAACTTCACCAGCCAACCGCAACATCACAAGTTTCCACCAGGGTTCAATCCGCAAACGATGGGTAATCAGCAACAGAATCAGAGAACGGGTCAGAATCAGATGGGAAACGACGTCTGTGGGATATTACAGCAACTGTTACAGGGTCAACAGAGAGTTGAGAGCCAGCACGCGACAATGCAGCAAGATATCAGAGAGCTTAAGCAGAATCAAGCCTCTACATCATCCCGAGGCCCGGCTTTACCAGGTAAACCGGAGCCAAACCCCAAGGAGTATGTGAACGCCATTACATTGAGAAGTGGTAAAGAAATACAAGCTCCAACGCCTAAGACTACGCTCATTGAGGCCAATGAGCAATCAGAGGGGGAGGCAGCCTCAGGTGATGCGTGTAAAGAAGCAGATTTTGAGAAAGAACCGATCAAGGACAAAGGAAAAGAGGTGGAAAAGACAACTGAGCTTGAAAAGCCATACGTTCCACCACCACCTTACCAACCCAAGATACCGTTCCCAGGGCGTTTCAAGAAGAAAATCTTAGACAAAGCCAAAGCGGTCTTTGAGAAACACTTGGAGAACACGCAACTCACCTTACCCATTATAGATGCTTTCTTAGCTATACCACAGCTTGGGAAGTTTCTAAAGGATGCGATCCTCAACAAGACAAAGGAGCTCCAGGGTATGGTAATACTGAGCCATGAATGCAGCGCCATAATACAAAGGAGGTCTATACCAAGGAAGCTATCCGATCCGGGCAGCTTTACCTTACCGTGTGCTTTAGGTCACTTGAAGTTCTCAAACTGCTTGTGTGATCTAGGAGCTTCTGTGAGCCTAATGCCATACACGGTGGCCAAGAGATTGGGATACAAGAGTTACAAGCCGGCCAAGATCTCTCTTATACTAGCTGATAGATCGGTTCGCTTACCGGTGGGTTTGCTTGAGGATTTGCCTTTGAGGATCGGTGAGATAGAAATCCCCACGGACTTCATAGTTCTTGAAATGGACGAGGAACCATTGGACCCTATCATCTTGGGCCGACCGTTCCTAGCGACCGCAGGAGCCATTATAGATGTGAGAGGAGGAATGATTGAACTACACATCGGTTCCGAGCATATGAAGTTCAATGTGAAAGAGATGATGAAGAAACCGACTATTGGAGGTCAGGTTTTCTATGTGGAAGTGATGGAGGAGCTAGCTGATGAGCTCCTGGAAGAGTTGAACGCAGAGGATCCGTTACAAGTGGTCCTTACACGTGAACAAAGCGAGCACGGGTACTTGAACGAGGAAAACGAGGTGTACAAGCAACTTTTGGACCAACCGAAGGAACTTGGAGCTGAGGCTAGGTTCTTGGAGCTCAGAAAGAGTGGCCTCGACATTTTAGACAGCGAGGGGTCCATGGGAACAGAGGAGACACCTCGGGATATCATGGCCGTGGCAACTCATATCGAGGCCGATGGTAATCCGCGCAAGAACAATGAAAAGGCCGAGGAAGCTGTTCCGGGCCAATGTAGCTTTGATACCGATTGGAATGAGGCAGACGCTCCCCCTGTTGAGCTCAAGCCTCTACCAACAGGGCTCAGGTATGCGTTCTTAGGCTTGAATTCCACTTTCCCTGTGATCATAAACGATAGTTTGCTTGAACATGAAGAACGTGCATTGCTTAACGAAATCAAGAAATTCAGGAGAGCAATAGGGTATTCCTTGGCCGACATAAGAGGAATCTCTCCTGATATATGCACTCACCGGATCCACCTGGAGGACCAAGCCATGTCCTCTATTGAGCACCAACGTCGCCTTAACCCGAACCTCAAGGAGGTGGTTAAGAAGGAGATACTAAAACTCCTTGAGGCAGGGATCATATATCCAATCTCTGACTCTCGGTGGGTATCTCCTGTGCACGTTGTGCCCAAGAAAGGTGGTATCACGGTGGTAAAAAATGATAAGGATGAACTCATAGCCCAAAGAACTATAACCGGCCATCGCATGTGCATTGACTATAGGAAATTGAATTCTGCATCAAGAAAAGATCATTTCCCTTTACCATTCATTGATCAAATGCTTGAACGATTAGCCAATCATCCTTACTTCTGTTTTCTCGATGGATACTCTGGATTCTTCCAAATACCAATAGATCCAAGAGACCAAGAGAAAACGACATTCACTTGCCCTTATGGCACTTATGCTTATAGGAGAATGCCTTTCGGTTTGTGTAATGCACCGGCCACTTTTCAAAGATGCATGATGCACATTTTCTCTGATCTAATTGAAGAGAAAGTTGAGGTGTTTATGGATGACTTCTCCGTATACGGTTCCTCTTTCTCCGAATGTCTTGCTAATCTTTCTCAGGTTCTAAAGAGATGTGAGGAGCATAGGCTTGTATTGAACTGGGAGAAGTGTCATTTCATGGTACAAGAAGGCATTGTCTTGGGGCACAAGGTATCAGAGAAGGGAATTGAGGTAGACAAGGCCAAAATCGAGGTAATGGTGAACCTACAAGCTCCGAATTCTGTAAAAGGGATAAGAAGCTTTCTTGGGCACGCTGGGTTCTATAGGCGGTTCATTAAGGATTTCTCCAAGATAGCTAGGCCTTTAACTAAGCTATTCTGCAAAGAGGTGGAGTTTATCTTTGATGAAGAGTGTGAGGAAGCGTTTAAGAGGATCAAGGAGGCTTTGATCAGTGCACCAATTGTACAAGCTCCCGATTGGTCTTTACCTTTCGAAGTGATGACTGATGCATCTGACTATGCCGTGGGAGCTGTCTTGGGGCAGAAGAAAGATAAGAAACTCCATGTGATTTATTATGCCAGCCGCACCTTGGACTCAGCCCAAGAAAAGTATGCAACCACCGAGAAGGAAATGCTTGCCATTGTGTTTGCATTTGACAAATTCAGGAGTTATCTAGTGGGATCAAAGGTCACGGTCTACACTGATCACGCGGCTTTGAGGTACTTGATGTCTAAGAAGGACGCTAAGCCGAGGCTTTTGAGATGGGTCCTATTGCTCCAAGAATTCGACATGGAAATACTTGACAAGAAGGGCATTGAAAACGGGGCCGCAGATCATCTCTCAAGGCTGAGGATTAAAGAAAAGGTCCCCATAGACGATGCTTTACCTGAGGAACATCTCATGCTGGTACGGTCTTACTTAGAGGTGGAAGAGGCCAACACGATCAAGGAAAGAAGCCTCCCATGGTTCGCGGATCTTGTGAACTACCTGTCTTGCGGTTTAGAGCCACCGGATCTTGATGCCTATCAGAGGAAAAAGTTCTTTAGAGATGTGATGAGATATCATTGGGATGAGCCGTATCTTTACGTGCTTAACAAGGACCATCTCTATAGGCGATGCTTGGCCGAAGAAGAGATCCATCCGGTGCTACAAGAATGCCACGGTTCAGCGTACGGTGGTCACTTAGGTGCATTCAAGACGGTTGCCAAGAGTTTGCAAAGCGGCTTCTGGTGGCCGACTATGTTCAAGGACGCTCAAGATGTGGTATCGAGATGCGAGGCTTGTCAAAGGCACGGTAACATATCCAAGAGGAATGAGATGCCCCAAAACCCAATCCTTGAGGTCGAGGTCTTCGACTGTTGGGGCATTGACTTCATGGGTCCCTTTGTGAGTTCATACGGAAATCAGTACATCCTTGTCGCGGTGGACTATGTGAGTAAGTGGGTCGAGGCTGTTGCATCCCCAACCAACGATTCAAAAGTGGTGGTAAAGCTTTTCAAAAGTATCATTTTCCCACGGTTTGGAGTTCCAAGAGTAGTAATCAGTGATGGGGGAAGCCACTTTATCAATAAGACTCTTGAGAGTCTTTTAAGGAAGCATGGAGTAAAGCACAAGGTGGCCACACCTTATCATCCGCAGACTAGTGGTCAAGTGGAGGTCTCTAACCGACAGATAAAGGCTATTTTAGAAAGAACCGTGAGCTCATCTAGGAAGGATTGGAGCAAGAAACTTGATGATGCTTTGTGGGCTTACAGAACCGCGTACAAGACCCCCATTGGAACCTCACCGTTTAACTTGCTCTATGGGAAAAGCTGTCATCTACCGGTTGAGTTGGAATACAAAGCATTGTGGGCAGTGAAACTTCTGAACTTTGACATCAAGACTGCGCAAGAGAAGAGGGTTTTACAGCTTCATGAGCTTGAGGAAATCAGGTTAGATGCTTTTGAGAGCTCTAAGATCTACAAGGAAAGGACCAAGGCGCTTCATGACAAGAAGATACACAAGAGAGAGTTCAGAGAAGGGGACCAAGTTCTGTTGTTTAACTCGAGGCTTAAGCTATTCCCTGGGAAGTTGAGATCCAGATGGTCCGGTCCATTCGAAATTCTTGAAGTAAGGCCTTATGGAGCGGTTGTTTTGAAAGGAAAAGATGGACAAGGCTTTGTGGTAAACGGTCAGAGGGTAAAACACTACCTGGCATCAGAAACAAGAGAGGGAGCTACCTCAGTTCCTCTTCTTGAACCAGAATCAGCCTGAAAAGGTATGGAAAGTCAAACTTAGTGACGATAAACAAAGTGCTCTTGGGAGACACCCCAAGCTTATCCTTGTAAATATTTCGTTTTTCATCTTCTTTTTCTTTTTACTTGAAGCTTTTTGAAGGGTTTGTTAAGTGTTTCAGGAGTTAGATGGTGAATCTTGATGATGAGAATAAGAAAAAGCTCGAAAATGACACGGCCTGATGAATTAAGTCCTAGAGTGTACTTAGCCTCGGTATCGACCCTTGGTATATACATACCGCGGTCATCTTTTACCGAGTAATAGCTTGAGAACCTCAGCTAAACTCCTCGACTTAATTTCACCATGGCCATGCTTAAGAAGTTATGTGGTGAGATGACTAAGTGTGGGGGAGACCCACGGTGTAAACACCTCGGTATGATTATACCGAGGGGCAAGGTTCATCTCAAACGGTCTAAAACCTCGATCGAGGCCGCGACCAGTTTACACCAAGGCAGGACCGTTTAAACCCCCAGCACCAAGTGTTCTCTGTTAAAAACAAGTGACCTCGGCATGATACCCTCGTGGTGGAGCATGCCGAGGTGCCCAATTTCAAGAATGATCAAAAACATAAACACTTGGGACACTTGAGTCAAAGAAGAAGGTTTGCACGGACTAAGGAAAAGATTTGAAGGCCGCGGGGAAATTCTTGTTAACTTGAGCTTAGCCCACTCGGCTTAGTGCCCTCGGGGTAGAACAAGTCGAGGCCGCTCAAGAGAACACGAGAAAAACCACTCTAGTCCGTACGGCTCACGTCATTCCAAAGTCGCGCCATTTGGAAGCCTTTGCGCGGTAATTTGAATTTAAACGCCCGGTCAAAGCTGTTTTGGCGCGAGTCAACGGTCGCAGCTGGAGGAGAAAGGGGGACCAGTCCCACTACAGTCCAAGCGCCAGCTGGAAAGCGCGACACCGCCCATACCAGCCTCCATCCCGAGCCAAAACCGAGAGTTCGCCTTCTTCTCTCTTTTCTCTGCATTTCAAGAACATATCTCTCTCATTTCTCATCCATTTCTTGTGATTCCAAGCATTCTAGACTCGCTAGGGTGTTGTCTATTCATCATTGAATCTTGGATTCCCAAAGGTATTTGCTTCTTAAAGAACTCATCTTTTTTTTTTTTTTTTTTCTTCATTCTTTGCGAGCTTTTAAGTTTGTAAAATGTGGAATCGATTCTTTTAGAACATATCGACCTCTGGGAACAATTTTAAAAATTCCATCAGGATAGACAACACAAGAAAAACCGGTTTTTGTTCTGAAAATCACTTGTTCTTGAGTTTTTAAAATTCTTGAGAAAATGCGCTTGGAATCGGTCTTAATGACGATTTGTGTACTTGAGCTGAAATGTCTTGATAACTTGTCTCTAATCGGTTGTTCTGGCTTGTTCTTACTTCTCTCTTTGATGTATGACAAAGCTATAACTATGATCTTGTTAGAGAAAAAGCTATGTCTTTGCTATCTTCAGAAACTTGTGCTTGTCGTTGTACTTGATTCTAACGGTTTCTTTGAGGATCTGTCTTGCAGATGACCGGCGACCGAGCTGTTCCCACTCATGAGACGAACAAAAATGAGGTCCAGAGGAGGAGCACGAAAGGGAAAGCCGTGGCCGTAGCACGCAATGGTGGAACAAGCAAGAAACCCTCCGCGAGATCCGATGGTGAGCCAGCCGCCAAGCGAGCAAGGAACGCCGAGCTCCCTCCGGTTCCAACCCTTGAACCAAGAAGGAATGGGAAGCAGGCAGCCACTGAGAACGATGGAGATGAGCTGAGAGCCATAGTTCCCCATGTACCCGACTATGCCAAGAAAGCCAAGAAGGAACCAAAGCCCGAGCCCGAGGAGGAACATTTCCCGACTACTGAGGAGTATTTGGACCACTTTAACTCTATAAGAGTAGCTCAAGGTCGATTCCCTGATATGGAGCTGTTGAGGAAGCTTGAGATACTCGATGATGTTACACTCATCTTTCAAAACATGGGCTTGGCCGAGTTCTTCATGATGAGCAATGTTGCTTACGAGGGGATCACACAACAGTTTCTTGCCACTTTGGAGGTTGTCATCTACCCCAAGAGAGATCCCAAGCGTCTACATGGCAAAGGATTCGGACACATTGAGTTTGACATAGAAGGCGTGCACTACAAGTTCAGTTTCAAGGAGCTTGATGAGATATTTGGATTTGAAAGGAATGGAAGCTCGCTTGACAAGTTTGTGTACCCTCGTGATGAGTTGGCCGCGTTGTGGGAAACGATATCTTTTGGGCCTTACTTGGGAGGCAAAAGCAAGACAAGCTGCATCAGGAACCCTGCAATCAGATACACCAACCGGGTCCTGGCCTCTACGTTCTTCTCTACATACAACCCTGGTGTCATTCACACGGCAGAGCTTGAATTGTTAGGACTTGGACTTAAGCCGCTCATCACTCAAATGAAGAACAAAAAGGAGTACCAAGGGCCAATGCATGTACCGTCTTTAGGAGCGTTCTTTGCGATCCAAATGCTCACCTATAGACACAATGTGTGGTGTGACCGAAAGAAGAAGGGAGCAAGGAGGCTTCAGAACGGTTGGATTGTCACTACAATTTTGAGAGCTCAAGGGTTCATATTCCCTGATTCACCATCAAGGCCGAATCTCATTGATGAGCAATACCTAAGTAAAAGCGGTTTCTTCGGAGGCAAGTCAGGGGATAGATGGGTTTACAACTTCACGCTGATGCACAGGGACGGTACACAAGTTCTACTGCCTAACCGAGGCCTCACCATGCTTGATAAGCAGTGTAACATCTCCTTCTATGTCCTCAAGGATCAGTTGTACAACCCCTCTCTCGGCCCACCAATGCGCAAGTGCACCAAGGCCATGCCTAACAAGCCTCAGAACGAGAACGGCCCGGCCGGATGTGAGAATGAAGAAGAACGGCACCCTGAGAGAAGGATGGGAGCAGGCCGATATCATTTTGATCCATACGTGTGGGGTGAGCCTGAATACCACACCAAGAAGCTGTATTTGCGAGTGAACACTCTCCAAAAGTGGTGTAAGTGGCAAGACAAGACCATTCATGCGTTGGTGGACTGTGTAAGGCACCTGAAGAAGAAGGTCAAGCAGCTGACACGGCCATCTTCTCCGGACATGAACTCGGGGACCTCAACCGCACCAGTTACACAGGAGGAGGTTGGGGAAAGCTCAAACGCAAGGAACCCGGAGTTTCCACCAGGCAAAGAGGATTGGATCAACCCTGCCTTGGCATTCTTACCTGAACCCTCGGATAGCAGCCCGCCACGTCAGTCCACACCCTCCTGCTCAACATCAAATCCCTCGTACTACTTGGGATCAGACTTCTCCGACTAAGGTATCGACTTCAAACTCTTGTACATATGCATCTTGTGTATATCATCCTGCATTCGTTTAGTTTGTCTTTTTACTTCTCTCACACGCTTTTATAACACACGGGACTGTGTTATTCAAGTGTGGGGGAGGAGCTTTGTGTTTTCTGATCTTGTTTTCTTTGTTCTTATTTGACTTTTGCATTCTTGAGTCTCATTTAGCTTTGTACATATGATAAAACCGCATCATTAACATTCTAGTTGCATCTCGCATTCTAAGATCGAGTCTAGTTGCATCATTTAGGATTGCATCAGTGCAAGGAGCAATGATAGATTTTTTTTCCTAGAGAGTAAATCACTTGAGAACTTGAACTAAATATGCTTGTGAAACTCATTCTGTGCTTGTAAAGCTTGAAACGATTTGAATCTGAGAAGCAAGTCTAAATTACACTCAACTCTAGTTAAGTGATAACCCTGAACTTGAATTGTAAATATCTTTTGATGCATTGCTTGAATTGGCTTGTGGATACCGATATACATACTTGAGCTAGAATCATTGTTTTCACCACCCTCTTTTCCTTTGCTCAAGTAGCTGAATCCGCATCATGGATCAGTTCCCTCACCTTGAACCCAACTTTCTTTTCGAGCCAATGTTTGTGTGTGAATTGTAAGGCCACCTTGGACTGAACTTAGCAGAAAGTGTTAGGTTTAGAGCGACAAGGGCATGTCTCATTGAGTGCTACGTTCCAACATCAAGGAACTGAGAGTATTGGCAAGAAATAAGTGTGGGGGAAAAGATCTATTGGTGAGTGGAAAAAGGTGAGCTGAGAGAAAAAGAGAGAGTGGAAATAGCTAGGGGAATGAAAGAAAAAGAATCGAGTCTTGAATTTGAAAAGAAGAGCTCTGTTGTTCTGAAAAGAAAAGTATAGTCTTTGAAATGAAAAGAAGCCAAAAAGGCTCAAATGTTCTAAAAAGAAAAGAAAAGAGCTGTTTGAATAAGTAAACACCAAAGGCTTGAAAATCAAAACAAAAGTGAGTCCCCTAGTGAAAAAGAAAGCGATTGAGAGAGTGAGGATCTTGAGAGGGTGAGCAAGTGAGAAAAGCTTTGAGTGGAGTGTGGGGTGTGATGAGTCTTGCCCTTGTATGCATC
Organism: Eutrema salsugineum; assembly: GCF_000478725.1. Classification (NCBI taxonomy): domain Eukaryota; kingdom Viridiplantae; phylum Streptophyta; class Magnoliopsida; order Brassicales; family Brassicaceae; genus Eutrema; species Eutrema salsugineum. The sequence goes on along the minus strand of NW_006256414.1, from coordinate 11,703,367 downwards.
GGTTGCTTTTTACCTTTAGCATTCTGCCAAAGTTTGGTCGTTCATTGAGTGATCCCATTATTGCGTTACACCCGCTTGAATATTGATGAGATCATTTTTATCTCATGACCTTACCCTAGCCAAGCCAGCCTATTTGAACATTGCATCATTTGATTCACCGGTTACGAGCTTAATGAATGTGAAAGAGTTGAATGTGATAATGACTTGTGGAGATTCTGTGCTTTAATTGTAAAATATCTGAGTATGGCTTTACATTGCATATTTGAGCATGAATCCGAGTTCTCCTTGTGATCACTTCTTTCTAAAAAGGAAATATGAGCTCCATCTGCATTACAACCTCTTTCTCTCATTTGTTCTCTTCGCTTGAGGACAAGCAAAGGACAAGTGTGGGGGAGTTGATATGTCTATATTTTACATCATTTAGAGTGCATTTTAGAATCCTCATCATGTGTTTTCCCATGTAAATTGAGTCTTTAGGCATGAAAATAGGATTTAGGGCTTGCATTAGGTCCCAAAGAGTTTTGCATGTTTTGAGGTCTTTATCAGGTGCTTTGGGAGTCATTTGGAGCTTAAGAAGAGGAGCAGAGAAGAAGACGGTGAAGAAAACGGTCAAAAAATGGTGAAAACTGCTTGGAGGAATTTCTCGGCCAAATCGCGTACCGGACGGACAGAAACCTCGGTCAAAATCCTTACCGATCGCTCATTACCGGCCAAAATCCTTACCGATCGTCCAACCTCGACCAAAAAGCTTACCGATCGTTCAGCACCGACCAAAGTCCGTACCGATCGACCAAAGTCAGCCTGGGTCGAAGATCAGGCGTTAATACCGCGGGTCGAGTTTTGGCCGAGGCGAAAGAATTTTTACGACCAAAAAGCTCACCGCGGTACACAGCCCTCGGTCATTTTTCTTACCGCGGGAAGCTTTTCTCGACCAAAATCTGTCCTTGTCTGCGCAATTCAAAGATCAGAAATCCGGGGAACCTTCCGGTCCGAATCTTGGCGGGGTCTTCAGCAAAGTTGGAGATAATTAAACAAAGATCCCAGAACAGTTGGAATCATCCAATTCGGACCAGTAGGGAGAAAGATACAGCTTCCGGAAGATGCATCAACATTACGCGCATCCGAGAACTGAACGGCGAAGTACAAAGGTCACGGCGGACGGAGCCTTTCCGGACCAAATCAGCTTACCCGGTCTTCATCAAAGTTTGAGATCTGTGAAAGACCTTTTCAGAACAGTAGGGATCGCTCAATTCGGACGAGTGGTTTGAAAGATAAAGTCTCCGGAGTTCACATCGGTCCGGACAGCTTATTTTCCGGTGATTTCGATGCGGTTCAAAGATGTGAAATCCAGGAAGACTTCCACTACCCAAGCTCCGACGGTTTCTTCACCAAAGTTCGAGTTTATTGAGTCACCTTGACTATGAAACTGGTCTCAGAGCATTCGGAGTCGTGGGTCGAAAGTTACTGCTTCCGGAAGGCAACATGGTCGATACGGGCCCAAATATGTTGCGATACGCGCTAAGTGTTTCTTCAGGGCTCGGCATCATTACCTCGACATCGGCCAAGTCAAGGCTCATATTTTGGAAGTATCCTGAGCTGGGCCTCGTACTGATACCTCGGCACGTTGGGATCAAGGCATGCACACGTAAGAATGGAGCTGGAAACGACTAAGTGTTGAACATGCACCTCGGTGTAGCGACCTCGGCGTGCATGCCGGACCCTGTTCTCCCGAACCCCTCGACATCCAAGCGCCTCGGCATTTCATGCCGAGGTCCATTGTCACAAGCCCAGAATCAAGAACAAAGCTGCTCAAGAACACACACGTGAAGATGGATCAAAGACTAGGGTTCATGCATGTTCTTGACGTGTTCTTCACGAGATCTTCATTTGGATCTGGACTCACGTGCACTCCTCGACATGAAGACCTCGGCTTCACTCTCCGACACACCGTGGCACTCACCCATCAGCCCAAGAACGCGGTTCAGTATCCGGTTTGTTCCGGGCTGACCCGCGACACTTTACCTTTGCTATATATACATTTTGAGACTAAAAACCTAATCATCTTATCTCTTATCTGTTTTTAGCTTTAAGAACTTGCCTCTTTGGTAAAACTTAATCATTCTAATCTGATATCTCGTTTTTGCATCAGAAATCTTGTTCTTTCTTTATTTTCTTTTGTCATCTATCATTAAACTCCTCGTCATGACTAGCTACACGTCTTGCAAAAGACTTAAAGAGCTCGTTATGATTAGTGAGTAGTCGTTTAAGCGGCTTTAGATGAGTAGATTAGGGTGCTTTCAAGGTAGATTAGTGGGTTTAGGTGTCTAGTCTTGCATGTTTCATTCCTTAACCGACGAGATCTCTAGGCTGGATCCAAGCACATCACTTGAGGTTCAGATCTGAGACATATCTTGCATCAAAAGTGTTTGTAGAAATGTCTGAACCACTCGGTTATGGGTTTAAGAGTCTTTCATCGTGAGAGTGATAGTTTGTTCTCTTAAATGACATTTTTGAACTGACTCTTATTGCTGATTGATTCGATGCTTCTCAAAAGACATTTTTGGTATGAAGGAGAATCAGTTTAGATGCTTAATACTTTCATGAGAAGATTAACATGCCTTGAGTTCAAAGTTAAATGAAACCGCTTGATGTTTTGATTCATTAACCAACTAGTTGAACTTGGAAGCACCCGAGTCAAGTATCTCGTCTAAAGTCCCTTGCTTTATTACATATTATCATCATCTGAATCGTTTAGCTATTATTTGCATCCTGTCTCTGTTTAGATCTAATCATTTGCTTTACCTTTCATGCTTAGTCGTTTGTTACTTAGCTTAGTTCAAAACCTTCACCTTTTGTCTTGACTTAAATGAATAAACATCATAGTCTAGTGTCTCGTTGACTTGTCTGGATTGATACCTCTTTGTGCTACTTCGACAAAGGGGATTGATAGCCCTGAGACCCAAAAAAAATCTTATCTATCAGAAAACCTCTCAAATTGCTCAATGTTGGGCATCTGCTCCATTCTTGCATCAATCTCCCGTGCTTTGAGCTCGAGTTTGTTCAGCCTGTACTCGATCTCTTGCAACTCTTCGTTTGTCTTCTCTCTATACCAGGAGGCGGATTCTCTGACTTCTTTAATCTCCTGTTTTGATTCAACAATATCACTTAAGTTTTGTATGATGTCATACCCTTGTCTTGTCTGCTCTGTTGCGACTTGGTGGATCATCCCAGCTAGTGTTTGTGAGTCCTTGTGGTTTTGCTCTTCCAAAACTCGAACATGATTGGCCATATCATCGAGTTTTTTGTTGAACTCTTCAGAGATTGAATCAATTTTCTTGAGCAGGGTGTTCTCGGTGAGAATCTGCTGATCAAGGAACTGGTTTATCATTCCTTCGAGGCGTCCCAAACGTCTGCTGATCCTCAAGTTTTCCTCTTGCTGACTAGGGTTCTGAAGTGGAGGATTATAGGCGTGTGGCTCGAAGTAGGTCGGAGGAGGGCCATAAAGATCTTCCCGGCGTTGAACAGTCTCTCTGCGCCGGTGGTAAGGGTGGTTTGGCTGGCTGTATCGATCCATGTAGCTAAGATTTCGGCCTTGGTATTCTTCTCTGTGTCTTGTGGCTTGAGGAGTGTTATAGAAACCTTCCTCATAGTGTATATTTTGATTTATAGGATCCATATCTTCTGAAATAGAAACAAAATAACCAAAAAATAGAAAGTTGCAAAAAAGGGGGTTCTAGAGTCGATTTACCAACCTTTCTCGGGGTTTTGCAGAAAAGAAAACTCGTACCGTACCCGGCAACGGCGCCAAAAACTTGATGTGGTGTCGGTGTGTGTCGAGGGTTGTCAAGTTTTATCCTAAATGAAATCAATAGCCGCAAGTGCACAGCTGATCGATTGTAGTACTTAGGGATCGAATCCACAGGGAAGGAGGATCTTTTCCTGCAAAAAGCCTTTGAAATAAGTATTAAGTAAGGAAGTCTAGAACCAAAACGGTTTTGTGGGGGTTTGGTAGTATGTTTAAAATGTAAAAACGAAATCTAAAAAGAAACTACGGGAATTAATGGCGTAATAACTAAACTTAATGAAAATGACTAAAAATGAGAAAAACGGATATTCTAATTGCTTAAATGAAATTCTACTAAAAAGGAAAGACAATATTGAACTAAAGCTTGAAATAAAAACGGTGTAAATCAATGGAAAAGAAAGCGTTGGGGTTCAAGGAAGTTTTCTCAAGGGTACGAACGATTCAAAACATTGCTAGAGAATAAAATTGATAAGATCTTAGCTTAAACTTTTCGAACTGGAGTCACGGACGCATGAATACGCCACTGTTGTGATCATAGACAACTATCTCTCTCAACCCTGACCAGTAGGTTTCCACTCTGGCCCTGGAAGAGAAGAGATGCATTATGTTTAAGACTCGTCCTAATTCACAAATCGCCCATAGGTAGGTTTCTGATAGATAAGACTTTTTAAGGTCTCAGGGCCATCAATCCCCTTGTCAAAGTAGCACAAAGAGGTTTATCAATCCAGATGTGGTGTTAGACACTAAACTATGTGATTGTGTTCTTAATTCAAGCAAACAAGAGTGATTTTTTTGTTAACTAATGACAACTACAAACTTAAACAGGATTAAGGACTAATGACAATGACAAATGATGTGAATATGATATGATGGAGGCATGAGATTCTAGACATGATAGTTGGTTAGGGTGCTTTGGTGCTAAACTAGAAATGCTAATGACAATGATGAGACATGATTCAAATGATTAAGAACTCCAATCTAGGTTAATCCTCTCATGAAGGTATTAACCCCTATACTAATCCATTTTCAAACCAAATTCCCATTTGTGAAATATGAATCAATATGCATTAATAAACAGTTCTTAATGATCATTCAAGCAATTAACAATACATCATCATGCAGAAAATGCTTAAACCTCTAATACAGCTCTTTCAGAAATTTCATCAAACACTTTTGGTGCATGAAATTCCCAGAATCTAGATCTCAAGTGATTATCAAGGATCTAGCATAGAGAACAGCTGTTTAGAGAAATGAATCAATGAATATAGCCCTAAGCACTCCTAATCTAACACTTTAGCACCCTAACCTACACATCTAGAACCTCATTAAGGTGACTACTCACTAATCATACTAATCTCTCTTAAACCTTTGCAAGTTGAGAAGACTAGCATGATTAATGATGAGGAATGGAGATGGAGATGATAGATTAAGAAGAAAGCAGCTTTAAACACAAAAATCTCTTAAACTCTCTTGATTAAAGGGCCAAAAATCGATATTTCTCTTCTTGGTGGAGTCTTTTTCACAAAAGAGGCAAGAGACAAAGGGAATAAAGCTTAGTTCTCTCCCCAAAAAACCCTAAAAAATATTTATACTTCCTTAAAAACGAACCGGATCAGCCCGGAACAAACCGGGTCCTGACCCGGCTTTAATGGATAAAGTGGGAATTACTGCGGGTTGGTCCAGTATGTCCCAGGTAGCACACCTAAGTCGCAGTAGATGAAGACTTGTCTTGTGGAGCCTGAATCGCCTTGTCTTAGCCGCATGCCTAAGTAGGAGTGTTTTGCGAGTGTTGCTACGGCTTGGTCTCCTTCCTCTCCAACTCGCAGGACTAAGGCGGTTTCTGGGGAATGTACAAACTGTGCGGGTTGGTCTCTATTGCACCTAGGTCGCAGGCTCAAGTCGGAGTGATTTGCGAGTGATCGTGCGGCTTAGTTCCAGGCGCGGCTAACTCGCATGCCTAAGTCGCACGATTGTGGACTTAGCATTTCTCTTGCTCGGGAGCTTCAGACTCTTCCAGTGATAGTTTACCCGCACATTTCAACTCGCAGCATCAGCATTCAGGCGTTCATCTTCAGGCCTGCGGGTTAACCAAGTCGCAAGACCATCTCGCAGCATCCAGAGCAGCTTAGACCACTTCGCATTCCGGAGAGTGTAACTCCAATGATACTTGTCCGAATTGAATGATTTTGGTTGCAGAAGACAGAGGACTCATTTATCTCCAACTTTGGTGAAGGAAGCTTCGGTGCTTGGGAAGTGTAAGGCTTCCTGGAGGGCACATCTTTTCAGTGCATGTACACGACCAGAGAGAGGCGTCTAGACATGTGTCCATTCCGGAGACCGTATCTTCCTGCTCATAGCTTCAAATTGAATAATCATGGACGTTCTGGAAAGAAGACTCAATTGTCTCTGATTCTCATGAAGGCCCCGGAAACTGAATCGGCCTGGAAGTACACCGTCCTTCGCATTCTTCAGAGCCCCTCGGCTTGGTCCAAAACAGCAGCGAGACAGGGGTTTCTTCCGACGAGCTTAACTCTCTGCTCACACGTCCGAATTCCGTGATTCCACTTGCTACGAAACCGTGATCCAGTGGTCTCCAACTTCTATGAAGCACCCGCCATCTGAATCGGACCGGAAAGCTCCCCGGACAGGCGATTTCGGAAACGTGTCTACACCCGGAGATTTTGGCCGAGAGATGCTTTAACCGGTACGCGTTTTTGGCCGATGAAATCTACCCGCGGTACGTGTTTTGGCCGGTAAAATCTTTCCTGGTACGCGAGAATGGCCGTGAAAAACCCTCCTGGTCAGCGAGAATGGTCGATAACCTCCAAAGACTCCATTTTGCCACTTTTCAAGCTTTGATCACCATTCCACCTCCTGGATTCATCTTTTCAGCTCCAAATGCAACTGATAAACACTAAAAATATGCAAAGACTCATTGGGACCTAATGCATCTCCTAAGTTCTAAAACAAACCCTAAGGACCTAATATGCATGGAATAAAACATGATTTAGAATGAATTATGCAACCTAAATGATGCAAATTAAGAACATATCAACTCCCCCACACTTGTCCTTTGCTTGTCCTCAAGCAAACAAGAACAAATGAGAGAAAGAGGTTGAATGCATGGGAGTTCACATTTCCTTTATGAGAGAAGTGATCACAATGAGAATTCAAGTTCATGCTCAATTATGCAATGCAAAGCCATACTCAGATATATATCAACCCAACAAGGAATCTCCACAAGTTCTTCTCTCTCTCAACTCTCTAAAATTCATTAAGCTTTTTAACAAGTGGATCAAATGATGCATTGTTTAAACAAACATAGTTTGGCTAGGGTGAGGTTATGAGACTAAAATGATCTCATCAATGCTTGAGTGGGTTCAATGCAGCAAAATGATCTCTCAATGAATGACCAAACTTTGGCAGAATGCTAAAGGTAAAAGGCAACCTATGCATACAAGGGCAAAGACTCATCCCACCCCACACTCTACTCAAAGTTTCCTCACTTGCTCACTTTTCACACTCATTCTTCTCTCACTAGGGGACTCTCTTTTCTTTTTCATACACAAGTCTTGGAGTTCAAACTTTACATAGCTCTTTTTCACTTTCTTTTGTAACCTCTAACCTCTTCTTTTTTTTTTCTTTCTTTTTAAAACATTTGAGCTCTTTGGCTTCTTTTCTTTTCACTTAGAGGCTAGACTCTTTCTTTTCAAAACACTAGAGCTCACTTTCTCAAAACACCAAGACTGATTTCTTTTTCTTTCATTCCCCTAGCTATTTCCACTCTCTCTTTCCCACTCATCTCACCTTTTTCCACTCACCAACAAGTCTTTTCCCCCCACACTTATTTCTCGCCAAAACTCTCAGTTCCATGATGTTGGAACACAGCACTCAATGAGACCTGCCCTTGTCGCTCTAAACCTAACACTTTCTGCTAAGTTTGATCCAAGGTGGCCTTTCAATTCACACACAAACATTGGCTTGAAAGAAGGATGGGTTCAAGGTGAGGGAACTGATCCATGATGTGGATTCAGCTACTTGAGCTAAGGAAAAAGAGTGGTAAAAACAATGGTTCTAGCTCAAGTATGTATATCGGTATCCACAAGCTTTTTCAAACAATGCATCACAAGATATTTTCAAGTCAAGTTCAAGGTTCCCACTTAATCAGAGTTGAGTTCAATTCAAACTTGCTTCTCAGATTCAGATCATTTCAGACTTTGCAAGCACAGAAAAAGATTCACAAGCATATTCAATTCAAGTTCTCAAAGTGATGTACTCTCTAGAAAACCTATCATTACTCCCTGCAAGATGCAACCTACATGCATATGCAATCTAGACTCAATCCTAAAAATGAGAATGCAACTACATGATCATTTTTTTTTTGTGTAAATTTTTCAGATTTATCCATTTTTTTGGTTTTTATATGCACTTAGATGAGACTACATGAATATGCAACTAGAATGCGACTCAAGACTCAAAGTGTAAGATAAGAAAAGAGAAAACATGATTAGTAAAGGATGAAACTCCTCCCCCACACTTAAATAACACAGTCCCTTGTGTTATAGAAGCATGAGAAAGGAGGTAAAACAAAGGAAACAAGTAAAATGCAAAAGAAACAAAAAAAGAAAGATCTACATGCTATTTACAAGGTTTTGAGTGTTTACCTCAATCGCTGAGGTCTGATCCCAAGTAGTGGGATGGGTTGGAGGTGGAACATGATGGAGTTGAGTATCTGGGTGGGCTGCTCTCAGGTGAGTCTGGTTGGAACGCTGTTGCCGGGTTCACACAATCTTCTTTTCCTGGTGGTAGCACAAGGTCATGAGCAGCTGAGCTTTCTCCCACCTCTTCTCTTGTATCTCGTTTGGGTGAGGTGGCTGGAGCTGTGAGCTTTTTAACCTTCTTCTTAAGCTGCCTAACACAGTCAACTAGCTTGGTGATGGTTTTGTCTTGCCATTTGCACCATTTCTGAAGAGTGTTAACTCTGGAATACAGCTTCCTTGTGTGATAATCAGGCTCACCCCAAAAGTAAGGGTCAAAGTGATACCTCCCTGCTCCCATCCTCCTCTCAAAATCTCTTGTCTCTTCATACTCACAACCGGCGGTTGTGCTCTGCTCTTCAACTGGCCCTTTTCCCTTAGAATTAACGGGCTTCTTGCATTTGGGAATTGGAGGGTGAATGGCTGAGTTGTAGAGCTGATCTTTTAGGACAATAAAAGAGACATTGTGCCTTGCTGTGAGAGTGGTGATGGCTGGGTGTGGCAACAGAACATGAACCTTTTCATCTTGTAAGAGCTTGAAGGTGTACAAGAAGTTTTCACCATTGCTTGCTTTTAAAAACCCAACCTTGGTGAGGGTAGGTTCAATAATCAACTCAGGCCTGGCCTCAACATCATCAAAGACAAAACCTCTTGCTTTCAGAATCCTTGTCACTAGCCATCCATTGTGCAACTTAGTGAGCTTCTTTCTTTTACCCTCACTCCAAGCAATGTCCTTGTAAATCAGCATTTGACGTGCTAAGAATGCACCACTAGAAGGGATGTAATGTGGGAGGCGAAATTCTCTCTTGCTCTTTAAGTGACTGATGAGAGGATGAAGACCCATACCCAATAGCTCCATGTCAGCTAGATGCACCACTCCATCATTGTGCTTGGTAAAGAACATTTGGCAAAGCACCTTGTGAGCATATCGGATTGCTGGGTTTCTTATCCATGAGCTCTTGCATCTTCCTCCTCTGAAGCTTCCAAAAGCAATTGTGTCCCACAAGTCAGTGATCATGTGATCAGGGTATGTGAACTTCACTGTCTCTTCTTGTGCAGGTCTTGGAAAAGCAAAGATCTCATCAAGTTCTTTGAAGCTGACATGGTGTTGCGCACCATCTATTGTGAACTCTATGTGCCCAAGACCATTGCCCTCATTGATTCTTTCATCTCTTGGGCCATATCCACAAACTTGAAGGGATGCAAGAAACTCTTGTGTAACACCATCATGAGCCACATCTTTCATCTCAAAGAATGCACCAAATCCCATGTTGTTGAAAATGAGCTGAACCTCTTCAAGAATACCCATCTTCCTCAGCAGCTCCATATCAGGGAACTTGGTTTGCTGCACTTTTGCACCCCTGAACATAGCAAAGTAGTCATCAAAAGTTGGTTCACTGTCCTCAGAACTTGTCTTTGCTTTCTTAACCCGTTTCAATGCTGTTTCAGGATCACTCTCTGTTCCTTCTTCATCCTCAACTACAGCCACCTCTTTTCCTGCCCTGTGAACGACCTCAACCAATGCCAACTCGTTACCAGAAGTTTTTGATGTAGAGGCCTTTGTCTTCTTTGGTGCAGCAACCTTCTTTGTTTTCTTTTCAGCTGGATCCTTTGGCTTTCTTTGCCTTTTCTGTTTCTTGAAAACCTTATACCCAAAAGGCAAAATCTGATCCTCTGAAGCTCCAGCTTTCTCCTTTCTGGCTTTGTCCACGGCTGCTTGTCTTTTTGTTCCTGCCATCCTACATTTGCTCAAACCATTGTAAGCACCAAAGCAAGAGAACAGCAAAAGTTTTTCAAAAATTCACCAAGTTCATGAGCAGCACCAATCGATTTCCCTTTAAAAGAAGGTATTTCAAGCTGATTAAAAACTCATTAAACTCAAAGCAATGGCAAGAAGCAATGCACACAAAGAGTTCAGCTTGAAACACAATTTCTAAAAAAAAAAAAAAAAAAATTGATTCACATGATGATTTTCAAGAAAATTTCTCAAAAATTCCAAGAACATGTTATTCTCAAGCAAGATTCATGAAATCCCTATCCATTCTACTTGCACAATACTCACAAAATGATTCCAAGGTATCAAGAAGCCCATTAAAATCGATTCCATTTGTTTTTTCTCTGTTCATGAACAGTACTCTAAAGCATGGAAAAGGTGAGTTTTAACAGACTAAATACCTTGGAATCTTCAAGTTTCGAGTGAAAAACGAATGTGCAGCAAGAAACTAGACAGGATTACGAGTTCAATGCAGTTGGAATCACCCAATTTGATGCAGCAACGAGAGAGATATGAAGGTTTAAAGCTTAAGAATGGAGAGAAAAGAGCAAACTCTCGATGAAGAAGAAGGAGTGGTGGGGAACAGCTGGCTTGGCGCGTGTGTTGACCGGTCAACGTCCGTACGGTCAACCAAAATTCAAATTTTGGTCGCGCCTGGTTGACCGTGTCACGTGGTCGTGGCAAGAAGGCATTTGAATCTCTTCTTTGCTGCGGTCTTGGTGTGGCCGTGGCAACTAGACCGTGGCAAACACCGAATGTGTGCTCGTTCCCCTTCTTTTGCCACGGTCTGGTTGTTTCCCCGTGGCATTCTTACCCGTGGCAGTGTCAAACCTCGGTCAAACCTTCTCGTTTCTTGCCACGGCCAATCCTTAAGCCCGTGTCTTGTTGACCGTGTCATTCTACGAACATTGGCCGCTTCACCTTTGCTTTGCCACGGCCAGGTCTTTATCCCGTGGCAACCCCTAGTGTCAAACCCCGAGCCTTGGACATTTCATTTTCGTTTTGCCACGGCCAAGAATTTTACTCGTGTCCGCCAGCCCGTGTCAATCACCGAACGTTGGCCATTCCACTTTACTTTGCCACGGTCTGGTTCCTTTGCGTGGCAATCCCAACCGTGGCAAACCCCGAGCCTTGGTCATTCCTCGTGTTCTCTTGCCACGGTCTCTTATGTTCCATGTCACAAGGCCGTGGCAATCACCGATCATGTGCTTCTTTTGCCACGGCCAGGCCTTGAGACCGTGATCATCTCCCCGTGGCAACACAAAGAGGCTTGCCACGCCTTGTTCTTGACCGTGGCCGGTGCCCATGTCAAAGGCCGAGCACAAGCTTGTCTCCATTCCTTCTTCTCTTTTCATTCTGCATTCATTTTCCAAAGGTTCAGACTCACACCTAACACCTGTAGACACTCAACAAACCCATCAAAACATCCTAAAACATAAAAAGAAAGGAATCAAAAGATCAAAAGCATATTTACAAAGGATAAGCTTGGGGTGTCTCCCAAGAGCACTTTGTTTAAAGTCTCTAAGTTTGACTTTGGAAACCTGATTAACAGGCTGGTGGATCAAGAAGGGGAACTGATGTAGCTTCCTCCTTCCCTTGTGAAACTAAGTAATGCTTGATTCTCTGTCCATTCACCAAAAATTCCTGACCATTCTTCCCTTCTAAGACAATGGCACCATAAGGTCTCACTTCAAGAACTTTGAAAGGTCCAGACCACCTAGACTTAAGCTTTCCTGGAAACAACTTAAGTCTAGAGTTGAACAGCAACACCAAATCACCATCCTTGAACTCTCTCTTCAGAATCTTTTGATCATGCAGAACCTTGGTCTTCTCCTTATAGATCTTTGAGCTTTCAAAAGCCTCAAGCCTAATCTCCTCAAGTTCATGAAGTTGCATGATCCTTTTCTCTTGAGCTGTCTTGATATCAAAGTTCAGCAACTTCACAGCCTACATAGCCTTGTATTCCAGCTCAACAGGAAGGTGGCAGCTCTTCCCATATAGTAGACTGAATGGTGATGTCCCAATTGGAGTTTTAAAGGCAGTCCTATAAGCCCACAATGCATCATCTAGCCTTTTTCTCCAATCTTTTCTGCTTGAGCTAACAGTCCTCTCAAGAATGGCTTTGATCTGTCTATTGGATACTTCAACCTGGCCACTAGTTTGAGGATGATAAGGAGTAGCTATCTTGTGTTTCACTCCATGCTTTCTCAATAAACCTTCCAGAGTCTTGTTCACAAAATGAGATCCTCCATCAGAGATGACAACCCTTGGGACTCCAAACCTTGGGAAGATAATGCTTTTGAACAGCTTCACTACAACCTTGGAATCATTGGTAGGGGAAGCAATGGCCTCAACCCATTTGGACACATAGTCCACAGCAACAAGTATATACTGATTCCCATAGGATGAAATGAAGGGCCCCATAAAGTCAATCCCCCAGCAATCAAAGATCTCAACTTCTAGAATGGGGTTTTGAGGCATCTCACTCCTCTTAGATATGTTCCCATGCCTCTGACCGGCATCACATTGCTGAAACCACCAACTGAGCATCTTTGAACATTGTGGGCCACCAAAGCCCACTCTGAAGAACCTTTGCCACAGTCTTGAATGCCCCCATGTGACCCCCAAAAGCAGAACCATGACACTCTTGCAACACAGGTTGCATCTCCTCCTCAGCAAGACACCTTCTATACAGCTGATCCTTGTTCAGAACATAGAGGTAGGGCTCATCCCAATGGTATCTCTGGACATCTCTGAAGAACTTCTTCCTCTTGTAAGCATCTAATTCAGGAGGCTCCACCCCACATGCAAGATAGTTCACTATGTCTGCAAACCAAGGCATCCTCCTTTCTTGAATGCTCTCTACTTCCTCAAACTCCAAGTAGGAATGGAGCACCATCGGAGACTCTTCAGGCAAAGCATCATCTATGGGGACCTTTTCTTCAATCCTCAGCCTTGAGAGATGGTCTGCAGCCCCATTTTCAATGCCATTTTTATCAAGCACTTCCATATCAAACTCTTGGAGCAATAAAACCCATCTTAACAGCCTTGGCTTGACATCTTTCTTGCTCATCAAATACCTGAGGGCTGCATGATCAGTGTATACTATGACTTTTGATCCCACCAGGTAGCTTCTGAACTTATCAAAGGCAAAAACTATTGCCAGCATTTCCTTTTCAGTTGTAGCATACTTCTCTTGTGCAGAGTCAAGTGTTCTACTGGCATAGTAGATCACATGCAGCTTCTTGTCTTTCTTTTGCCCAAGCACTGCTCCAACAGCAAAGTCAGATGGATCTGTCATGACCTCAAAAGGAAGTGACCAGTCTGGTGCCTGAACTATTGGTGCACTAACCAATGCCTCCTTGATCAACTTAAAGGCTTCTTCACATTCAGCATCAAAGATGAAATCCACTTCCTTACACAACAGTCTTGTTAAGGGCCTGGCAATCCTTGAGAAGTCCTTTATGAATCTTCTATAAAACCCTGCATGCCCAAGGAAGCTCCTTATCCCTTTAACTGAAGTGGGGGTTTGCAGGTTCACCATTACTTCTACCTTTGCTCTATCAACCTCAATACCCTTCTCAGATATCTTATGCCCAAGAACTATCCCTTCTTGCACCATGAAATGACACTTCTCCCAGTTCAGCACCAAGTTGTGTTGCTCACATCTCTCCAACACCTGTGTCAAATTAGAGAGACAATCCGAGAAGGAGGAGCCATAGACACTAAAGTCATCCATGAACACCTCAACTTTCTCTTCAATAATGTCAGAGAAAATGTGCATCATACATCTTTGAAAAGTGGCCGGTGCATTGCATAAACCGAAAGGCATTCTCCTATAAGCATAAGTGCTATAAGGGCATGTGAATGTTGTTTTCTCTTGATCCCGGGGGTCTATGGGAATTTGGAAGAACCCCGAGTACCCATCGAGGAAACAAAAATAAGGATGATTAGCTAACCTTTCAAGCATTTTATCAATGAATGGTAAAGGAAAATGATCTTTTCTAGAAGCAGAATTCAATTTCCTATAGTCAATGCACATGCGATGGCCAGTTATGGTTCTTTGAGCTATGAGTTCATCCTTGTCGTTTTTCACCACTGTGATCCCACCCTTCTTGGGCACAACATGAACAGGAGACACCCATCTTGAGTCAGAGATTGGGTAAATTATCCCTGCCTCAAGAAGTTTTAGTATCTCCTTCTTAACCACTTCCCTAAGGTTGGGGTTAAGTCGTCGTTGATGCTCAATAGAGGACATAGATTGGTCCTCTAGGTGGATCCTGTGGGTGCAAATGTCAGGAGAGATCCCTCTAATATCAGCCAAAGAATACCCTATGGCTCTCCTGAACTTTCTTATTTCATTAAGCAATGCACTCTCTTGATCCTCTAATAGGCTATCATTGATGATGACAGGATATGTGGAGTTTAAGCCTAAGAAAGCATACCTGAGCCCTATTGGTAGAGGCTTGAGCTCAACAGGGGGTGCATCAGCCTCATTCCAATCCTGGTCCAAGCTGCTTTGGCTGGTGACTGATTCCTTGATGGCAAAAACTTCAGAGCCACTTTGTTCCAGCTCCAAAAACCTTGTCTCAGGACCCAGCTCTCTTGCATTGTCCAGATACAGCTTATACCCTTCACTTGCTTCAGCTAAGAGCCCATTGTCTCCTTGTTCTTGAGTTAGAGCAGCTTGAAGAGGATCCTCAGTGTTCAGCTCCTCAAGCAACTCATCAGCCAACTGATCCATTGTCTCCACATAGAAACATTGACCTTCAATGGTAGGTTTCTTCATCATCTCATTCACATCAAACTTGAGCCTTTCAGACCCAAGTTGAAGCTCTATTATCCCACCTCTCACATCAATAATAGCTCCTGCAGTTGCTAAGAATGGCCTGCCCAAGATAAGAGGATCTACTGGCTCTTCATCCATCTCCAGCACAACAAAATCTGTTGGAACCTCAAAACCACCTATCTTGACAGGTAGATCTTCCAACATACCAACAGGCAATCTAACTGATCTATCTGCAAGGATAAGAGAAATCCTTGCAGGTTTGAAAACTCTAAAGCCCAACTTCTTAGCTATGGAGAATGGCATCAAGCTGACTGATGCTCCTAGATCACAAAGACATCCAGAAAATAGAAGAGGCCCAATGGCACAAGGGAGTGTGAAACTCCCTGGATCAGTTAACTTCCTTGGAATGGACTTCTTCTGAATGATAGCACTACATTCATGACTTAGTACTACCATGCCTTGAAGCTCTTTTGTCTTGTTCAGAATGGCATCCTTCAAGAACTTCCCCATCTTTGGCATCATTAAGAATGCATCAATGAGAGGCATTGTGAGTGGTGTCTCCTTGAGTGCCTTCTCAAATACAGCTCTTGCCTTGTCCACTAGTTGCTTCTTGAATCTCCCTGGAAATGGGAGCTTGGGTTGGTATGGAGGTGGTGGCACATATACTTTTTCTGGTTCTGGTTCCTTTGCTACCTCTTTACCCTTTTCTGTCCTTGGTTTCTCAGCAACTTGATCATCTGTTAAGGCTGCCTCCCCCTCAGTTTGATCATTGTCCTCAATGATCACATTATTGTTCTGAATACCAGGTAACTCCTTTCCACTCCTCAGTGTAATGTCCTTGGCATATTCCTTGGGGTTGGGTTCTGGTTTTCCAGGTAGGTGACTTTGGTTCCTTGAGCTTGATGCCTGGTTTTGCTTCAGTTCCTTGATTTCCTGTTGCATGGCTGCATTCTGACTAGCAAAGATCTGCTGACCCTGAAGTAGTTGTTGCAGAATACCAACCATATCTGAACCCATCTGTGGCTGTTGTTGAACCGGTGGTGGCTGAAATTGTTGTTGAACAGGCGCTTGCTGTTGGAACTGTGGTGGACCAAACCCCGGTGGTGCCTTTTGCTGCTGTGTATTGAAATTAGGACCCTGAAATGATTGCTGTTGCTGACCAAAACCTTGATTCTGAGCAAACTGATGCTTTGGTTGAAAAGATCCTTGAAAGTTGTTCTTGGGAACAAAGTTCTGTGGAGCTTGAGAATTGGGATACACTTGGTCTTGTGGATTAGCTACATTGGTGTTCCTGTAAGAGAGGTTTGGATTGGCATTACCATACTGATATCTCTGGAACCTCTGATTCCCAATGTAGTTAAGCTCCTCTTGGGTAAGACCCTCTTCACTGATGTTCTCAAAGATCTGAGATGGTTCCTCATACTCTCCAACAAAATGCATTGGCTTGTGAGTTACCAACTTCAACTTGTCTAATTCACTCCTCAACTCCTTAACTTCTCTGGTGAGCCTCTGTTCTGAGCTTGAACCTTCAGACCTATTTGATCTGTCATAGTCTTCACCATAAGTATCATTGCTCAATGCTAAGTTCTCCACTAGCTCTAAAGCAGCATGAATTTCTTTACCCAGAAAGTTCCCATTGGAAGCAGTATCCAGCTGGTTTTTAATCTTGGGAAGAGCTCCTCTATAAAGTGTGCTGAGAAGAGAAGCCTCACTAAACCCATGGTGTGGGCATTGGTTTGTGTAGCTCCTGAATCTCTCATATGCTTCACCAAAACTCTCATTGCTGAGCTGAGTGAAGCTAGAGATTTGGTTCCTCAGTTTTGCAGTTCTTAAGGTGGAGAAGAACTTAGATAAGAAGGCTTGCTTGCATTGCTCCCAAGTTTGAATGGAACCTCTTGGAAGATTCTTCTCCCATTGATGAGCTTTGTCACCAAGACTGAATGGGAATAGTCTTAGCTTGAAGCTGTCTTCTGAAACTCCATTAATCTTGGTCAGATCACACACCTTATCAAACTGATCCAAGTGTTCCAAGGGATCTTCCATTGCTAACCCATGGAACTTTGAATTCTGGACCATATTCAGCAATGATGCCTTCACTTCAAAGTTGTTGTTTTGCACAGGTGGTGCCTGAATACCAGCTCCATACTGATGAGCATTGGCCCTGTCATTCTCTCCAACATAGACTTGGGGTTGCTCATATCTCCTTTGCTGTTGTTGGAAAGGGTGGGGTTGGTGGTGCACTTGTTGTCTTTGCTGAACATTGGCCTGATGCCTCTGTTCATGAGCTTGAGCTTTTCCTTGGTGGACATAAGCTTGTTGATGGTGCACCTGTTCCTGATGAACATTACCCTGATGAAGCCCTTGACCAACTCCATTACCAGCTCCATTACCCTGACCCTGTTGCTCCTGAACCGGTTGTTCTATATCCACCACGTGATCTCTGTGTTCTTCCATGTCAGCCTGATCAATCTGTCTACCACGTCTGTCCCTTCTCCTCCTTGGTACCAAAAGATTGATATTGTCGTTGAGAGGGAAAGGTGGGCCACAACTTCTTGATCTAGACCTGGTGTTCATACACCTGAAATCACAAACAGAACTTGAAAGTAATCAGTAATAACAAAAAAGTAAGCACTTGATCTCAAGAACAGATCAGAGCTTAATGCTAAACAAACCACAATTTGGCAACGGCGCCAATTGATAGATAAGACTTTTTAAGGTCTCAGGGCCATCAATCCCCTTGTCAAAGTAGCACAAAGAGGTTTATCAATCCAGATGTGGTGTTAGACACTAAACTATGTGATTGTGTTCTTAATTCAAGCAAACAAGAGTGATTTTTTTGTTAATGAATGACAACTACAAACTTAAACAGGATTAAGGACTAATGACAATGACAAATGATGTGAATATGATATGATGGAGGCATGAGATTCTAGACATGATAGTTGGTTAGGGTGCTTTGGTGCTAAACTAGAAATGCTAATGACAATGATGAGACATGATTCAAATGATTAAGAACTCCAATCTAGGTTAATCCTCTCATGAAGGTATTAACCCCTATACTAATCCATTTTCAAACCAAATTCCCATTTGTGAAATATGAATCAATATGCATTAATAAACAGTTCTTAATGATCATTCAAGCAATTAACAATACATCATCATGCAGAAAATGCTTAAACCTCTAATACAGCTCTTTCAGGAATTTCATCAAACACTTTTGGTGCATGAAATTCCCAGAATCTAGATCTCAAGTGATTATCAAGGATCTAGCATAGAGAACAGCTGTTTAGAGAAATGAATCAATGAATATAGCCCTAAGCACTCCTAATCTAACACTTTAGCACCCTAACCTACACATCTAGAACCTCATTAAGGTGACTACTCACTAATCATACTAATCTCTCTTAAACCTTTGCAAGTTGAGAAGACTAGCATGATTAATGATGAGGAATGGAGATGGAGATGATAGATTAAGAAGAAAGCAGCTTTAAACACAAAAATCTCTTAAACTCTCTTGATTAAAGGGCCAAAAATCGATATTTCTCTTCTTGGTGGAGTCTTTTTCACAAAAGAGGCAAGAGACAAAGGGAATAAAGCTTAGTTCTCTCCCCAAAAAACCCTAAAAAGTATTTATACTTCCTTAAAAACGAACCAGGTCAGCCCGGAACAAACCGGGTCCTGACCCGGCTTTAATGGATAAAGTGGGAATTACTGCGGGTTGGTCCAGTATGTCCCAGGTAGCACACCTAAGTCGCAGTAGATGAAGACTTGTCTTGTGGAGCCTGAATCGCCTTGTCTTAGCCGCATGCCTAAGTAGGAGTGTTTTGCGAGTGTTGCTGCGGCTTGGTCTCCTTCCTCTCCAACTCGCAGGACTAAGGCGGTTTCTGGGGAATGTACAAACTGTGCGGGTTGGTCTCTATTGCACCTAGGTCGCAGGCTCAAGTCGGAGTGATTTGCGAGTGATCGTGCGGCTTAGTTCCAGGCGCGGCTAACTCGCATGCCTAAGTCGCACGATTGTGGACTTAGCATTTCTCTTGCTCGGGAGCTTCAGACTCTTCCAGTGATAGTTTACCCGCACATTTCAACTCGCAGCATCAGCATTCAGGCGTTCATCTTCAGGCCTGCGGGTTAACCAAGTCGCAAGACCATCTCGCAGCATCCAGAGCAGCTTAGACCACTTCGCATTCCGGAGAGTGTAACTCCAATGATACTTGTCCGAATTGAATGATTTCGGTTGCAGAAGACAGAGGACTCATTTATCTCCAACTTTGGTGAAGGAAGCTTCGGTGCTTGGGAAGTGTAAGGCTTCCTGGAGGGCACATCTTTTCAGTGCATGTACACGACCAGAGAGAGGCGTCTAGACATGTGTCCATTCCGGAGACCGTATCTTCCTGCTCATAGCTTTAAATTGAATAATCATGGACGTTCTGGAAAGAAGACTCAATTGTCTCTGATTCTCGTGAAGGCCCCGGAAACTGAATCGGCCTGGAAGTACACCGTCCTTCGCATTCTTCAGAGCTCCTCGGCTTGGTCCAAAACAGCAGCGAGACAGGGGTTTCTTCCGACGAGCTTAACTCTCTGCTCACACATTCGAATTCCGTGATTCCACTTGCTACGAAACCGTGATCCAGTCTTCTCCAACTTCTATGAAGCACCCGCCATCTGAATCGGACCGGAAAGCTCCCCGGACAGGCGATTTCGGAAACGTGTCTGCACCCGGAGATTTTGGCCGAGAGATGCTTTAACCGGTACGCGTTTTTGGCCGATGAAATCTACCCGCGGTACGTGTTTTGGCCGGTAAAATCTTTCCTGGTACGCGAGAATGGCCGTGAAAAACCCTCCTGGTCAGCGAGAATGGTCGATAACCTCCAAAGACTCCATTTTGCCACTTTTCAAGCTTTGATCACCATTCCACCTCCTGGGTTCATCTTTTCAGCTCCAAATGCACCTGATAAACACTCAAAATATGCAAAGACTCATTGGGACCTAATGCATCTCCTAATTTCTAAAACAAACCCTAAGGACCTAATATGCATGGAATAAAACATGATTTAGAATGAATTATGCAACCTAAATGATGCAAATTAAGAACATATCAGTTTCCACTCCTATGGTTGTTTTGCTCTCCCAAACTAGATCTGACACCGGATGAACACTTTCGTGTCACCAAGCATCTGGATCATATTGTAGTTCATGACGCTACTCTCATGCAGTAAAAATGAATTCAGAAGAAAAAGTTCTAAGATTCGGCTCAAAAGCTCATGGAATCCTCATCGAACATATAAATCCCCATCGAAAATCCCTTAATCCCAACAATAAAACTACTCAGACATAATGAACGAAATCATAAACATATATTAATAAGTAGAATAGAAACCGAAATTGAAAAAGAAAGAACAAGGGTTCAAGAGAACAAATCTCTCTCTCCCTAAAACCTAAAGCAAAAACAATAAAAATATGAAGTAATGATAGATGATGATGATATTCTCTCCCCGTTTAGGGTTCCTAAGACATGTATTTATAGTGCTCAAGACCTCTCTGGACGTCACTTAGGGTTTCTCCAAATGTGGGCTTCAGAAATGGCTTTTTGGGCTCGGAGGTTGATGGCCGCGGTCGGGAGGGCTCTGACCGTGGGGAATGAATGGTTTGCCGCAGTCGGGATGCTCATGACCGTGGGGAATGAGTGTTTGGCCGCGGGTGGAAGTGCTTGCCGGCTGGTTTACGGGACATCTTGCTCTTCGCGTATCTTTTGATTGAACCGTTGGATTGCCAAGCTGTAAAGTGCACTGGAAAGCTGATACTTCCATCTTTGAGGTCTCCAAATTTGAGCTGGATCAGACGGTGAGAAGGCCTTCAATCAAGGGTGAACTTCTGACGGTTTGACTATGAGCTGAAATCTGGTTTTCTATCCATTTTGTTAAGCTTTTCCCTAAGTTACCTGAAAAGAGTCTTGGAACTAGAAAAACGTGATAAAAGTACTTGAAAGCAATTAAAAACATAGAAAAAGTATTTCAAAACGATCCATAAAAGTGGTCAAAATACGGTGTTATCAGGAAGTGTGCAACAGATTCGGAGAACCACGAGTTTTCATTCAATCATAGAGGAGCGATTGTGACACTCAAAGGGGACCCCTCTCTACACTGCTATAAACCTTCCATGAAGGATATTCACTCAATTGGGTTCGATATGGAGTTGTTTCAATCAGAACAACCAGTGATGCAGATTATACCAAAACCACTTGAGCACTTATTGGAAAGGTACTTGAAAGTTTTTGCAGAGCCAACTCAGCTCCCACCATTAAGAAGACATGAACATGCTATTAATTTAGTAGCAGGAGCTGGTCCAATAAGTGTTAGACCATATAGATACCCAGACGCTTTTAAAGAAGATATGGAAAAGTTGGTGTAGAAGATGTTATCTGATGGAATCATTAGACCATCAATATGGACATGAACATGCTATTAATTTAGTATCAGGAGCTGGTCCAATAAGTGTTAGACCATATAGATACCCAGACACCTATAAAGAAGATATGAAAAAGTTGGTGAAGAAGATGTTATCTGATGGAATCATTAGACCATCAAGGAGCCCTTACTCAAGTCCAGTACTCTTAGTAAAAAAAAGATGTAAGTTGGAGGTTTTGCATAGACTATAGAGCACTGAACAAGATTACAATCCCAGACAATTTTCCCAATTCCGATGATTGACCAGCTACTCGACGAGCTGTATGGAGCTAAAGTGTTTTTCAAATTAGATCTGAGATCAGGTTTTATCATAGCTAAAGTGTTTTTCAAATTAGATCTGAGATCAGGTTATCATCAGATACACATGGAGGATATGGACATTGAAATCACTGCGTTCAGATCTTCAAATGGTCATTATGAGTTCATGGTCATGCCTTTTGACCTCAATAATACTCCAGCAACATTCCAGGCACTCATGTCGACCATTTTTGGGCCAATTTGTGTTGGTTTTTTCGATCATATTCTAATATTCAGTTCAATCATGGAAGATCACATCAAACACTTGATAGTTGTCTTGGACGTCTTCATGGAACAACAGTTATTTGCAAACAAAAAGAAGTATTTGTTCGGTCAAGACAAGGATGAATATTTGGATCATGTAATATCAGCACAAGGGGTAGCAACAGATTCAGAGAAGACTGTGGCAATGAAGAACTGGCCAATACCGAAGACAGTAAAAGAACTATGTGGGTTTTTAGGTCTTAGCGGCTATTATAGAAGATTTGTGAACGGATACAGTGTTATAACGAGACCTTTAACAGAGCTTCTAAAAAAGGATCAGTTTGAATAGAGTTCCAAAGCTCAAACAACTTTTGATCAGTTGAAAGAGTCAATGATGAAAACACCAATCCTAGCATTACCAAATTTTAATGAGGTGTTTGTAGTTGAATCAGATGCATCTGGGTATGGCGTAGGTGCTGTTCTTACACAAAGTCAAAAACCAATAGCTTATTTTAGCTATGGCTTAACAGAACGGGAACAGATCAAACTGATTTACAAACGAGAACTGATGGCTATAGTGTTGGCAATTCAGAAATGGCAACATTATTTGATTGGCAGGAAGTTTTTGGTTCATACGGATAAGAAAAGTTTGAAGTTTCTTCTTGATCAAAGAGATGTATCAATGGACTACCAAAGATGCTTAACGAAGCTGTTGGGTTATGATTTTGAAATCGTGTATAAACCAGGAGTGAAAAACAAGGTTGCTGATGTTCTATCTTAGATAGTAACAGAGACAACAATTGCACATCCAACTCAACTTTTAGCTTTGACAGTTCCTTCTTGCATTCAACTACATGATTTGTTAAACGAAATTGAAAACGATGAAGACATTCAAGCTTTGAAAACTCAAGCCTTGACATCTCCGGAAGAAAATCAGGAGTATACTGTAATTGAGGGAAAACTACTGTATCGAGGCCGGTTAATGATACCGAGAAAATCTACACATATTCCCTTGATATTACAGACATATCATGATGAGGTCATTGACAGCCATTCAAGGGTTTTGAAAACAACAAGACGGATTCAACAAGTTTTTTATTGGAGAAAGATGACTGCAAATATCTAGAAATATGTGTGTCAAAAGAACAAATACTCACCTTTATCCCCAATCGGTCTCTTACAACCTCTTTCGATTCCAAAATCCATTTGGGAAGATATTTCCATGGATTTTATAGAGGGCTTTGTCTCAGAACTTTAATGTCATTATGGTGGTTGTCGATAGGCTAAGTAAATTTGCCCACTTTGTTGGGTTAAAGCATCCATTTACGGCCAAGGATGTATCTTTGAAGTTCATCAAGGAGATAGTAAGACTCCATGGCTTTCTTGCAACCATCGTATCTGATAGAGACAATGTGTTTTTGAGTTCATTCTGGAGGGAGCTATTCAAACAAGCAGGAACACAGCTTAAGTTCAGTAAGGCATATCATCCGCAATCAGACGGACAAACAGAGGTTTTAAACCGTTGTTTGGAAACATTCTTGCGTCGTTTTGCTTCCACGCATCCAAAGAGTTGGGCATCATACTTTTCATGGGTTGAGCTTTGGCACAACACCAATCATCATACAGCCTTAGTAACTACTCCTTTTCAAATCGTCTATGGCAGACCACCTCCGAGCTTACTCAAGTTTGAGCATGGTTCAACATCTAATTTTGAATTAGAACGCATGCTTCGAGAGAGAGATTCCATGTTAAGTCAGATCAAGGCTCATTTGGAGTTAGCTCAGGCTCGAATGAAGAAAAATGCAGATAAACATCGGAAGGAGCTGGAATTTAACGTGGGGGATAGGGTCTTCTTGAAGCTTTGACCGTATAGACAACAGACTGTGTCTCGCCATGTATGTCAGAAGCTGGCTGCACGTTATTATGGCCCATTTGAAGTATTGGCGCGTGTGGGAGCTGTTGCTTACCGTCTAAGACTTTCCAGTGGACTCCAAAATCCATGATGTATTTCATATCTCACAGCTTAAACCTGTTATGGGTCAAAATCATTTTCAGATTTGCCTGAGACATTGTCAACGAATGATGAAGTGGTGGAACCCGCTGATATATTGGACATTTGTTATGATGCAAATGGTCCTTTATAGGCTTTAATCAGGTGGACTGGTTTACCATCGCATGAGACTTCTTGGGAGAAAGCTTTGGATTTGATTCATCAATTCCCACATTTGAAGCTTGAGGACAAGCTTCGTCTTAGCGAGGCAGGTATTGATAGGCCTCTAAGAGTAGATATTAAGCAGAGAAATAAAGAAGACTGAAATGAAGAAACAAGACCAGATTGTTGACGAGTCGGGTTAGTTCTGAAGAAGAGAATAAGAGAAGCTGACGTGGATAAGCTGTCAACAGTCAACGAAACGGTAAAGAATTAGTATATAGCTTTGTTGGTTATTTCTGTTGTAGGTATCGAATTTGTTGTTCGTTCATTTCTGGAAATTGCTAAGTTTGTTCTTGGCGATTTGGCGGATATCGAGAGCTTGTTCTCGTTATCTGATTTAGGTTGATCAATATCGGAGAGTCTCAGACTTGATAAATCTTGTAATCCTTTTGATAAGTGAAATAAAATCAACTATTTCTCTTATCATCTTACCAGGTTTTTTCTTAGGAGATGAACACTTTTTTCTTCTCATGGAGTTTTTGTAGATCGGGGCCATGTATGCATACTTTCCATACCCGTGTTTTATGTTGGATATTTTATACAATATTATGTTCATCTTTTTCCTTGTTTTGTAAAAAAATTATCATATATGTGATGTGATCGCACTCTTAGAATTTATAACTCGTTTAATCTTATTAGCCTTAAAACCAGAAATTCAAAAACATAATCAATGCATACAAAATGTGTAAGTGAAAAATTTACATGAACCCCAAGATCTTTAAACAACTAGATGATCACATAATAGATTTATAAGAAGGTTTATAGAATTACTTGCATTCAAAGTTGCAAAGAGAAAATGATCTTCATGAACTCCTGGATGGAAGATGAAATGCTTAAGCTAGGTGATTAGATTTCTCTCCCCTTGCCTAGAACTTTTAGGTGTTGTTCTTTTTTTTAAGTCTTGCATATATGATGGTCTAATGGCAAGTATTTATAGGTTGGAGAGAGGACCTTATTCCTCATTAGAGTTTTCATAGATTTAATCTTAACCATCCATCAAAGTAGAGATATTTAGGAATTACTCTTTTATTTCCAATATATTTGAACACTAATTACATTTAATAATAACATTATTCCAATAGAAAATGGATGAATATAAGACCATATTATAGAGAAGAATTTATTTCTTACAAAATGTTGACAGATAAAAGTAAAACAAAGAAATCAATGCATATTAAAATGATGGATACACAAGAAACGTTTAAAGCTTATAAATTGAGAAATCTCAAAGTTTAAGCTTAAAACTGCAATCACTTGCTTTGATATTTATTCTATTGTTTGTTGATAAACTATCAACAACAAGCTTGCATTTTCCCAATATCTGAATCTTCTTTAGCTTCAAATTCCCTAGTTTGATGGCAACAGGTGCATCCACTTTGAGATCTAACGGGACATGTCCTGTTTGTTGCTGCTGTTGCAATGCAGACAAGATACTGTTTCCGTATTGTGCTCTTCCAGTTAGATCCACATTTAGCTTAGTCACATTGTGATGTCCATGATAAAATTTTGGTATGGGACCTTCACATAGCTTTATCTTGGTGTACCACACACCGATACGGCCTCCGTTCTTGTAGTAAATCCCGATTTTTTTGTTGGGATTACGAGCTGTGATCTCGACTTTGAATAACGCGGAGAGAGAGAGGTCTAGATTGATTCCAAGGTTGGTAACGCGTAAACTGTTGACCTCGTACTGTGGGAGTTTAGGGTGGAAAACAAAGTATATAACTGCAATTGCAACTGCTAATGCGATAAAGGCAGTGATTAGAAGGCTTAGGGCCCAACAGAAGCATTTACAGCATAGATTTTGCTTCTTATTACGCACCATTAGAGGAGGCAAAATTGGTCGTTGTATAGGAAGCTGCTCTGTCTTGCCGCGAGCTAGTGATGTTTCTGTATTGTTGGCCATCATAGGAGGCGGAATTGGCTGCTGTATTGGAAGGTGTCCTGTCTTTCCACGAGCTGGTGATGTTTTCGTTTTGTTGGCTTCCATTTGAAGAACCGGATAAACTCTCTGTTGATTATCTCCCATTGTTATACAACTTTGTATATTAAGTAAATACTAAGGTACCAACATCATGTATATTCTCTATTTTATATTCAAATTGTTGTGTTGTGAAGTTCCCTAGTTTCCATGCTTACCAGCATCTTACCTTCCTCACCTATAACATTGACTTAATCAGAGACAGAAGGAACAACAGGTTGTTCAACAGTTAAGGTAATCCTCTAGTATTAAATTCGATAAAGACAAAGCAAGAAAGTATTCGGTATGCTATATTGGTTTAGTTAGGATGATGACTTGGCAATATTCCAATGTTTTCAACAATATCTCTCTATTTTATTTTATTTTTTTTAAAACCTTTGGATAACAAATATTTAACACGTTAATGTAGTCATCAAAAAATAGGAAGAACTTTTGTATCTAAACGCATATACGTAAGACATTTTTTAGATTTATCTGTAAAAAAAAAAAAAAAAAAAAAAACTGCAAAGTAACCCACTCAGTGCTAAGTTCGATACACTACAAGCTTCCGTCAACCTTGTTGAAGGTGAAAACCGCACCCCGGTTTTCTCCGGTACAAACCGAGATCGGCGTAACGTAAGCCCAGTTCATGAAAGAATGTACTGGGAAGACTGGGCCGAGTAAAGACTTGGACCGAATACAGCCCATTAAGCCGAGGTCGGTGAGAAGCTTCTCGAAGGAACCGAGGAGTTTCTCGAGTTCGGTCAAGAATGGAAAGTTTCCCAATGGAAAAAGGAAACTGCTATGAGAAAAGGAAAAGGACCGAGAGAAAAGGAAAGTCCTCTCGGTCCCATATCGCTGAAGACGCACTCGATGACCGACCCAGAGGATATATATAAAGGAAGATGAATCGACACCAGAGAACATAGGATATTCCAGAGAAGACTTAGAGACGGAGAACTCATTACGCTAGATTCTTAGTTTCATAAAGTCTTAGTTCGTTATTATTTACTTGATACCCGAACTCAGTTGTATTCTCTCGATTCGATCTAATAAAATCGAGTTTACCGATCTAAAGTACTATTTTACCCCTTGTCGATATTCACATATCAACAATTGGCGCGCCAGGTAAGGGGGCTAAACAGAATTTTCAGTCTTAAATCGGACTTCGGATAGATCGAATCAGCGATGACGGATCAAACCAACATTCACGAAGAAGGAAACCCTCTCGGTGGAGAGAACGCTAACGCCCCAGCAGAACAGGGAGGAGGAACTCCTGGGGAAAACACTGGAACTGTAGCCGGCCAAACCCCCGCAGCCGTAGGAGGTTATGGAACCGAATTGCTGCTCCAAGTGTTCAACGCCCAATTTGAGGCCATTAACAAAAGGAGCGAGGAACGTTTCAGCCAGATGGCAGCCCAAATCGCCGAACTCAGTCAAGCACGAACTCTCCTTCGAGTTCGGAACATTATCGACGACCTCAATACTGACGGAGACCCAGCCGGAACTATGAGGTCTACCGCAGTCGGATCAGCAAATGCACCAACATCGGATTTGAGCCGAGACGTCGAGTTTGAAGCAATGAAGGCGCAACTTCGCGAGATCACTTCAAAGATACATCAAGCAACAAGCGCAGCTCCGGAGATCGAGCGCGTCATTCAGGAAACACAAAAGACACCCTTCACACCGCACATAGCAGGAACGCCGGTCAAACACATGGAGAAACTGAAGATAAACATCTATGAAGGCAATACTGTTCCCCGACAGTTTTTGACATCGTTCGGCATCTGCATGAATCGATACTAGTTCAAATCCGCCGATGAGAGAGATGCAGTTCAGTGCCAACTATTTGCGGAGAGTCTGGGAGGAGTGGCTCTCGATTGGTTCTCACGACTCGAGGCGAACTCAATCGATAACTACAAGGAGTTGACGACGGCCTTCGTCAAACACTTCTCCATGTTCATCGGACAAAACACCAAGAATTCCGAGCTCTGGCAAATAGCCCAAGGACCGAGCGAGAGCCTTCGCGATTTCATCCAGCGCTTTAAGACGATTGTCGCTAATTGTACGATCAGCGATGAGGCCGCCCTCCTATGCCTTCAGAAAGGAGCTCGGATAAAGACTAGCTTCCGAAGCACGATCACGCATAACCCTCCACAGACGTTAGAAGACGCACTACATCGAGCTAATACTTACATCGCTGAAGAAGAAGAGGAAGCCGCTTATGAGCAAAGTTATTCGACGAAGCAACCTGAACGTTCGAAAACAACAACCAACGAGTCACAGTCGGGATACGGCCGAGGGTACGAGAATCGTAAGAAGTTCTACGCTAATGCAATCCAACAACCGACCAAACAGTGGAACAATAAATGGGTCCGCGGTGAAGAAGATCAGGACGAGTCCTTGTTCTGCGAATTCCATAAGCGTAGAGGACATAGCACCGAAGAATGCAGATACCTGCGAGAATACCTACTCGGCCAATACCGAAAGGGGCCAATCTCGGTCGACGATCTCCATCGCTTGAACACGCCTAGAAACAGTGGGCAAACCTCGATTGACGATCTCCGCCGTTCAAACATGCCTCGACCAAATAACGTACAGCTCGAGAACGCCCTCACTAAGGATCCACCAACTCCACCAACTTTACCGACGTTACCAGCTTTAGCGGCATTGCCACCACCGCCGCCGAATCCGCCTGCTTTACCCGAGCAACAGAAACGTAATCGCGACGACCAAACACAAGAGAACCACGCTCCCAAAGCAAGAAAACGCGTCAACATGATAATGGGAGCCATCGAGGCTTGCAGCTACTTGGTTTGCGCTATCAAAGAATATAGTAGACAGGCCGCCAGCGCGCCCAAAGTCCCGCACAAACCGCCGAAGGGAACGCCTTTGGTATTTACCGAGGCCGACACAATCGGGTTGCATAAACCACATAACGATGCCCTCGTCGTCGAACTACTTCTCGATGACGTCGAAGTTAGCCGCATTTTGGTCGATACAGGCAGTTCGGTTAACATTATCTTCAAGGAAGCACTGGATCAGCTCGATTTATCATCAGATAGGATTGAGCCTTTTATCTAGCCACTTACAGGTTTCGATGGAGAACGCTGCATGACGGTCGGCATGGTCAACATCCCGATCTACCTCGGTGGAGTCGCCAAAATTATCCTGTTCCTCATCCTCGACAAACCGGCGATCTACAACGCTATTCTCGGTACGCCTTGGTTACACGCGATGAAGGCGGTCGCCTCGACATACCATCAATGCCTGAAGTTCCCGACTCCCGACGGTGTCTACACTCTCCGAGGAAACCAAGTCGTCGATCGATCATGCTACATAAACGAATGCAAACTTCATTCGGCCAACCAAGCTTGTGTCATCAGTTCGTTAGGACCGACGAACGAGCTCGTTGTCCAGCAGACAAAACCTAAGCACGAATCGATCGTTCAAGTTTGCATCGACGAACTGAGGCCAGAGCGTCAAGTCGGAATCGGCGCCGAACTCGACCCACACATCCGCGAACCACTCATCCACTTTCTGAAACATCATTCGTCAACCTTCGCATGGTCGGTAGAATATGTGCCCGGGATTGACCCACAGATCGTGTGTCACGAGCTTAACATCGATCCAACATACAAACCGATCAAACAGAAACGCCGAAAGCTCGGACCAGAGAAGGCACAAGCCATCAATGACGAGGTCGAGCGGTTGCTTAAAGCAGGATCTATTACTGAGGTCAAATATCCTGATTGGTTAGCAAATCCCGTAGTCGTTAAGAAAAAGAACGGCAAATGGAGGATTTGCGTCGACTTTACCGATCTCAATAAGGCATGTCCGAAAGATAGCTTTCCTTTGCCTCATATCAACCGCCTCGTGGAAGCAACTGCCGGGAACGAACTATTCTCGTTTATGGACGCATTCTCCGGATACAATCAGATTCTTATGCATCCGCAAGATCGGGAAAAGACATCGTTCATCACGGACCGCGGCATATACTGCTATAAGGTCATGCCTTTTGGCCTGAAGAATGCTAGAGCAACATACCAACGACTGGTGAACCGGATGTTCGCAAGCCAGCTCGAGCGAACTATGGAAGTTTACATTGACGATATGCTCGTGAACTCGCTCGTCGCTTCCGATCACGTCGGTCATCTTCGCACATGCTTCGATATTTTGGACCAGTATGACATGAAGCTTAATCCCACTAAGTGTACATTCGGTGTAACATCAGGAGAGTTCCTCGGATATATAGTCACACGGCGAGGCATTGAAGCTAATCCAGTGAGAGCGTCCGACAACCAAACGCGAAGTTCAGCGACTCACCGGACGTATTGCAGCATTGAATCGATTTATATCCAGATCGACAGACAAGTGCTTACCTTTCTACCAACTTCTTCGCGGTAACAAACATCTCGAGTGGAATGAGAAGTGCGAAGAAGCTTTTGCTGAACTAAAGAAATACTTGTCTACGCCGCCAGTCTTATTCAAACCCAAAACCGGCGAGACACTTTATCTCTACATCGCAATTTCGGAGTTCGCGGTCAGCAGTGTTCTTGTTCGAGAAGATTGTGGCGAGCAGAAGCCAATTTTCTACACAAGTAAATCCCTTGATGGGTCGGAGTATCGTTACCCGACCTTGGAGAAATTCGCCTTTGCCGTGGTTATTTCCGCGAGGAAGTTACGCCCGTATTTCCAGTTTCACTCGATCGTTGTCCTAACCGACTACCCTCTTCGCACTTTCCTCCATAGCCAAGTCAATCCGGACGACTCGCCAAGTGTGCCATTGAACTTAGCGAGTATGACATCGAATACCGAGGAAGAACGGCAACGAAGTCTCAAGTCCTGGCGGATTTCTTGGTCGAACTCCCACTGAGCTCGTCGAAGCTAATCCTGTCATACAACCTTGGATTCTCCACGCCGATGGCTCCTCATCCCATAAAGGATCCGGCGTCGGGATTTGTCTCAAATCTCCCGAAGGAGAGGTTATCGAACAATCATTCCGCCTTGGCTTCCCGGCGTCCAACAATGAAGCCGAATACGAAGCATTGATTGCCGGACTACGACTTGCCAAAAATATTGGTGCCGAGCACGTACACGCCTACTGCGACTCTCAACTTGTGGCTAACCAATTTCACGGCGAATACGAGGCCAAGAATGACCGCATGGACGCGTACCTCAAAGTCCTTATGGATGTTGCTTCGGAGTTCTCAACCTTCGAGCTTACAAAGATACCTCGTGATGAGAATGCAACCGCCGATGTCTTAGCCGCTCTCGTGACTAATTCTGATCCCGATCTTCGGTGAACTATCCCAATCGCGGCAATCGAGCGACCAAATATCGAGCCTGCTCCAAACTGCAACATCATTACACGACGACGTGATTACGAAGCCCAACCCAATCTCGCTCCACCTCTCACCCGAAAGACGAAACCCAGAGAGGTCGTCACCGATCTTAACACCAACTCGGACAAACAAGATGACACCGGATCTGATCTCGGAGATGAGTCCGAAGGCCAACATATTCCAATCGATATCGAAGCCGAAGGTGAAGACGAGCCCGAAGATTGGACCTTAGAAATTGTGGGCTACATTGGAGATGGAACGGTCCCCGCAGATAAATGGGCAGCTCGACGCCTTAACGCTCGAGCAGCTCGATATGTGGTCATTAAGGGCACTCTCCTCAGATGGGATGCGTCCGGTGTACTCTTAACTTGTGTTCAGATGGCAACGAAATCATGGAAGTAATGCAGAAAGTTCATGAAGGAGAAGGAGGGAATCACTCCGGAGCTCGGTCTTTGGCGTTCAAGATCAAAAAAGCTGGCTACTACTGGCCTACTATGATGTCTGACTGCGAAAAGTATACAGCACGCTGCGAGAAGTGCCAACGACACGGCCCAATGATCAACCTTCCTACCGAGCTCTTGATGACCTCGACCGCACCATATCCTTTCATGCGCTGGGCAATGGACATCATCGGTTATTTTCGCCGATCTACGACTCAGAAGCAATACGTTCTGGTCGTCACGGACTACTTCACCAAATCGGTCGAAGCCGAGGCATACCCCGAGATTCATGGAATCGATGTCAAGAAGTTCGTCTGGAAGTTTATCATCTGCCGACACGGAGTCCCGTACGAGATCGTTACGGACAACGGAACCCAGTTTACTTCGATAATCTTCACAGATTTTTGCGCCAAGTGGAAAATCCGACTAAGTTTCTCTAACCCGAGATACCCGCAAGGAAACGGGTAAGCCGAAGCCACGAACAAAACCATTATCGAAGGTCTAAAGAAGTGACTCGATACCACTAAGGGAACTTGGGCGGACGAGCTTGATGGTATCTTCTGGTCTCACCGAACTACACCACGACGTTTGACCGGTCAATCACCTTTCTTCCTTGCATATGGTACAGAAGCTATGTGCCTAGCCGAACTCAATGTCCCAAGTATTCGCCGAACCATGCTTACCCAGCAACCCGACGCAAATAACTGCATGATGCTCGACACAATCGACTTAGTCGAAGAACACCGCGAACGAGCATTACTCCGGATACAAAACTACCAACAACTGGCAGCTCGTTACTATAACAAGAAGGTTAAAGGCCGTCACTTTGAAGATGGTGATCTCGTACTTCGCAAGGTCTATCAAAACACAGAAGAAAAGAACGCAGGAAAACTCGGCACGAACTGGGAAGGCCCATACCAAGTGATGTAAGTTGTTAAACCCGGCGTTTATCAACTGATAAAGTTGGACGGAACTCCAATCCCGCGATCTTGGAACTCAATGCATCTCAACCGATACAATTATTAGGCCCGATACTAAGGGCCTTCGAACTACTTAGTCGGAGCAAAAAAGCATTTTTGTACTTAGAACTACGAATGGCTTGATCCCTTTAAAGGGTACGTAGGCAGCTCGTTACCGAGTCCAGCTATAACATCAATAAAATTTTATTAAGTCATAAACGTCTAAGTTCTAGTTCGGAAATTACAAGATACCGAACTCCTTGTTCTTACATCGACTTCCTGGCCAGTTGTTCGATAGCATTCCACATGAATGCAAACTTAAAAAGCCGAGATCCGTCTCGCAAGCACCCACATGGTGCCGTGGTAAAACCACATATCAAAAGCCAGGGCCAGTCCCGCAGTTAAATTTCTAAGTCACCAAGAACAATAAGTCGAGCACATCTCGCATACTTAGGTTCGACTTAGAAAAACCTTGAACTCGTTTCGTGCGTTAACAGGAGTTCGAATTAATTCACTCTTCCAGTATGACACAGTTCACTTGGGTTCCTCAGGCCGAGTTCAAATGCTCGCACAATAAGCCGAACTCCTCAGATTCGCACCGTAAGCCGAGTTCGCAACACTCGCAAAACGTAAGCCGAATTATTGCAATTCGCTATCAAAAGATAAAATTATGTTCAAACAGCATCTACTATGTACCGATCTAGTACTTAGATATTATCACAAGTCGTTACCGACGAAATAAAGTAAAAGTTCAAATTAGATACCGATCTATTACTTGAAAGATTCTTTCTAAAGTAATCAAAATAGGCAAAAAAGAAACGAGCATATAATTAAAAGCCTCCCGAGAGGCAAATAAGTTCAAGAACCCACCAAGGGTTCGGAAATAAAGTATTACAAGCAAAATAAACCCATGAAAGGGCAAATGAGTTCGAGTCAAAAGAAGAGAAAGGAAAGACTAAGCAGTATTTGAAGTAGCAGCTCGATCGGCGTTGAGCATATCCTCGTTCGAACCAAACTGCTCGCCTCTCGCAGGATCTTGCGCGCTCTGGGTCACAGCCACCGGAACATCATCTTCTTCCGCGAACGGAGACATTCGCTTATCCTCCTCGGTGAGAACGCAAGCATCGATGGCACGAAAGTCTTCCAACGCCTTAGCATGCTTCGCCTCGATGTCGGCAACCATCTCTGGCGGGACCTCGTACAAACCTTTCTTCTTCAGTTGCTTAATGAAGCCGAGAACTCTAGTGAGCTGGTTGACCACCAAGTAGGGCTTGCGGGCTCGATCGGCGTCGTCCAAGCTGCGGATCACCTTCTCTAAACGATAGAAACCTTGTGCGTGAACGATCCTAGCTCGACCCTTCCAGTGGTTCACCAAGGCCCGCAGCCGCTCCTGATCTTTCTCGAACTCTTGGGCGAGCATGTTTTGGGCCTCGGTCAGCTCTTTTCTCACTGCCTTCAGCTCTGCACTCTCTTGCTTTAGCAGATCAACCGAAGAGTGGAGAGTGTCATTGATTTGGAGCTCGGTGGCAAGACGCTCTTCCGCTTTGGAGACCCTCTCCTCGAGCTCAGCAACCCTAACTTGCTCGTCATAAAGAGCTACTTCGTACGCCGCCACCAAATTATTGGTCTGACTGGCGAGCTGCGCAAAGCGAAACAAGAGTTAGAACTCATACTTAGAAAAATATTAAAATCAAGAGAAGAAGCAAGGAAATTACCACGGCAGTTGTACGTGCGATCCCCTTGTACATATTAGGGAAACGGAGCTCAGCCACTGCCGGGAGACTCGGGACCTGAGAAGATATCTTATGGTAGAGATCGGCGCAGGCATCGATGTTCTCCTCGAAAGGAGTCTCCTCATCATAGTCGAAGCAGACCTTCGCCCTCTTCGCTGGCTCTGGTTCTGGAGAACCCTCGGCGCGGTCTCCAGCTTGTCTCTTTCGAGAATGAGAAGCCTCAGCTCGATCTTGAGAAAGAGCGAGGTCTGACGCCACAGCCGTTGGTGCCTCGAGCTCAGCGGGAGCGTCCTGCGCCCGAGAAGAGTCTTCAATCTTCTTAATCTTCTTTGAAGACTTCTTCTTCTTCAGCTTCTTCTGACCAGCTAGGTCAGGGGAGTTCGCAACAGGCGGCAGTTCATCAGGCTGCTCGTTGGTCCCTTCGTTGGCAGGGATAGGAGTCGGATCTGCGACGTTCGGCTCCTCTTCATCAAATAGGGTTGCGATCTCGTCCAGTGAGAGCATCCTGGCAGTTTGGGTTTGTTGGGCTCGCGATTTAGGCGCCTTTCGTCTTGGAGCGGCTCGGGGCTTGTTAGCTCGAGCCTTTGGTTTCCGCGGTTTCGGTTCTCGAACAGAAGCTATAATGGAAATATGTCAAGGAGGAGTTCAGAATAAACTCAGAATAAAATAAATAAAACTGAACTCAATAGTCGAACCTGCTTTCTTACCTCGGCGCTGAAGAATCTCTTCCCACAGTTCAGGCCAACGACGTTTACCGGCTTCGCTGAAAGCTGCTTCGAACTCAGATGTGAGTCCGGAGTTGAGAATAATGCTCGGGAGATGACGACCTGCAAAGATTAATCAAAGGAGTATTAGCAAGATACAAAGTTAATAAGAAAAACAGCTAAGTGTAAGATCATCTAAATCTACCGATCGGAATCTTCCACTCCGATTGAGTCGGGATGTCAGAATTACTGACTGTGAGATCGTTCATCTCAAGGAAGAAGTACAGGGATTCCCAGTCATTGAATTTACTGGGTTTAGCCCCAGTGACGATGTTCTTCCTCGGTTTGGCGTTCGCTGCGAAGAACCACTCCTTAGACTTGTGGATGTTGACCGAGAAGAGATCCTCAAACAATCGACTAGAGGGGATTTCACCGAGCTCATCGCACAAGGTAACGAACCCTACATAGTTCGTTATCGAGGCCGGCATCACCTGTGTGAGAGCTACGCCACGCCGATTGCAGTATCCGAGAAGACGAGAGGGGATAGGAAGCGAGAGCCCGCACTGCGTAAAATATGTCAAGTAGACACAGAGGAAGCCTTCGGGGACGTCCCACGGCCGATCTCCAGCTTCTGGAATTATGAAAACGATTTGGTCCGGGAGCCCATTTTCTTCAAGCACGGCCTGAACAGCACCCGGAGTAACGGAAGAAGATGGCACGTTGTTGGGGCGAAAGACCCTTCGCTTTGGAAGCGGTGGTGAAGCATGATTCACTGCTTCAAGATTATCCTCGGCGACTCCTGCTTCGGTAGCGTCTTCCTCAGGATTTTCCTCTTCAAGTTCCTCGATCTCCTCGATCTCGTGGTCGATACCGTCGACGTTCGGCCCAGTTCGAGCTCCCGTTTCGCGAGTCTCTGTAGCCAGCTGTTCGGTAGCTTCAACTCGCGGTCGAGATCGGCTACTGCTCGCGCCGACCAATCTAGAGTTTTTACGGATCAATTGCGGGGGATTACTCTCCTTGTTGGATGAGCTCGTTGAATGAGGATTTGAAGAGCAAGAGCTCGGTTCGGAAGACTCGCGACGATCTTCCGGTAAAATCTGGTTAGAAGAGGAGTTGATCGAAGAGCTAGAAGACATTTTGAGTTCGGAAGGAAAGAGTCGAAAAGAGATCTAAGAAGAATGAAGAACAGTTTGAAGATCAACCTGAAGAGATTGAAGATTGATCGGAGAATTCGAAGATCGAACGGGAAATTTGAAGATTGATCGGAAAAATCGAAGGTTTTGCGGCGGCGGAAGTTGAAGAAATGAGAGAAAACTACAAATAAAAACTAGAAAGAGAAACAAAATCTAGAGAGAAGGGAGAGCAGCGTACCTTATATATGCTTGAGCGAGAATAATGAATGCGAGGAGGAGAAATTCCCTTATAAACAGTGGGAATCGTGGTTCCTCGATTTTCACGAAATTCCGGAATTCACGCGCCTCATTGAAGACAGGGTGCGAAATGTCCGGGAATGCGAATCGATTGCAGTTAACCGATCTCAGTTTGTGATTTACTTTGGATCAGATGAGTTCGACTAAAAATCACCTCCTTTCGTCGAACTGAGGGGGGGCTAACTGTTGGAGGTGAAAACCGCACCCCGGTTTTCTCCGGTACAAACCGAGATTCGGCGTAACGTAAGCCCGGTTCACGAAGGAATGTACCGGGAAGACTGGGCCGAGTAAAAACTTGGGCCGAATACAGCCCATTAAGCCGAGGTCGGCGAGAAGCTTCTCGAAGGAACCGAGGAGTTTCTCGAGTTCGGTCAAGAATGGAAAGTTTCCCAATGGGAAAAGGAAACTGCTACGAGAAAAGGAAAAGGACCGAGAGAAAAGGAAAGTCCTCTCGGTCCCATATCGCTGAAGACGCACTCGATGACCGACCCAGAGGATATATATAAAGGAAGATGAATCGACACCAGAGAACACATGATATTCTAGAGAAGACTTAGAGACGGAGAACTCATTATGCTAGATTCTTAGTTTCATAAAGTCTTAATTCGTTATTATTTACTTGATAACCGAACTCAGTTGTATTCTCTCAATTCGATCTAATAAAACCGAGTTTACCGATCTAAAGTACTGGTTTACCCCTTGTCGATATTCACGTATTAACAAACCTCATCGTTCAGACATCAGACTATCAATGCTCAAATCCAAATCTCGACGTGGTTGACGATTGTTGTTGTTGTTGTAGCTAAGTGGTCGATTGCTGTTTTGGTTGGGTTGTCGCCTACATTTTTTTTTAACTTTTATTCATAAATCATAATGCACTGCTGTTATGATTTCTTTGAACCTTGAAACAATCTCTTTTGGTTTGTATTTCCTAACTCTTAATATGTGTTTCTTAGTCCGATCTACCGGAAGCAGCTCAGTCAAACAAACATATATTTATTTTTCACACGATTTGATTTCTGGTCGGACTCCGACTAATAGTCCACCAGGTTAGACCAGCTTAAGACAGTTTGTATTCCTCGGATATGATCAAAATTAAACTTATTTTAGCACCTCTATTTAAAAGCTCCACAACTACGCAGTGTTGGTGTAAAATTATTGAACCATTCTAGCGATGTAGTTACATATGCCTACGTAAATCAAAAATTTAATGAATAAAATATGTCTTTTTTCTTCATGTCTATAAAGCAAATAAGCTAGGTATGATTTTATTTAGTCAGAACATGGCAATAGAAAGCTAAAACCAGAATTCTCTCGAATGAGAGGTGGTGGTTCTACATCTCCAATCTCAATCTTCTCCATTGATTTCGAAAGATCATCAACTGAGAATGGAATGCTGCCAAGAAAGAAAAATCCATAGTTTATATAAAAAGTCAACTTTGGTAAATCAGGAAAAAATGGAGAATAAATTAAGTAAATGAAAATTGGTAGACATCTAACTAGTTAAATAGCAAACCCATCTAAGAGTACCTGGAATCATCATCCAATAAAAAAGAGTTGCTAACAGCATTATTTGAATCTTCTGTCATTAGCACCCTCATATTTGCTATCACCTATAAACCCACAAAGTACCAAAACTTACTAAATTTGCTATCTTGTATCATAGATAATCTCACAGTTGATAATACAAAATCAACTTACGTCTGGTGATACGCTATGAGTTCCGTACTTATCGTCCCAGTACATCGTACTTATTCGGTATAGCTGCTGTATACTGAGTACCTGCAAAATCAACCCAATTTCATCAGACATCAAACTTGTCCACACACTTTTACTCGTTTTTTAAAAAAAAACCTTTAGAAGTTTCGCGCCTTTGGCCCATAATGTCTACCAATGCTCGGGGCTAGCCGTTGTTAATACCAAATCACCCTCCCAAATGGAGATGAATTATTGACCTTGTAGACACCCAATTACTACTAGACCACTACCCACTTAACTCTACACTTTACTTTCTAATTTCTACTATCAAAGAATTAAATGCACTTACCGGACATAGATCATGACTTATCTCGTCCAAGGTTTTTTTAGGTTTTTGGTGTATGACCTGCATTTTTTTATACAAAGATGTGATGAATTTTGGTATTACCCTGAGAGACCGAGTCTGAAGTTTATAGAATAATAATGAAAGGTACCAAAAACCCGATGGCTTGTCTGATATGCTTCAGCTCATCCCAAGAAGAACCCGCGTACTGCAATGGCAGTTTTGGTCTTAGGCAAGTTAGTTTATGAGCGTGAAAATATCATCGTGTAGTTATATATATAAAGGTTACCTCATCTGTTGCCTTGTAACACCAGTGCTCCAATTCAGCCAATCCTGCTTTCACGTATTCCCCATTGCTAAACGAGCAACATTCCCGTCTTAACAAAAGGCTGTAAGGACGATATGAAAATGCGTTATTAACACACACAAAAAAGACAATGTTTGAGAGAAAAAACATCAAATGGGAATAAGATGGTAAGAACCTGTTAAATAGTTGAACATTGATGAACGAGAATATCTGCGTAAACACCTTCCGGACCAAGAATGGAGGAACCTATAAGAAAAGAGTTCGCAATGGTCAAATAGAAGTAATTTTGATACTCATGGAATCTCTCATACGACTAAATTCGGGACTCACGTGGTTCGACTTCAGAGTATTAAGGAAGTTTGTAAGACTCTTTACAATTCCTTGCCAATGCGCGATCAATGCTTGCTGAGCTGCAGAATTGCCAACAGAACGAGATGCTCCTTTCACTAAACTCGCCCTTGATGTTCTTGGTGCCTATAGCAACACAGGTAAGATTTTTAAATTTCAGTGACGAATGCACGCACGGTTGCTTGTACATGTAACCGATGTATATATATATATATATATATATATATATATATATATATATACCTGAATACATAATCCGAGGAGAGGAGAAATCTCTTTCTTCAAGTTATCTCGAATCATTCCGTATATCTTTTCAACATAAGCTGTTAGTTGCTGCTTGAAGAGTAGAGCTGGGTATTTCGCCTCGACTTGCCTTAAGGTATCCACTCCACCGTTTATCATGCTAAGATTCACACCTTGTGGTGCCCCACGAAAACTCTAGATAAAGGTTGACATTGACAATTTAAGATACATTCGAAATGATGACTCTGTTTCCTCATATTTTATGTTATTGTTTCATAAAAGGTGTCGTTAATGCATACTTCAAAACAAAACTCCATTTATCCATTTTATATTAGCTTATTAAATAGAAACAGGATCTTTATTAGTGTATTAACTGAAGGTATGATAAAAGTAACTGAAGGTATGATAAAAGTTAAGTTCAAATTTTTATTTAATGCGTGTGAAATCTCTAAAACGACGGTTATAATGAAACGGAGGTAGTAGTTCTTAGTATGCCAAACACACCTGAGTCATCCTCCCAAAGAGAGTGGCAGAAGATGAGCGACGACGTTGTGGAGCCATCCCTGCTGCACCACTTGCTTTAAGCGTACGTTGGAGTAGTAAAAGCAACGTCGAGGCATTGGATAACCAATATGCTAGTAAATCGTTGTTATCTTGCGTCTGAAACAAAGGAAAAAAAAAAGGAATCTTTTACAAACACACTTGCAATCACTGATTCCTAAAATAGTAAGGTAGCTCCAAAACGAACCTCAATAGCATGTCCTATTGTCTGAATAATCCGATCAAATACACTAGTTCTTTCGACTTCGAATGACCGCCATTGCAATAAGCATTTGTATATGATACATGCTGTGATGGGTCGCTTCCCCTGGAAACCCAAATGTTGAACGATGCAGCGGATAAGCAGCTCTTGGTTTTCTTGTTGCTTCTCGTTTAATGATTTCTGTGGCTTATCATCCACTTCAGAGTGATCCCTATGGTTAATTGAATGACTATGCAGATCCTGATTCAAATAAAATAATACCCAAACTGAAGAATGAGACAATTGATCCCACATCCAAGACGATCTTGATCGAGATGTACTAAGTACTAACCAGACTTGGCCTCGCATCGACTGATAGGTGACCGCTCTCCGAACCTCTCTGTTTTATTTTTATCAAGTCATTACCTTCAGAGTTCAGACAGAAAAAAAAAAATATGGAAACCTATAATTTCATTTATAGGTTATAAACTATCCTTACCTGTAAAATCGACCTGGACCGGCCAGAGAGAAACTTATTTGGTGCAATGGACACAGCTTGTTGTCGTAAAACTTTATTCTCTGATTCTAAATTGTTGCATTTTTCCTCCAACCTGACCATATTGATTACAACTTTCAGTGCAGCAGAATCATGTGTATACATATATAATCATTACAACTTTCTTGATATAGTCTTACCTTGTCACAGATTCTTGTAGAAGCTGAACTTTTTTCTCTGATTCTTCCAACTTTTTCTTTCTGTCTTCATTAGACTCTTGAGATTCATCGAATTTTCTTACCGCGTCATCGGCTCTTTGTTTCTCTTGTTCAAGATTAGCCTGTTGTAATACAAATGAATACTGATGCTTAATACAGTCATTTGTAACATAGACTAAGACTCGATTTCAAAACTGTTAATGAACAATAGTTATCTTCACAATTTGGCCACGAGTGATTTAAATTGAGACCAGTAGGTAGTAGCTACTCCTAGTATATTACCTTTAGACCTTCCACTTCTTCTGTCAATGCCTCAATCTTCTGGGTATCTTCAACTACGACTTGCGTTTCTGTGACAACTGGAGGCGCTTCTTCAATGGCCTTCTTTGCAGCTTCACGTTCCTTAAGAAGCTGTACATTTGTTTCATCCACTTTCTTCCGCATTTCCTCCATGGAACTCTGCAGTTTTGTTATCTCCTGATTCTTTTCTTCTTCAAGGTCAACCTGCAAAACATATAGACAATTCTCGTTATATGTTTCCTTCAATAAGATCCGAACGAAAACTCTTAAATATCATATTTCAGTATTATATACCCTTAAGCGTTTCTCCAACTGCACACGGTATGTGAGTTCTTCGACTTTCTTTTCAAGCATATCCTTTGCCTCTTTTAGTGCGCCTGTTTCCCTCGAAGCCTGAAGATAACAAAAAATGTTGAGTATGTTCAGATAATTAACTCCAAGATCACAGCTTATCTATAGTCGAAGCATGGCAAAAAAACACAGTGTCTCTGTATTTCATCTTCAATTTCCCTAGAAGTGGCATCACAAAGTACACTCATGTACCATTTTGAGCTTTCGAAGTTCTCTCTTTGCAAGTCTGCCTCTCCAACGTGTCTGAGACAAGATCACTCCTTTCTTAAGCTTCTTGTAGTACAATGTTTCCCTGTGACAACGCCACTGAGCCTGAAATTTAATAACATCAATCAATGCATTACTGAAACACGCGACAACACAAAACTAACTGGACAATTAAATAAGCTAGTAAAATGTATTATTAGTTCCCACAAAAAATACAAACCTGAATTTTTGTAGCAGCCTTTGTTTGCTTCCTGAATCTGAATTGTTTATGAGCAGCCATTGCTCTTAAACCGGTTTGTACAACAAGCGCCGCTACATGGAGTTTTTTATACGATTTTCTAGTATGGTATCTCCGAGCATTCTTCTGAATCTTCACAGCAGCAGCTTGTCTTCTCAAGTTTTCGTAAAGTTTAGAGGAAAGTCTTCCTGTAATTTTTGCAAAAACTCATCTAAGTATCTCACATCTTGAAAATCATTCATTATGAGGTCGCAAGATAGGGACTATGATAGTATAAGATGAATCAGATGGTTCACCTCTGCATAAAGCTTGGAGAGATATGGTAGCTTCTCTTAGTAAAATGAACCGTTTCCGGGCCTGATGAGTCCGTATTCGTCTTTGAATTTTTTTTGCAGCACCACTAAGAACCTGAGCTCTTCTTGCGTCGAGTTCAGCCATCTGGCCCGCCCTTAAAAACACCTTTGTTTTACCAATCTGCATTCCCCAAACGTATATATGAAAATACATTTCACTTGCACTATTCGATCATTGAACCATATTCTATTGTAGAATCAATACCTGATATCCTTTGAGTCCAATATTATCTAAGATCTTTTTCGATGCAACCTTCTCGTCGTAGCTGTTCATGAACAAGTCAGAT
The DNA here is from genome assembly GCF_000478725.1 of Eutrema salsugineum. Taxonomy (NCBI): domain Eukaryota; kingdom Viridiplantae; phylum Streptophyta; class Magnoliopsida; order Brassicales; family Brassicaceae; genus Eutrema; species Eutrema salsugineum. The sequence goes on along the minus strand of NW_006256414.1, from coordinate 11,660,363 downwards.
TGGTATACACTAATTTAATCTCCAAAGATTAGCAATAACATATGGATCGATAAAGCGGAATGTTATTCACTTACTTCCCTTCTAAAGCTTGAGGAGATAGAAGTCCAAAACGGTTAATGAACTCAAAGAAAGGTTTACGAGTGGGATACCCAGCACAACTGATTCTTATCGCTTCCAAAACACCCTACAGAGAATACAAACCAACACTATATGTTTGATAGATGTAAATTTGTAGCACTCAAAATGCTAGAAACAACGTTACAATTGGAAATTTTATCTATCTATATACTTACACCACACCGGAGTTGTTGCATGATGTTGACATTCTCAAATATAGCAGGCTTCAGAAGGTTATTGGGTTTCACACATCTAATGTAATGAGGCTCCGTAGAGTTTAATGTTTCCATCAGTTGCTGGAGTTGCAACTGCATCAATGGGGAAACCAAAGTTTATCTCTTACATTTTTCGCGGAAAAAACAACAGTGATTTCTGAAAACTATCAGAGAATAAGCCTATATATACCTTAAAACGAGAGCCAATGGATGAAAACTTTGAAGATTTAGATGTTTCTTCTGGGAGCTTAGGAAAGAGGCCTACAACAAAAGGACATTTGGAAGCACCCAGCAAATCTTGATGTTCAGGGATCACATAATCTTTGTTTTTGTCCAGAAATAGATCAGACTGATACTGGACCTGAAAGGCAATTCCACAAAATGAGAACTACTAAAACTTATAAGACTGTTAAATTTCCTTGATGAGAAAAAGATCCTACTTCGCCAGCATAATGGGCAACGGCGAAATCTGTTCGAGAGAGTTTTGGCTTGATGAATCTCTTGTGGGTCTTAAAAGTCTGATAAAGCTTGTTTGCAAATGTTTCATGAGTTGACTTCGGAAACATGCTGAAGAACCAAAAAGACATTTTTAAAAGTATGATATAATGAACATAACTCATGTTACAATACACAATCTTAAAGTTGAGTAATGCTAATATTACCAAGCTTCATCAAGGAGTGCAACAATTCCACCAGGTTTCTGCAGATGAGAAAAAAAATATTGAGAGAGAAAGATCAAATATATTAGATTGCATCTTTATTTCCGAGTCCTAAATTTGATATTTGATCAGAAGTGACCTTTTCAATAAGATCAAGAACATCTTGATTGTCAACAAATTCAATGTAGCTCCAGTCAATTGCTTCTTTTGTGTATTCCTCTTGCTCCATCTTGAAAACGTGCTGAAAACAGCAAGAATAAACTTGTAACCCGAAAGACTAATCTGTGAAGCTCACAGGGAAATGGCTTCCGCTATAATAGAGAAATTACCTGATTGAAATGTTGCTGCAACTTCTCATTTGTGAAATTAATACAGAACTGTTCGAAACTGCAGCAGAACGCTATTAACAGAGGAAAAACAAAAAAATATAGCGGAGTGCTTTGGCGCAGACATTCCTTACCTATTTGTTTTAAAACTCTCGAATCCGTAAATGTCGAGGACTCCAATGAGTGATCTAGAATTCGCATCTTGGCCAATTGAGACGTTGATCTTTTCTACCAACCTGCAAAGAACTAGTGATATTCAATCTAGAATCAAATCTGTAAATCACCAAAACGTTTGTAGTTTTATTAGTGACAGAAAGATCTGTTAAACCAGCCACATACCAATCAAACAACCTCGAATAAATAGTCTTAGCGAGACCATCTCTGCTAATTACAGCACTCTGTGGATCTAAACTTCTCTTGATAACTTCCTCAGGTGTGACCATAACACGTTTACATAGTGCATCTTCAAGATCCTTAAGATCACACCTAAAAGTAGACCTCTTTATTAGTGCCTGTACTGAGAAGACACACACCATGTCTTCTTGGGACAAAATGTTTACTTACATGAGAAGTTCTGCAACTGTGTTAAGATGAAATTTCGCCTTATCGTCCTTAGGAACCGATGAATCCACTTCTTTTCCCTTAGTAAATTCGATGTTGCCAATGTGAAGAATTGCAGCAACCACTCTGAAAATTGCTTCCTGTTGGAGGGAGTCTATCATATTAAAAACCAAAACTGCATCATATCATAAGATTACTTTCATCATCCACAAGCCTATACCTGTTCCTTTTCGCTAATCCCAACAATATCCATTGCTCTTCTTGTCGCAATGTAATCATGAGCATCACTTACACCAACAAGTTCGAAGCATTTCGACTGGTTCAGATAATGAAACGTCTTTGGATGACCCAACTTATACTTTTCGAGTTCCTGCTTAGTGCTATTATGTTAATGCTGGCCGAGTTATTTCAATGAAATATCAGAAATCAAGAAAGAGTTATTACCTCCTGTGGTGCAGCACATAGAAGATAAAAACAGTGGTAGTTGCGTTCGGGATCAGAAATCTGACAGACACGAGACCTCTCTAGAAGATATGTTCTTACGGCAGCTCCGGATATTCTTCCTTGCTTATCAAATTGGATTTCAACAAACTTACCAAACCGACTGTAAGAAAAACAAACTTAACCATCAGCTCAAATTCTAACAAAAACCTGTTAGTCAAATTAACAACGAATGTTATGTTTGCTTCACCTCGAATTGTTATTCCTAACAGTTTTGGCGTTACCAAAGGCCTCAAGAACAGGATTTGACTGCAACCAGGCAAGCAGAAATTATCGCGGTGGAAATCAAGATCGCAGAAAACGTAAAAACAATCCAGATTGATTTAGATCATCATACTTCAAGAACTTGCTGTTCAACTGTCCGGCCTTCTGTAACAGCGCGGCCTCCAAGATAAGCAAGGTATCTCATAAGCATCTTAGTGGTTTCAGTTTTTCCTGCTCCACTCTCACCACTTACCAGAATGGAATTGCTTTTGCCCTCATTGATCATTGCCCTATATTTACATATATTGCATCGTCTCAGCTAAAACAAAAGAGATTCATGAAAAAATAAGGTTGGAAACAAGAGAACCTATATGCAACATCAGCAACTGCAAAAACATGAGGACTTAATTCTCCAAATGGTGCTCCTTTGTATTGTTGCATCATATGGGCATCGTAAATGTGCGGTAGTCGTTGAAATGGATTAATAGCGATAAGGATGTTTCCGGTGTATGTCTGTCATGAAAGTAACTTTACCGTCAAGAAAAAATTAAATCTAAACTTCAAAAAGTATCAAAGAATACTTAGGTATATACTAACATAAATCTCATTAAGCTCATATCTGATCTTTAAGTTCTGAAGAACACCGGGCTCGTGTAAGTAAGATAGCTTTGTCATGTCATCAACTCCACCTGCAGGTGCTTCCATGTCTTTTGGATATATCTTTGACAACTTTGCAGTGATCTATACATGCACAAAACGAAGAAAAGTTACTTAGAGAACCAGCTTCGGTATCGAAACTCGAACAAGTTAAACTCGGTTTGATTGATTACTAGCCTTTTTTCCATTTGTGGCTTGAACCTCAACTTCTTGTCCATTGATTTTCTCAACTTGCCCATCAATCCAAGCCACATCTGAGTCTTCAATCCAGACATGAGATCCTACAATGATGTTAACTGGAGTTCCCTGAAGTTTTTACCAAGAACACGAAGATGTGAAATCAATGAAATTAGTAACTGAATCAGTACGAAGATACTTCAGTGAAGGTATCATCATTCTGTTACATTAACAGGAATAATGCTTAGGAGTAAGAAACTCATTCTCAATATTAAGAGAAACCTAATCACCATTACTGTACTTAAACAGCTATACAAAAATACACACTTCTCTCTCATTTACGCGGTATCAGTTAAAGTCTATCATTCTAATTTCCGGAGGGTAATCAAAGGAAACATTATAGTATACACCATAGATAAAATCTAGTTAAGCTCTTGTAACATTGTAGTATACGCCACTTGACTTTGCCATGTCTAAACCTAATGCTGCTGATCGAAGAAAAACAAAATCTCTGTTTTGAGATGGAATTCTATACCTCAAACTAATAAAACTTCTAGGATTTATTCCTTCTGATAATAATTAAGGATTTGCATAAACGATTGTTAAAGAAATTAGCTGCAGAAACTTATTTCAGAATAACAAGAAAATTTAAACGAATCCGTACCATTTGGATGCTTCAAATTCAAAGTTCAGTTTTTGCTTCAGTAAATGAAACCCTATCTATGGGAAAGTGGCTTGCTACACAAGGAAGCTATGGAGTGTGAATCCCTAGACAATTCAGCGTCACTCAGTCTATCAAAATCGATACCAAAGAACGAAAAACTCTGCAAATTTCCACGGAAAACTCAGGAATTTGGGTCAGTTAGACGATCGTTTCACCAAAAACTGGTTCATGAATTCGATTCATGAGATCGCCTGGATCAGATCGGAAGAGGGGAAAAAACGAAGAAACAGGAAGAGCGAAGAAAGCGAAGGAGAGAAAGAGGGGAAAGGAAATGATGAATGATTCAGAGAGTGCCATTCTTCTTCTTCGCCGAGTTTATTCCCTAAGATTTCGCGCCTATTCGTGGCTCTTAATCGATTCTCACTCTCTATTTCTCTCACATAAGAAGCACACACTCTCTCTCTCCTCTCCTTCTCTTTCTCGTTCTGTAATTCGGTTTTTATTTTTATTTTATTTTGTAACCAAAGCGCTTTAGGAGTGTTATTGGAGACTTGATTTATAAAAATTTTTAGAGATTAAGATTCTATAGTTATTGGTTTGTGGATTTTTACATTCTTAATAGATTTAATAGATTTCTCTGTTATTCATTTAGAGATTATAAAAATCAGTTGTTATTGATATGATGATTTTTATAATCTAATCAAAATCCATTGTTATTCAAAAAGTCTGCATTTTAATGATTCTATGATTCTGTTATAATCTAGTGTTATTGGCATAATGATTCTATATAATTTAATTCATAAATCATGATTCTCAAAATACTACCTATATCCCTTGGATTCTCAAAATATGTCTCACTAAAAAATTCTTAATAGATTGTTAAATCCATAAAACTTTCTCTAATTTTAGAAATCCAACAAAACTCTTAAAAATTTGACAAATCTCATGATTTTTAAAATCAACTAAAATCTTCATAAATCCAACTCCTAATAACCCCCCATAAATCTTTTAAAAGACTTTAAAAGTATTTTTTAGGCTACTGTCGTAGTTTTGTTGTAGCTTAGCTCAGTAGCTAAGAAAATGTGTATATGACTACGCTCCTATTCATAATTAGCAAAATGGAAAATATTATTCTGCTTGTGCATTTTTCAATAACCAATTATTATACCTAATATTTTTCTCACATCTTCTTCTTTTTACCTTATTTTTTGGTTCATTTTATTTTCTACAATTCTTCACTCAATCTCTTACACACACCAAAAATTGAAAATCAACATTGTGTATTTCAGAAAAATGAACAACAAGAATATAGATGTGGATATGATACAAAATATGTGGAAAACCAAATCTCAATGTAAATTTTCTAAGAATTTAGATTGATTTTGATATTTGGGTATTATTGGCGATTATTGTTCATATATTGAGTTTTTCTAGAGAATGAAGATGAAATCTAAAATCAATGTTCTTCTGATGAATATAATTACATTAATCTGAAAGTTGATGATTCAAGATTTTACTCATCCTCTGAAATATAAAATTAGAGCTATATCTCAATGTTTAAATCGAATAATAACACGTAAACATTTGGAGGTAACATGTAAGTTAAACAGAAAATGATTAAGTTACAATGTTAAAACAAATGTTAGAGGTACAATACATAATTTAACATGTTACAATCAAAATATAACTTGTAACAAAATCATCACATCTACAAAAAGGTTAATGTTCTGACGAAAAAAACATGAAAGTTAACCGATAACAGCTATGTTATCGTGCTAAGCTAAAAATTAGCAGTAAACTTACATATTTACATGATACAATAACGTTTAACATGCTAAAATAACATGTAACTTGTTACCATAATGTATACGCATAATATCTTGTTTTTTATATCTTAACTTGTTACCAAATTTCACCCAATTTTTTTGCCTGATCTTGTACTGATTTATTGAGAATGGTCCTAATAAATCTCAAAGATGTTTTGGGTTACTAAATTTTTCTTCTTGTTGAATAAAAAATGGAGAAAAGAGAGAGGAGAAAGAATAAATAAAAGAAAAGGTACTAAGAAAGAAGAGAGAGAAATGTTATTTTGCAAAGAGAGAGAGAAAAAGTGACGAGGAAGAAACACTGTATTTTTTTAAGAATGCAGAAACTTACCACGCTAACATAGTATGTAATTTGTTAACAAGTTTTGTTTTACTAATCAGACCCAAAAGTGAAATCGCAGTACCATCCATCCACCGCTTTGGTACTGTTTATCTTCTAGTTTTTGCTAAACGGGATTCAGAGGGCAAAAGAAGAAGATCCAGCGAGATTACTTGCATGACCCACCCCGGCAAGCTTATTAGACAATTCACAGCCACCGCCAATGTGCCCTTCAAGACCTGCCACCGGTGAGCTACTCAACACACATGGCAGTTCAAACAACCCTAAACCCTCATCCTCCGAGATATATTTCAAGAGCGACCACCCTCGTCCTCAAGAGCATCGACTTTACTAAAAAATCCTCTGCGCTTCGCATCATCCCACTGGCCCGCTGATGTCGTGTCAACTGCGTGAGGGAACAAGTTTTACCCTTAACAAAACAAATGAAAGCCGCAAGTGCACAGCTAATCAGTTGTAGTATTTAGGGATCAAATCCACAGAGATTTGTGTGCCTGGTATTCTTCTACGGTTTTTAACTTTATGTCTAGACTAGATTGGTTTTAAAGGTTGGTTGTTTGTCACGAACTAAACTAAAACAGAAGAAAGCAAATAAATCTATCCTAAAAAGCAAGTATAGAAATCGAATGAAAGGCTAATAAAGCAAGTAAAATATCGAATGAAAGACTAGTAAAGCAAGTAAAATATCGGATGAAAGACTAGTAAAGCAAGTAAAATATCAAACTATGGGAATTGAAATGCAGGTTTAAGTAAGCAAATAAAATCGATGGAATTGTAAACTATGGCTAAAACCGCTGAGCTTTTGGGAACTCTAAGGGATCATAATCGGTTTTGACACTAGGGTAAATAGATTGGGATTGACGGATATCGATATATAGGGTTCTAGAGCTAGAGTACGGTGGTATGACTACGTCACTGTCGTGATCATAACCAACTGTTTCTCGCAACCCTGACCAGTAGGTTTCCACTCTGGCCCTGGAAGAGAGAGAACGCAAGAGCTGCACAAGACTCGTCAATACTCACGATCTCGCCGCAGGTAGGTTTCCACTCCAATGGAAAAATCGCCTGTTTCATTCTAGGGCTGATACTTAATAAAAACTTTCGCAACACTAACTATCTAGATCAGATACTAGGTGATCAATCAAGCATACATGCAATAAGAACAAGAATAAACAGAGAACAGGTCGAAATCCCAGATCTATAAACCTAGATGTCTTAATCGATTATGAGAGCCCCTTTCGGGAACCCTAAGCCCAACTCGGGATCTACTCAGACATGGCTGAGGTCGACATCATCATCAGTTTTAATAAAAGTAATGAAAAACAGTAAAGAAAAGAGATAAAGAAAGCTTCTCTATTGAAGAACTCGGACTTGAACAATCTTCTACAAAAATCTCATAAAAACGGCTAAAGGAAAAGGGTTTCTGTAAAGTATGAATGGTTCTCCCTAAAAACGACCTAAATGACATGTATTTATAGTCTCCAATACTCCATGGTTTCTAGGGTTCCGGAATTGAGGCTGAGAATGACTTTGGGCTTCAGATACATGGGCTTTAATTCGGAGCTTGATTACCGCGGTCGGGAGTGTCGTGACCGCGGGGATTGGTTGGTTGGCCGCGGTCGGGAAGCTTCTGACCGCGGGAAATAGGTTGTTGGCCGCGGTCGCGTGACTTGCTGGCCGACTTCGAGTGGCTCCGGGGCTAATGGAATATCTTGAGATCCAACCGTTGGAATGTCTCCAAACCAAGTGCCTTTGAAAGCTGGTTGATTCTTCTATAAGTTGTCCAATTTTGAGGGTGATTAGACGGTGAGAAGGTCTTCGTCTCTCCATGAGAGTTCTGACGGTCTGCATTTATCCAAAAGAGTCTTTTTGTTCCATTTTGTGCCTCTTTATCCCAAATTACCTGAAAAGTCTTTTAAAATCCGGAAACATAGAAATCCTTTGAAAACCTTTGAAAATGGAGTAAAAACACCTGTAAAAGATATTAAAGTGATCCCTAAAAATGGTCAAAATCCGGTGTTATCAACTTCCCCAGACTTAGTCTTTTGTTTGTTCTCAAACAAAACAAAGGCTAAATCTCGGTGAGAGGTTTGAAAACGCAGGAACTAAACAAAATCTCAGAGACCAAACTTCTAGACCAATATCGATCAGTGTGCATCAATCGGGAATAGCATAGAAAATTCTCACTAGCAATACCGGCATAACTAGTCCGTTAATCCGTCATGTTGAAATCTATGCACTAAGATTTAACTTCCAGTCAACTAGCTCTTAACATTCATTAAAAATCTCGGTGGTTCTCATCAAAGAAAGTCTAGGCAAGGAAATCTAGGCTAGGTGTCAAAAAGGTTATTCTAGGGGTGAGGCTTAAAGTGTTTACGGGTTACCTGAAGATCTGAAGGATGCATGATATTATGCAAAACCGCAAGAGTGAGTGAAGCTGTTTGTATCCACAGTTTTCAGTCACTTTCTTCTTGCCATAGATTATTGGTCTTCTTCCTCAGCTTCTCTCCTAACTCCCCCAGACTTAGATTTTTGTAAATCTTTCAAAACCATAGCTCCTTAAACGAATAGTGGTTGCTTATTGCTCCACAAATTTCGACAATCTAAGACTCATTAGGCTTTTTGTCTCCCTTTCTTTTTCATTCGTTTTTTTTTTTTTTGAAGAAAGGGAACACCTTTAGATATAGAGTCTTAGAGAGCACGAAATTACCAGTTAATATCTATCTTGTAAAGCTTCATGATGTTTCTGATACTCTTCCTTCCCAGTTCCATTCAGACTCCTTTGTGAGTGACTGAAAACTGCGTCGCTCCTCTTCTTTCCGACGTTTTTGCACATATCTGCTGATATAAACTAAAGAGAGAATGCATGAGGATTGAAAACAAGGATTTCAGGTTTAGGGTATGGTACCAGATAAAGATAACTGGTCATCTAGGACGACAAAGAGTGGTAAAAGTGAAGGTAAAAGATGTCCTAGATGTGTATGTCGATGCCTGCCTAAAATCAATGATGAGAAAATTAGATGTCAATATTAAGGTCAAATAAAATGAGCTAGTATATCCTGTCAGAAAGAATCTCCATGAATAGAAGTCCTCTGGTGGGAGTTCGTAGTGCAAGTACTCTAGCTACCGCCTAGTCTAGTGCTAACCACAAATGAGCTATCATGCATAGTGTAGAAGTATGCAGGTCTAAATCATCATAGTTTTGTGTCAAACATTCCTGAAAAATACTTAATGTCGAATAGGTTACATATTAAAATTTAAAAGTACTTGAAATTTAAAAGCGAAGGCAGGAAAATGATTAGTACGGATAGACATCCTCCCCCAGACTTAAATCACAATGTCCCCAGTGTGAAAAAGTTGGTGAGAAGATGGTGAATGAAAGCGAAATAAAATAAGATAAAAAAAGAGAAAATGATGATAGAACCGTGATGGTAGTGAAGTGACGATCAATCACTCATCCTCTGATGTGTCATCTGCGAACTGGTGCTGCTCCTGTAGGAAGGTGACAACGCGCTCAAAGCGTCATCCCTGTCTCTCAACTCTGCGCTCCAGATCGGAATGAGTGTGCGATGATGTAGATGATGAGGTGTGGCCGGTCGAAACAGATGGCTGAAAGTGAGCACGGGCCGCGGCTGCATCACGCTTTGCCTTGGCCACTATGTATTGGCCAATGGTGAATGGTAGCCGAGGTACAGATGGCAGAAAATCATCAGGTTCCGGAGTCCATCGTGGACGTCCTCCGTTACACAATTTCGGGATAGATGCTGAAGGCATGCTGACTCGGTGCTCCTCAGTGCCAGTGCAATACTTGTAACCAAACCTGTCTGGATCGAAAGCGACACGAGAGATAGTGTGATCGCGAGAGAGATAAAGTAGGTCATACCAGACATCGGGAAGTGGATCATCAGATGAGAAATCGAATCCTACAGCCTGTAGTATCGCTGTAATAGCACTCCCGTAAGCTGGAGTAGCGTCCTCGCAACCATGTAAATCATGCTTCACCTTTACCATATTCTGCGCTATGATCCAGGCAAAGCAGGCAAGTCGTGGATCGTCCATAAATGGAATCTGAAGTGTAATGAGCTCAGTCTTCAAAAAACCTCCCATGTTGGCTCTAGAGAAGATCGTGTGTGCTAAGAGTTTGTGCACAACTCTCACTGCTGGATGAGTAAGAAGGGCTGACTTCGATCTCCCGCTATCATAGACTCCATGACCCATCTCTCTCCACAGGTTAAGATCAGGTTCATCTTCAAGGTAAATGCCATCAGTGTATGGAAGCTTAAGAGCTTCACAAACCTCAGAAATGGTGACAGAGTAAGGCTGTCCGCGGATAGAGAATGACAAGATGCCATCTGATGCTCTGGGGTTCCTCCTCTTCGTGTGGTGGAGTGTAATAGTCGCTAAGAACTCACGGACTAGCTCAGGATAAGTCGGAAGGTTCAGCTCCATGTAGGGTCTCAGCTTAAGTGCATCGATGTACCAGATCACATCCTCTCTGATTCCAAGCATCTCAAGTGTATGATAATCAATGCAAGGTGTGGGTTTGATGTTCAGCTTCTTGAAACGTCTTGCATAGTCCACTCTCGGGTTTGTCTCCCTGCCAATATATCGAATCTGTGGTGGCTCGGGAGCTGCTCGTGTTTCTCTTGAATGCTGGAGCAATCTCATCACATAGTTTCTTCTTCTCGTTCTGGCTTGGTTCAGCATGTACTCTCCTAGAGTAGCATCATCGGGAATGTCCTCAGAGCTGCCACCAGTGCGACGGCTTCTTTGGGATCTGGTTTGTTCCATTTTTCTGCAAAACGAAATGATTCTTGGAAAAAGAGTGAATATGGATGCTGATTTTAACACATTAAGATCTGTTATACTAATACTAGTATAAAGAGATTAATTAAAACCATTGGCAAGCAGAATCGATATTGAATCAGAGAATTCAAGTAGTTCATGACTAAATTTGGATTTTTGATGTTCTTAACATGGAAATCTTCTAAAAATCGGTTTTGATGAGCAATTTCCATGTAAATTCTAAAGATTACCCAATACTAATCACTAATCACACAAGACTCATTCAAATTCATCAATTTTGCTGTTCCAAATTCGATTTTATGAAGCATGTAGAATCCAAATTTCAAAAATCTCAATTTCTCTTAACCTTAAAAACGAGTTTTAGATAACCTAAAAGGATAATCTATTGTTCTTAAGCTATTTCCACCATCAATAAACAGCGATTTGGGCTTTTTAAGAAAACCCTAAGTTCTGAAATCAATTAAAAATGGCGAGTTTGAGGTTCATACCTTCCTGGAAAAAGAGATTTGATGGCAGAATTGAAATCAGCTTGGAAAAAGAGTGAGGTTTGATCCAAGAATCTTTTAAAAAGCTTAAGAATTGAAAAATGTGTTCTTTCTCCTAAATCTCCAAGTCTTTTGGAAGAGAAGAGAAGAAAGAGTTTTGATCCAAAAAGTTTGTTTCTTTTCTTTAAAAAGCGTTTTTGTAGCAAAAACGGAAAATTTCTGGAAATTTTTAAGTTTACGGGAACTTACCTTTCTTGTTTGCACGTTAGGAAAGTTTAAAACTTACGGAGGATCTTTACGGGTTTTACCGGGAATATTTCGGGAAACACCGTGAATCACCGGAAATCACCAGGCAACACCGGGAAAACACCAAGTAACACCGGGAATCACCAGGCAACACCGGGAATCACCAGGAAACACCGGAAACCTTTTGCAAAAGGCGGAAATCCGAGTCTCTGCCTCAACGACCAACGGCCGCGGTCAGCAGACGCGCGACCGCGGTGATCGAGGGCTCGCCGCGGTCACATTCACGGTGCCACGGTCGATGCTTCCTTGGCCGCGGGTCAGTCGGTCGCGACCGCGGCTCCTCCTCCTGCGGCCTTCGTCCAACTTTCAGGTCTTTGCCGGGCCGAGTAGCTAAAAACCTACCTTTTCTTCTTAGTTTTTCTAATTTTCTGAATTTTTTTGTGTTTTTGTTTTATAAAATACCTGAAACTTAAAAGAAAAAGAAAGCATAAATTGTAAAAAGGAAAAGAAAACTAAAAGAAAGAGTACCTAAATGGGTTGCCTCCCATTAAGCGCTTTTGTTTTAAGTCGTTTAGCTCGACGCAGGCATGAAGAATCAGGTTGGTTTGAATGGCACTCCCTTTGATGTGCCTTTATCACTTCCGGTCGTTGGAGGTTTTGCTTCTTCTCCTTGAGGAGCCGTCTTCTTACCTTTACTCTTCTTTCGGACTTTAATATTGTTTAAAACCCTTTTTGTGTTTTCGATCAGCTCCTGGATTTGGTCCTCACTGGTTTCTGTTGCATCTGGTGGAATGATGATCTTGATCTTTGCAAAAGCTTTCGGCTTCTCCTTTTCTTTCTCTTTTGGCCTGTTTTCTTTGCTTGGAAAATCGTCTAAGATAGTCGGATAGTATCTTCTGCGATCCACATTGAGGAAAACAGCATGCCGGTTTGCGTGATCGATTACTGCTCCTACTGTAGCTAGGAATGGTCTCCGGAAAATGAGTGGCCTCTCCTTGTCTTTATCCATCTCTAGGACTTGGAAATCTGCTGGAACAATCTTATCTCCCACTAGAACTTATAGATCATGAATCGCCCCTTCAGTATCTTTTTGAGATGAATCTCCAAAGATAACCTTAACCGTCGATGTCCTTAAGGTTTTTATGCCCAATTTTTTGGCAAATGTCTTAGACATGATGTTGACATTGGCTCCGGAATCGCACAGGCAGTCTGTAAACTTGATTCCTGAAATGAAACATTATATTAGAAAAAAAAACATCCCGGATCATCGGCTTTTGTAAGCCTTTGAAATGGTATTCGTTCAGGTACCTTAAACGGTGGTTGCTTGGGATCGATATCCTTGTACAGTGGTACAAAGATTGGGGTTTCTTCTTTCTTTCCATCGGTTCTGGCCTCTTCTTCGGGCAATGTGGTTATGGCGTTGCAAAACTTCTTAGGGTTATCTTCAACTCTTCCTAGAAGAACTCCACTTTGCCTCTTCATAGAGTCGGCTGTTTGGGCGACTTGCAAGTCTAGCTTTTTGACGTGCAAAGATAAAGATTCAAACTTACCGTTCAGATCATTGTACATGCAGTCAACTTTCACGTTCACGTCTTTAGATGCTTTTTCGTTTGTCATAACGAGCTGCTGGATGGACTGTTCAAGTCTACCGATTTGTGAAGCGAGCTGGTTCGTCGTGACTCCCTGCTGTTGTACAAATTGATTGTTAAAACCCATACCTTGGTAGTTATATGGCTGTCACGGTTGATATGGTACTATTCCTCCGAAGTTTCCACCTTGAAACTTGTTTTGGAAGGATTTTTGCTGAGGTGGGTAGTACTGATCTTGAGGATTCTCCACATTTGGATTGCGGTAAGAGAGATTGTTGTAATTTGCATTCCGGAAGTTGTTGTTGTTACCATTGTTGGAGCGATTTTGATATGGCACCAGTGCTCCTACATAGTTCACATCTTCTTCTTGAAAGGCTTGATTAATGTGATCGATATCACTAGGTCCTTCATCTTCTGCGCCATTGTTGGTCTCACAAGCATGGATTGGGCGATTGTTGCTCTTCAGAAGCTGGCTCACCATGTTCTTCAACTCGGTTATCTCCTTGTTGTCTGTTCCGGCTTGCTTCATCGATCGATCGTATTCGGGACAATCATTGCTATTGGCTTGAGCCAAATTTTCGATGAGGGCTCTTCCTTGGGGTATCGTCTTTTGTCCAAAATCTCCATTGCTAGCTGTATCAAGTGAAAGTTTGTATTTTGGTTGCAAACCTCGGTAAAATGTGCTCAGCAGGCTTGATCCATGAAATCCATGGTGAGGGCAATCACGTTCATACTCCTTAAAACGCTCCCAGGCTTCATAGAAAGATTCAGTTGGCCCTTGTTGAAAGTTTGAGATCTTTGTTCCGACCTTGACTTAGTGTAGAAGTGGTTCAGGAAAGCAGTTTTACATTCTTCCCAATTAGTAATCGATCCTGCAGGCAAAGATTTCAACCAACGGTGAGGTTTATCTGCTAATGAAAAAGGGAACAACTTACACTTTAAATAGTCTGGTGAAACTTGATTTGTTCTCATCATGCTGCAAATTTCTTCAAAGAGCTCAATATGGTCCATTGGATGCTCATAAGGAACTCCATGGAATTAGTTTTGCTTCACCAATGAGATGATTTGAGGCTTGACTTCAAACTCATTCTGGTTCGGAAATGGTACTTGAATTGCAGATCGATTCTGAAAATTTTGAGTAGGTGCATCAAAATCAGCTATGCGATGGTTCCGGGCTTGTCTTCGGTGTTGATTTGCTTGCTGAACAGGGCGGTTAATGCGTCCATTCGGCTGCACTCCTTGGTATTCACCATCGGCTGCATTGATGGGTGCTTCAAGGTCTTCACGTTCTTCTCTCTCGCGATTCTGGTGGTTTCTTGGAGGAACCTCATCCTCCTCTTCATTCTGTCGAGCATGATCACCTCCTCTGTGATCATTCTCTTCGTTTTCTCCATGTTCGGACCCGTCTTGGTCCATATTTAAATTTCGATTAATAGGATCTCCAGGCTGGTCGTCGTTGGCCATTCCTTGCGTTCGTCTAAGTCTTCGAAGTTCTCTTTCGTGTTTGTCTATCTCGTCTAGAATTGGAATATCTCCTGCAGGTCTACGCCTGGTATTCATGCAATTCAGAGAAAAACAAAAGAAGGGAAAGATAGTTCAGAAAAACTTTAAGAAAGAACAAGAGATCAGGTGTCTAGAACAGAAGTTAAAACAAGAAAAATAGCAAAAGGCAGCGAAACAAATCCCCGGCAACGGCACCAAAAACTTGATGTCGTGTCAACTGCGTGAGGGAACAAGTTTTACCCTTAACAAAACAAATGAAAGCCGCAAGTGCACAGCTAATCAGTTGTAGTATTTAGGGATCGAATCCACAGAGATTTGTGTGTCTGGTATTCTTCTACGGTTTTTAACTTTATGTCTAGACTAGATTGGTTTTAAAGGTTGGTTGTTTGTCACGAATTAAACTAAAACAAAAGAAAGCAAATAAATCTATCCTAAAAAGCAAGTATAGAAATCGAATGAAAGGCTAACAAAGCAAGTAAAATATCGAATGAAAGACTAGTAAAGCAAGTAAAATATCGAATGAAAGACTAGTAAAGCAAGTAAAATATCAAACTATGGGAATTGAAATGCAGGTTTAAGTAAGCAAATAAAATCGATGGAATTGTAAACTATGGCTAAAAACGCTGAGCTTTTGGGAACTCTAAGGGATCATAATCGGTTTTGACACTAGGGTAAATAGATTGGGATTGACGGATATCGATATATAGGGTTGTAGAGCTAGAGTACGGCGGTATGACTACGTCACTGTCGTGATCATAACCAACTGTTTCTCGCAACCCTGACCAGTAGGTTTCCATTCTGGCCCTGGAAGGGAGAGAACGCAAGAGCTGCACAAGACTCGTCAATACTCACGATCTCGCCGCAGGTAGGTTTCCACTCCTACGGAAAAATCGCCTGTTTCATTCTAGGGCTGATACTTAATGAAAACTTTCGCAACACTAACTATCTAGATCAGATACTAGGTGATCAATCAAGCATACATGCAATAAGAACAAGAATAAACAGAGAACAGGTCGAAATCCCAGATCTATAAACCTAGATGTCTTAATCGTTTATGAGAGCCCCTTTCGGGAACCCTAAGCCCAACTCGGGATCTACTCAGACATGGCTGAGGTCGACATCATCATCGGTTTTAATAAAAGTAATGAAAACAGTAAAGAAAAGAGATAAAGAAAGATTCTCTATTGAAGAACTCGGACTTGAACAATCTTCTACAAAAATCTCATAAAAACGGCTAAAGGAAAAGGGTTTCTGTAAAGTATGAATGGTTCTCCCTAAAAACGACCTAAATGACATGTATTTATAGTCTCCAATACTCCATAGTCTCTAGGGTTCCGAAATTGAGGCTGAGAATGACTTTGGACTTCAGATACATGGGCTTTAATTCGGAGCTTGATTGCTGTGGTCGAGAGTGTCGTGACCGCGGGGATTGGTTGGTTGGCCGCGGTCGGGAAGCTTCTGACCGCGGGAAATAGGTTGTTGGCCGCGGTCGCGTGACTTGCTGGCCGACTTCGAGTGGCTCCGGGGCTAATGGAATATCTTGAGATCCAACCGTTGGAATGTCTCCAAACCAAGTGCATTTGAAACCTGGTTGATTCTTCTATAAATTGTCCAATTTTGAGGGTGATCAGACGGTGAGAAGGTTTTCGTCTCTCCATGAGAGTTCTGACGGTCTGCATTTATCCAAAAGAATCTTTTTGTTCCATTTTGGGCCTCTTTATCCCAAATTACCTGAAAAGTCTTTTAAAATCCAGAAACATAGAAATCCTTTGAAAACCTTTGAAAATGGAGTAAAAACACCTGTAAAAGATATTAAAGTGATCCATAAAAATGGTCAAAATCCGGTGTTATCACCCGCAAACATCCACTATGAAGAGGGAGGCAGATCTGAGACAAAACCAAGGGGAGGATCCATCGAGAGTCTCCAGCGTCAGCCCTTGAGGAGGCATCACCGGACCAAGTCCTCAATAGACACGGCTATGCAGAGGGCTCCCGCCTTCTACCACTGAAAAAATGAAGAAGCCTCACCAGAGAAAAAACACGGCTCACCACTAAATCAGCTCTAAAAACCAAGCCAAACCATGGAACAAAGCGCTAGGGCAAAAAAAGAAAACACAGGACAAGCCCTCTCGTGACACTGGCGAGGAGCACTGAGAGCCGGAGAAGCAAAATGAAAATGAGAAAGAAAAGAGAAAATATCTTTTTGGAGAGAGAGGAGAGAGAAATGCTTAATTATTTTTAATTTTATTTTTATGAATGACCATATTATATCTGAATTGTTTATGAGTTTAATGTTTGTATTATCTTTTTGTAAGTGCCAAAAGAGTCAAATTTTGGCTTCTTATTTGTACGAAAGACTATACTATGTCTAAATTATTTATGAGTTTAATGTTTGTTTAATCTTATATAAGTGCACAATGAGTCAAAGTTCTGCTCGTTTTTTGTAATGTTTAACAAAAAAAAGGATACATGTACTTTCATTATGAAGGTCAGACAGTCGTTTGTGTTAATTTTGTATTAAATCTGCATCTCAATAGTCTACGTTAAGTCTGTGTGGACATAAAGGCATCTCCAAGAGAGATTTCATTTTTGAAGATCCACAAACTTCAAATTTGAAGTTTTAGATGTTTTTCTCCAAGAGTGACACTTCAAAATAAATTTCAAAAACTTTCTATTTTGCATTATAATCTTTACTTTTCAGCATAATTAGCTAAACTCATTAAATAATATAAATAACTATAAAACATACATTAAAGAAGATACAAATAATATTAATTTATTAAACATCATTAATATTATTTATTAAATATCATTAATATTATAAAAAGAACACACAAACATAATCAGAAATAACAAAATATAATACTAAATTATTCACTGACATTATTTCCGTAATACTCTCATATATGATCAATCAATGCATTTCGAAGTGATAAATGTGCTTATTTATTTTCTATCTGTAGACTACGAACTAAAAATTGTTGAAATCGGGTATTCTCATTGATTGTCATTTCAATTGTTGCCTCTGGTGCTGCTCTTGCGTCTCTAATCAGTGCGGTTTTATCACGTTCATCTCAATTATCATGTTATGCGTTATAATGCATGCTGTCATTATATAATGCAAAACCTCTGTTTCCAATAACGCAATGATCCAGCTATGATAGCAAACTTGGATTGTAAAACTCCAAATGCGCGTTCAACATCTTTTCGGCATGCTTCTTGTCTTAATAAATCTGTATAATAATATTATGTTATATTTATGTGTTTTTGTGATTTACTTTTTTGTAATATTTTTATGTGATGTTTTAGTTTGAAGTTGTTTTTTAATTTTGTATTTAGAAATTACAATTATATAAATATATATGAAATCATTATCAGACATATTATAAAATTAAAATGATAAACAAATATAACTAAAGTCATTATTTATAAAGATAGTTAATTATAAGGACAACATGCAAAAGAAAAGATAAATCTTTAAATCTTTAAAACTTCAAATATATAGTGTCACTGTTCAGATTTTCAAAATTTGAAGATTTGAAGTCTCTCTTAAAGTGCATAAAACTTTAAATTTGAAGATATGATGTGTCTCTTGGGAATGTTCTAAAGGTAGCATTGATATTTTAAAAACTAATATTTTGAATTACACCTGCAAAGGCACAAGGGTAGTGCTAATATTTTGGAAAAAATATACAATTTTCACCAAAATGATACCCTCTTCAAATTAGTTCGTCAGTTTGTACAATTGTAGATCATTTTTCACACACACAAAACAACTCAAGTTCATGAATTGAGAGAATTAAATATTACTGCGGGAGATTTGGATGCACGAGGAAAGTATGAAGAACAACTAATTGATGTTCATTAAGCAATTTCATCTATATAAAAGTTGGGATATACATGGACTTTTTTCTATAATGACATTACATACGTTTTCTTTGTGAGAAGTAACTACACTTACCCTTTTTGTTTCAATCATGGTTCGAAAGAAGGAACATCATTCTCAGGAAGGTGTGTCAAACTGTAACTTAGTCTGTCTACAACACTTCTGTATGGATCTTCCTCTCGTTTCTTCAACAAGTAGGCTATGCTTTTCTCTACTTCCGCTTTCGCCTCCAAGTAAACCCGGTTTGCTTCTACTTTGTCTTTCACGAGTTCTGGTCTTCCTTTGGTATGTATCGGTTTACCAAACAGGTAATAGAATCGACCAGGGATTTTTGGTAAGAGCCCTGGTAAATAGAGTTGCTGGTTTGCGACCTCTCCACTTGATTCTTCCCTATATATCATCACAACACTCATCAGTTTTTGAGAAACAACAACAACACTTATATGATTGTTTCAACCGCTAATTTCCTTATTTATGAAATTATGAGTGCAAAAAGATAAACAGGAAATCACATTAGAAAAGATAACACACTTTTTCATAAATTGTTTAATGCACATTGTATATACCAACACCAAAAGATAAGTGAATATAAATATCAAAAACATACTCACATTTACATAGTGTAAACCTATTTTCCGTTTACAATTAACAAAGGTTGTTTAACCTATTAGAGTTCTTTTGGGGGAAAAATACACAAGATGCAAATGCAAATGCAAATGCAAAAAAAAACCCAAACAATCAATGCGTCTGTTTTAGTTAAATGAAAAGCAATTTTACCTCAATTTAAATCTTTTGGTATCGCGAGTTATATCCGAGATATAGTCATTGAGAATTGGAATCTTCATCAGGTCGTTGTAATCAAGAACCAACTGCAATAGCGAAAAAGAAAATATAAACTTGCCTCTTTTTCAATAACTTTGAGATGTTTTACTGTAACAGGCAACTTACTTCAGCTATGTCGTCTTCACCAACCGTTCCAAACGGCACTATTGTTGCGCCAAACCGTGCTGCCATTCTTACAAACTCTTGCTGGTCAGGCCAAATTAGTTTGTATTGTTCACCCTGAAAGATCGTAGAAAGTAGTATATATAATCAGAAACTCTAACATCACCACCAGGCTAAATAGCGTAATCTCAGATAAAAAAAATTATTTGAAATTAAGCATAAGTCGTGTTCCTATTAACTTAGACGTTGCAATGGCATGTAAACTTTTTGATGTTATAGCAGCACAGTTTCATGGACTTATAAACCTCAATGGTTTCAACTTTCAAATGCTAATTTCTACATTTTTTGTTTCTATGTGGAAAATTTTCAAAAACCATAATCATTTTTGTTTCTAACAACAAAACATTTTTAATTTTTTGTAAAATAACTTTGCAAAGTTTAAATGCTTACCAAACGTTGTCAAAAAAAAAAAAAAATGCTTACCAAATTTGAGTTTACAAATAACAAATGAATTTCGTTAACCAATGGTTGCGAGTTCTTTTGGAAGAGAATTACACTAAACGAAAAAAAAGACGCAAACAAACAATCAAGACTTTCTATCGTCAGATCGTTGGCAGTCTACTTTATTTTGACTTTCCTATAATAAGATATCAAATTTGGTTCTTTTTGCCTTCTCATTAAAAATCAAGAAGGTTCTTTCGCTCTCGCAATAAATGCTTGAGTTCCCTCCTTCATTAGCCAATAATAACGGATGCTTAAAACAGCACTTCTAAAACCATATGGAAGTTTCATCAATTTTTTCTCATCTTTCTATGACATTAAGAGAGATATAAAGGTTTCCTTTCACCCCTTTTTAAGCGGGTGGAACCACTTGCCTTTTGGCTACTCATTTTCCTTATATCAAACCAAATAATAAAAAGATATGAAGATGACTAACCCGGTTATGGAGAGCCTCTCGTGCACCGCCGGGGTAGAGAAGAACATGAGATTTAGCAGATAGCAGCTTGAAAAGATTGGTTGCCGTGACAGGGTAGGCACCAAATACTTTAATCCAGTCCATATAACCAAAATCCTTCTCTGAATCATTTTCTGAATACAGAATCGGATGGGCCATTCCACGAAAGAGAATGTTTTTCTCTTTGATAAATGCCTCAGACATTGGACCAAGTTCCAAGCCCATCAACATGTGGTAACCAACAAGTAACACCGGACCTTCATCTGGAACACCAGCGAGTCCCTTCACTATAGTCCCATCTTCCATGGTCGACAGAAAGACAGAACTAACAGCATTTCGTAAGAACCTGCTTGTCACAAGGAAAACAGTCAGACCAGATACTATAACATGGAGCTTAGTTTGTAAGAAAACCCCACATTTGGGTCCCTTTTACTCATTTGGAGAGACCCAATGGATGAGATAGTAATCTTAGCTTGTACCGTCACTTTTTTGGACATTTGTATAAGAGAAATAGAATCAATGAAGGCTTATAGAAGTTACCCAAGCAGTTCCTGAAGGGCATAATCCAATTCTCCTTTACTCGGAGGCAAGAAATCAGAAGCAAAATCATATCTCCAAGAGCGTCGGTACTTGCATGTACCTTTTATAATTGTGAGCAAACTTATGCTGTCTTCCTGGAAGAAACAATAACACTAAGTCAGAGAATAATGGTCATACTCTTCTGGTTTTCCTCTCTTCCCGTAAGAAATTATACTGACACTACTTCATTAGCAAAAGGAAATACACACAAAATAGATTCAGTAGGTGAATGGCTATGTCTACCAGTAAAAGGGTATGCCCGTTTTCCTTGAAGCATCGCACTGTACAGTTTTTTAGGACCCTATAAAGCCGCTTTGATTCTTCTTGGCTAGGAAGCATCCTATCCTTTCCACTGAAAGCCCACGAAATCCAAAGTCATTCCTATAAGGCTATAATTTCTTGATGATAAAAGGCAGGTCTTTCTTTAAAAGACCAAGATAACAAACAAGATCCGAGAAATGCAATACATTAAGGAAGAAGATTACCTAGCAAGGACCAAGACTTCGGCTTGAACTGCATGGATGCGTGAATTGGCATAAGCAGCGCCAACTCTCAGCAACTTAAGCTTCCAAAGTAAAGTTTCCCTTGGAACAATTCCACCGAGTTCCTGAAAGCGTATGGTAAAAAAAATTCAAATCTTGTATAGAAACAGAACCAAGTAAATACATTAAAAAAACACTCACAGAGAGAAGAGGAAGCATAGAATTGGTAAGCTTGTGTCTCAACTTTTCCATTTTAATTCCTGCTGGAAGTTGGTTGTCGATACCCATTGTAGCCATCTTTATTGGATCACCTAGATATCAAGAAAGCCTGAGAAGATAATTTAAAAATAAAATACAGGACCTACTTAAAAATAAGCATCAATTCAAGTACCCATAATAAAGCTCAGAGCATAAGGAACAGTAAAATGAAGCTCTTCTGGCACCATCTCTAATATAGGCAGAAACGGCTGTAGTGGTGACCTCTCAAATGATGTAGCTAAATAATGAGGAAAACATATTTGACCATTCAAAAGATCTTATGTAAGTATGCATTTACATACAAAGCTACAAAACTGAAAGAAAATAAATATTTTCTGACCTGGGTTGACTAGTATCAACACCAAGTCTAATGAACGGTTTCTGGCAGCAACAGCAAGAGCTAGGCATCCTCCAAAGGAATCGCCCACGAGATATATTGGCTTATTCGGACGTGTAGCTTGCTCCTGCTTCAAAACATCTTCGACTACTTTCACCAGCCCTTTATGGCAAACAAACAGTAAGATAATTTTCAGAGAAAATGGAGCAAATAACATGAATAAGTCAGCAACGACCAAATACAGAAGCACTCGCTAACTATATCCACTTGGAAGTCATTCAAATACATATAATAGCAAATGTATATATATATATATATATATATATAGTGACAGCCATATTCGTTTGTACATATATTTTTCTTGCATTTCTATTTGATGAAAAAACAATGAGGGAAAAGAGGGAACAAACACCAGAGAAGATTTGATATTATGTTCTATGACCTTAGAGAGACAGGTACTGTATAAAATATCTGCATAACCAAATGTGAATATCGCTGTATTTTTTTTATATCCGTGATAATTATTACCTTCGAATGGAGTTCGATCATTTACGGGGATATGCAGGCACCAGACATGAAAAGCCCTGTATTTAGTAAACATAATCACAAACAGTCAAGAGTGCGAACACTTGTGTGACAAAAAGTAACACGACATTCAACATAACAGAAAAGATCAAGTGTACAGTTATGAATACGTTGCATCAGAGACATGATTAATTTGTTTGGATTATTTATCATGCATCAGATACTAATGCTTCTGCATTATGGGTTCAAGCATATATGTCATCTTAGAAAACCCAGACTTTACAAAAGAGTGAACGTACTTCCCAAGAGCTTTGTGATGTGGAACGAGACCCATCCCTGTGCCATCGAGCCCTGCACTACGAAAAGTTGGAATCATCAGAAAAGCCTAAAACTTTAAAACAATTTATCTGAGAATCAGATAAATACAGTAAAAACCCATTACAAGTCATTCCAACAGAAAAGCTTAAACAATCAAGTTCTTTAACACCTTTATTCCCATTCAAACAATAGAAGATTATAAATCACCAGACACTACTACAAGTTGAAATTATCAAAAAAGCTTGGAACTTTGAAAATTGAAACAGTAAAAACCCATTACTAAGGAACTCAGTCTTCTGAATACAAGATTAAACAATTAGGTTCTATAGCACCTTTACTAATTCCGATTCAAACATTGTAAGGATATTAATCATCAGGCACTACATTTGAAACTATCGATACTTCAGATAATAACAGTAAAAAACCAATTACTAAGGAGTAGAAACTCAGTCTTCTGAAGAATTTCGACAGAACAGCCTAAAAGAATCAAGTTTTTTCCTCAATGAAAAAACAAAGAAGTGAAAATTTAATACAAGTTTCAAATATTAAAAAGAAAAGTGAAAATGTTGTCTTAGCTTATGAGCCAACACAAAACCCACATAGGTCAGAAGCAAGCAGGCAATTTTCTGCAATCAAGCTAAAAACCATAGAATTCGATTACCAGGTAAGAAGAGTAGTGTGGGTGCATCTTTGATGGGTTGGCCACAATCAACGGGACTAAACCACCGTGGAGGTCCACCGTCAGGTTTCTTCAAGATCTCTCTAGCCGCCGCAAAGTAATCCTTTACAGATTTTGAGCCATACCCATCATCCCATAACAGCTCAATTTCGTCTTTCCTTCCAGATTTTACTTTCCCATTCACTTCATTTGCCAAAACATCACTCCCTTTTGGGCTTTGGAAATTAGACACAAAGACCGAACCGTTCACAGGCTCTACTGATGTCGCCTTCTTGTTCTCACCAGAGATTTGAGCTCTTACCTTGAAATTGGGTCTCTGGTTACAATTCAATCTGAGATTTGGTAACACCAATAGGCTTGAACATGTTGTTGCCATTGCCTTTTGAGTCAGGCAAGGCAATGGATGTTTTTACAGAAAAGAAATAGAGCTTTGAAAGGAAAAAATAGGAAAAGATGGAAACTTTACAAATGTCGTATACCTTTTTGCCGTTTCGTTTTACAATTCATAGAAAGTACTAAAAGTAAGTAGGAATAATTGCAAAGAAGTTTTAAATTTTCATCCTATCTAATTATTTTTGTTTACATGTTTTATTAAGAGGTGGCAAATGAAACACCAAAATGCTTTACGTGTTATTAAGGTCACCATTCGGATGGTTTGACCATCTAACCAATCCATCACAAACCACTTAAGTTACCTGACCATCTTACCTGCGTCCGCCACTGTCTATGGTGCTCTATGATTCATCAACTTGATTGTGTTAAAGCCTAGGGATTTCGCTTGAAGTAACCTGAACGATTGTAACCCCTTCTTCAAAATTATATTCTACTAGAATTATAGGGTATATTTAAAGAAAATTATTATATGTAAATTATCTGTTTTATATGTTTTCTATTAGTTGATACAATATTGGTTGTTTCTTTTAAAAAAAAAACGTTTCTATAAATAATTATAAGCTACTAATTTAATTTTTATTATTAATTTTTATTAGTTTTAGATATTTTGTTCTTATTGAAACAATAGTTACAAGTTTGAAGTTTGAACATACGTGTATATGCAAACTTAGTGAAATAGACATTAATTCTATTAATTTTTTTTTAGTTGGTACCTCTCACCGTGAGAAAGTTATGAAGTTTAACATATCTTTACAACTTATCTTTATTTCCTTAGACACACCATCATCAATGTTAACAGTTATAGAGTGATTTACACTCAAAAATACTTTTTTCACTTCTTCTTACAAAAAAACACTTCTTTTTAAATTTCATACCAAAATAATACAAAATTACTCCTCGTATTCACGATAACGGTGGATATGAGTTAGTGGATACTGGTTTAAATCCAGATTTTAAAAACAATAATTTTTTTCTCCTTCTGTTTTGTTTTGTATTTTTCTGTATTGTGAAATATATAAAATATTTTTTTGTTAGAATGAATTCTAATTTTATTTCATTATTGTTTTAAGACACATTATGCTATACTTTATTTATGAAACAAGAAATTTTTCAAATAACCTTTATAAAAAATTCAAAAAAAAACAGAAATCTACTTAGATATCTATTCACAAAATATGATGTGGATGATCCATGATATAACATGGATACGATTGTGTGGATATGTTTTCATTCATATATTTGACATGAATATGCATTTTACATTGTCCATAATATATCCACATTATCATGTCCATGTTATTGACAATGTAAAATGTATATCCACGTCGAATATATAAATATATAATGAAATCATATCCACGCAATCATGTCCATGTTATATGTCCATCATACATCATGTGAATAGATTATAGATGATGTAAAATGTATATTCATATCGAATATATCAATGAAAACATATCCACGCAATCATGTTCATATTGTAGACAATGTAAAATGTAGATCTACGTCGAATATATTAATTAAAACTAATCCACGCTATCATGTCCATGTTTTATATCCATCATGTATCATCCATATCTAACTACACTTGTGTTTTTTTTGAATTTTTTTATAAATGCTTTTTGAAAAATTTCTTCCTTGATAAATAAACTATAGTATAGTGGATCTTAAAATAATGAGAAAATAAAATTATGATTCATTCTATCAAAAAAAATTATTTTCAATCTTTCACAATATAGAAAAATACAAAACAAAACAGATGGAAAAAATTTAATGTTTTTAAAAATCTGGGTTTTAATCGGGTATCCACTCATTTGCATCCACCGTTATCGTGCACACGGAGGATAATTTTGAATTATTTTTAGAGTGTTTATTTTACTGAGGGGCAAAAAAATCCTAAAAAATTTGAAAACAAAGAAAAGTCACCTAATAGCAAGAAGTACATTTTGCTGTAATATGAGTTGTAAAAAGTGCATTTGGGTGTAAATATCTCATAGTTATATCTTACTTTCATGTTACTTCTTTATATTCTCATCTAAACTGATTATTTCTTTTTTTTTAAAGCAAAATTACATCTTCCTGCTATTATTTTCCAACTTTTTTTCTTCATCTCCCAAAACAATATGTCCTTATGGCCCTATTTCTAGACTATCTCTTTATTTTGGTTGTGTCTTACATTTTTTGGGGTTTTTTAAATTTATTATCTTTTGTTCAATTTTTTGTTCTTTTTCCTTTTGTTTATGGTCCACCTTCACATGAACATATTTTTTTGGATATCTTGTTTATATTCAGTTATGTTATTTATATTTTTTTAATGGATACATATTAGTGTGAATATGTTTGTATATTCATATTTAAATATTTAAATTAATTTATTTTGTTAAATAGTGTACAGGTGGATGTTCAGATGGTAATATGAGAAGAGAGAAAAGCTCTCTTTATATATATAAATTATTGAGACTGAAATTTACCCAATAATTTGTATATATATTTATATATTTCTAATTTTCATTATTAATTTATATATATTTGTATTTTTACTTGGATTTCTAAACTGTTTTTAAGTTGATTAAAAAAAACTATATATTGTAGCCTATTATATAATAGGAGAGCTTTCTGTTCATCTATATTTATATTTATTATTAGTATATTTAGTATAAATTAAATAAAATACAAAGAATTTTAGTGTAAACAAAAAGAAAAGTGACAGTTAGATATTAATAACTAAAGATAATTCTAATATTAACTGGATTTAAAAATATATGTATATATATTATTAAAATTGATATATTGTTAAAAAAAAGAATAAGTTAGAGAAAACAATGATGATTAAAAAATAAATTAAAGACGGTGAAAAAAATAAAAAATAGAAATGAGAATACAGATAGATAAAGTATAAGGAGAAGAATACATACACCAGATAAGTAACCAAAAAGAGACGAAACAAAATCAGAAAAAACATAGATGAAGAAAAACCAAAAAAAAAAAGATGAAGAAGAAGATAAAGTAAGAGAACACGAAGTTGATGAAGAAAAATGTTGGAAAATACGAAGATAAAAACATTAAAGATAAGAAATAAGAACGATGAAGATAACAATGAAAATATGAAGATAAAAAATAAAATAAAATAAAAAAAAAGAAAACTAAAAAAGACAAATATGATGAATTAACTGCTGAATGATTAGTAATAATAGCTATTTAAAAATAAAATCATGCTTGCGAGACATAAAACTATTATTATAAATGATCAATTGCTAAAAAAGAACTACTCTCGATCTATGATTTTATCATACCTTTTTAATATAATTTTGTTTCTTTCAATCCCTCTAAATATATTTTCATACCTATTAATATATTTCAATTATTTCCTTACTATACTTCATCCGCATGCATTCGCATTTTGGACCTTGAGTGATTATGATTCGTAATCTATGAAGAAAAGTTAGACCAAAACAACACTTAAGCAACAAAAAAGAAAAAGAAAAAAACAAAACGATTGTTATGATAAAACGTACATTTTACTCCAACTCAGAGATGTTTAATTTCACATAAAAAATCTGAACTTTTTTGCTTTAGGTTTTATTATCTCTTGGAGCTAGTCGTTATCAAGGTTGCACAGTTAGCAAGTTGCTAACAAGAAACTAAAGCAATATTCTTTCTTTTCACTATTGTATTTTTTATTTTTAGTAATGAAAACTTCTCGCTATTGTTTTTCTATGTTTCTTTCTCCTGATGATAAATATCTTCCTTTTTTCTTTCTTAAATAATCAATTTCTTTGTATACTAACAATAGCAATAAAGACAAAAAATAACGATTGGTGTAGTGTCCTTTGTGTGGTTAGGTCACACAAAAGACGTGTTCAAATGGGTTCCGTAAGGTTTTTTAACGGTAAATAAGGAAGAAGCAAAGCAAGCCAAAATTCAACGTGCATGTTTTTGGATATATTCACATTCCATGCTTAAACATAAAATCTATCGTCTCCGTTTCAACAACTTTGACCACAATTATCAAATTAACTTGGCTAACTCTGATGAAGACATGGCCCCTAAAAACCCTTTTCCAACCATGAAGAACCCTCCAAAGACAAGATCAGGGCTAAGGAAGCTGAGAGAAGAATTCAATAATGCTATGGACACCTTGATCTACCAAAGGCATTGATAAACTCAGCATCGATCAGCCACTTCTCAATCAAGTAGCAATGAACTTAACCGAGGATAAGATGCTAATTATTCAAGAGGAGGAACAACTTGAGGAAGGACTAAGACTGGCATGAAGATCAAGACGACACAAGCATCAAGTCCACACCAACATTGGAATGGCCACTACTAAGGATCCAAGGAGCTCGCATGATCTTCACTATTGAGGAAATGACTAAGTGTCAAAACGACACCAAGGTGAGTGTTTGGTTTAATTATATTTAAACTAACGAGTTTCCCTCTCGTTGTTTTGCAGAATTTGTTTTAAGGCCCTTTTGTTATGTTTCCTTTTTAATTTAGCCGAGAACTTTAGTATTTTTTCCATTCTGTTTTATTTACTTTTACAAGAGTCTGTCACAAGTTTTCTTTCTTTTTCTTAAGTCTCTGTCGACCCTAGAAGGTCAAGGCCGAAGGACTATTTATAAGTCTCACATGCGGCATTGTAAGACACACTATTTTACTCTAATCAATAAAAGAACGCATTTTCGTAAGAGCAGCCACCTCTTCTTTGAGTTCTTGAACACTGAGTGGATTCCCCTTTGTTCTTGAGTTCACCGACTTATCACAGCCTCTCCATCAGCTGTGTGGCGTCACATCTATCCCCCTTGGTTCTTTGTTCACCGTTCATACACCAATCTAAGCAGAGAGAGCCTCTCCGCCAATTGCTTAGGTACCTGATAACACCGTATTTGTACCTATTTTCACCATTGATTTCAAATTTTTTTAAAGTTTTTAATCAGTTTTAGGAAATATTATTATGATTTCCATGTATTTGTAGTTTCAAGGCTCTTTTCAGGAAACTTTGGGAAAATGATGGCAAAATGGAAGAAATCCATTTTTCATCTTAGAGTCAGACCGTCAGAAGTTCAGCCTCAAATGAAGACTTTCTCACCGTCTGATATAGCTCAAATTTGGATACAATCAAGAGGAGACAACCAGATTTCCATAGCACTTTACATCACGAAGATCAAACGGTGCAATCAAAAGATACATGGAGAACAAGTTGACCAATTTCACGGGCCCCGGAAGACTCTCACCCGCGGGAAAACCATGTTTTACCTGCCCTGAAAGACTCTCACCCCCGGTGGACCTAAGGACGAGCCACAAGGCCCAACATCAAAGCCCACTTAGCCATTCCTTTTCAGAGAAGCCCTAAATGAGACCTGAAAGACTCTAGGACCTATAAATACATTTCTTAGCAACTCTAAACGGGTGTGTGCTCCTGTAATGAGATTTTGAGCCACCAAACTTTGTTTTTCTAGGGTTAGGCGATGGAGATCCATTGTTCTTTCTCCTTTCTATCTTATTAAATTTTCTGTTTCATTCTTTTGCATTCTTCTATGTCTTTTATCATCCATTGCATATATCATGTAGATTAGTCCCAGAGAGTCAAGTTGTTTGAAGATTTCGATAGACATACATATCAATTAGGATTTCTAAGTTTCTAAACCATATTCTGGATCTCATCTCTTCTAAGTTGTTCATATTGCATGATAGTAGATTCATGACATATTCTCTGAGCCAAGGATCGATGAAAGCCACGAGAGTGCTATATCATATCATTCATACCTAGCTTCAGAATAACATAGTCGCTATAGGAGTCGAGAGCTACCTATAGAGAAGATGTGAGCAGACAAATTCAATGTCTAATGCATGATGTTATTTCTGACATGAGAGCGAGGGTTAATTGTTAGATTTAAGTGATTAGTTGATTAAGATGACGAGAGTTGGTTAATCATACATATGTCTATCCTAGTTTTATGCAGATCTCAGAAACAGATGAAGATAAATCGCCCAGAAGCTAATTGGAAATGCCATTATACATCGATTAGAGTAAGCCGGAGAAGTCTAAATCGCCACCTATGAGTTTTAGAGTCTATAGTTTGAGTCGATATGCTTGAGATATTCTTTTAACAATTCATCTTGCATTGCATCTTATTTCTTGTGAACATTAGATTAGGTTTAGTTTAGGATTCTTAACCAAAAACCCCAAATCCCATGAGTTTATGACTTTGCTTACTTTCCCAGTTTGTTGTTTCTCGCAGATTAGACATCCTCCCTGTGGATCGACACCCTAAGTCCTACAAACGTACATCTGTGCACTTGCAGACACTAGGGTTTTATAAATTTAAAACTTTTTGAGGACCAACGGGCTTGTTAAAAACAAACCCTAGGCCCGCAAGCCCATCAAGTTTCTGGCGCCATTGCTGGGGAGGTTTTTAGTCTCTGGAGGTCTAAACCTGGGAGGTTGAAGCCGCATAAGACTATATATATGTCGAGTTTCTGCCAAAACAACATCGGAAGTAAACCAAACTCATAAACACCCTAACTTTTTCTGTTTCTGCTTATTCTTTCTTCTGTGTGCCCTAGTTTCAGAATCCTTGAAGCATGGATCATCCAAGAAGAAACCTTAATCCCGAGCGAAGGTTTTGCAACTTGAGTGAAGCTCCCTGCGCATGTGAATCACCATCCAAGCGTGATTTTGATCATCATCTTCGGAACCCTAATCCGAACCACTACCATGGAGACTCGCAAACTCCACACCACTGAGATGAGCCCTATTCGCCACACCTGCTGAACCGTCGACCATCTCATCCCCTACCTCATCAGATTCTGCACCAGAACGCTGAGGCTGATCGATTTATGCTCCAACTAGATCGATTAGACACCACACTGAATGAGTTTCTTGATCTACAAGCTATTGCTGAATCTAACCTTTGTTTGAAATTAGAGTCAATGTCTTCTGATTTTAGCAGGAAGTTCGAATGTCTCTCTGATCAGATGAAGACTCTAGAGGAACAAAAGCTCAAAGATAATGCAATTCTAGTGAAGAGACTTAAAGATGTTGAAGAAGGAGAGGCGAAGAACACAATCACCCTTCGTCAAGCATTTAAGGAACAAAGAGGCTGCAATGTCCTGATCAAAGATTTGGAGAGAGATTTCAAAGACAGTGATGTGTCTACTGCGTGAGGGAACAAGTTTTACCCTTAATAAAAACAAATGAAAGCCGCAAGTGCACAGCTAATCAATTGTAGTATTTAGGGATCGAATCCACAGAGATTTGTGTGCCTGGTATTCTTTTACGGTTTCTAACTTTATGTCTAGACTAGATTGGTTTTAGAGGTTGGTTGTTGTCACAGATTAAACTAGAACTAAAGAAAGCAAATAAATCTATCCTAAAGAACAAGTAGAAAAATCGAATGGAAAGCAAATGAAACAAGCAAAATATCAAACTAAAGTGAATAAAATGCAGATCTGAAAGAGCAAGTAAAAATCGATTGGTTTGTAAACTATGGCTAAAACCGCTGAGCTTTTGGGAACTCTACAGGGATCATAATCAGTTTTAACACTAGAAATTATAGATTGGGATTAAAGGGAATCGAAATATAGGGTTCTAGAGTTAGAGTACGGCGGTATGAATACGTCACTATCGTGATCATAACCAACTGTTTCTCGCAACCCTGACCAGTAGGTTTCCACTCTGGTCCTGGAAGGGAGAGAACACAAGAGCTGCACAGGACTCGTCAGTACTCACGATTGCCGCAGGTAGGTTTCCACTCCTACGGAAAAATTGCCTGTTTCATTCTAGGTCTGATACTTAATGAAAACTTTCGCA
Source organism: Eutrema salsugineum (assembly GCF_000478725.1). NCBI lineage: Eukaryota > Viridiplantae > Streptophyta > Magnoliopsida > Brassicales > Brassicaceae > Eutrema > Eutrema salsugineum. Next base: position 11,628,320 of record NW_006256414.1, on the reverse strand, counting down.
ACACTAACTATCTAGATCAAATACTAGGTGATCAATCAAGCATACATGCAATAAGAACGAGAATAAACAGATAATTAAGTTAAAATCCCAGATCTATAAACCTAGATGTCTTAATCGATTATGAGAGCCCCTTTCATGAACCCTAAGCCCAACTCGGGATCTACTCAGACATGGTTGAGGTCGACATCATCATTGGTTTTAATAAAAGTAATCAAAAACAGTAAAAAAAAGAGATGAAAGAAAGCTTCTCTATTGAAGAACTCAGAGTTGAACAATCTTCTCTGCCTCAATTCCAGAACCCTAGAGACCATGGAGTATTGAAGACAATAAATACTTGTCATTTAGTTCGTTTTTAGAAACCCTAGAGACCATGGGCTTCAGAAATATGGGCTTTTAATCATAGCTGGCCGGCCGCAGTCGGGAGTAACGTGACCGCAGGAAACATAGGCTTGGCCGCGGTCGTGAAGCTTGTGACGCGGGAAATGGGCTGGTGGCCGCAGTCGCGTGGTTTGCTGGCCGTCTTTGAGTGTCTCCAAGGAAAATGGTATATCTTGAGATCCAACCGTTGGAATGTCTCCAAACCAAGTGCATTTGAAAGCTGGTTGATTCTTCTATAAGTTGTCTAATTTTGAGGGTGATCAGACGGTGAGAAGGTCTTCGTCTCTCCATGAGAGTTCTGACGATCTGCATTTATCCAAAAGAGTCTTTTTGTTCCAATTGTGCCTCTTTATCCCAAATTACCTGAAAAGTCTTTTAAAATCCGAAAACATAGAAATCATTTGAAAACCTTTGAAAATAGAGTAAAAACACCTGTAAAAGATATTAAAGTGATCATTAAAAATGGTCAAAATCCGGTGTTATCAACTCCCCCAAACTTAGTCTTTTGTTTGTCCTCAAACAAAACAAAGGCCAAATCTCGGTGAGAGGTTTGAAAACGCAGGAACTAAACAAAATCTCAGAGACCAAACTTCTAAACCAATATCAATCATTATGCATCAATCGGGATTAGCCTAGAAAATTCTCACTAGCAATACGAGCATAACTAGTCCGTTAATCCGTCATGCGGAAATCTATTGCATTAAGATCTAACTTCCAGTCAACTATCTCTTAACATTTATTAAAAATTTTGGTGGTTCTCATCAAAGAAAGGTTAAGCAAGGCAATCTAGGCTAGGTTTGAAAAGGGTTATTCTAGGGGTAGGCTTAAAGTGTCTACGGGTTATCTGAAGATCTGGAGGGTGCAAGATATTATGCAAAACCATAAGAGATAGTGAACCTGTTGGTATCCACAGTTTTCAGTCACTTTCTTCTTGCCATAGATTTTTGGTCTTCTTCCTCAGGTTCTCTCCTAACTCCCCAGACTTAGATTTTTGTAAATCTTTCAAAACCATAGCTCTTTAAACGAATAATGGTTGCTTCTTGCTCCAAAAATTTCGACAATCTAAGACTCATTAGACTTTTTGTTTCCCTCTCCTTCATTCATTTTTTTTTTAAAAGAGCACCTTTATATATATAGTCATAGAGAGCATATAACTACCAATAAAAATCAGTCATGTAAAGCTTAATAAGGTTTTTGATACTCTTCCTTCCCAATTCCATTCAGTCTTCCTCGTGAGTGACTGAAAAAGGCGTCGCTCCTCTTCTCTCCGACGTTTTTGCACATATCTGCTGATATAAACTAAAGAGAGAATGCATGAGGATTGAAAACAAGGGTTTTGGGTGTAGGGTATGGTACCAGATAAAGATGAACTGGTCATCTAGGACGACAAAGAGTGGTAAAAATGAGGGTAAAAGACGTCCTAGATGTATGTCTCGATGCCTGCCTAAAATCAATGATGAAAAAGTTAGATATCAATATTAAGGTCAAATAAAATGAGCTAGTATATCCTGTCAGAAAGAATCTCCATGAATAGAAATCCTCTGGTGGGAGTTCGTAGTGCAAGTACTCTAGCTACCGCCTAGTCTATTGCTAACCACAAATGAAGAAGTCTAAATCATCATAGTTTTGTGTCAAACATTCCTGAAAAATACTTAAAGTCAAATAGGTTACATATTAAAATTAAAAACTACTTGAAATTTCGATAGTAAAGTAGGAAAATGATTAGTACGGATAGACATCCTCCCCCAAACTTAAAACACATTGTCCCCAGTGTGAAAAAGTTGGTGAGAAGATGGTGAATAAAAGCAAAAATAAAATAATATAAAAGAAAAGAAAATGATGATAGAACCGTGATGGCTGTCAAATGACAATGAAGTGCTGATCAATCACTCATCCTCCGATGTGTCTGCTTCGAAATGGTGCTGCTCTTGTAGGAAGGTGACAATGCGCTCAAAGCGTCGTCCTTGTCTCTCAACTCTGTGCTCCAGGTGAGAATGGGTATGTGACGATGTCGATGATGAAGTGTGGCCGGTCGAAACATATGGCTGAAAGTGAGCACGGGCTGCAGCTGCATCGCGCTTTGCCTTGGCCACTATGTATTGCCTGATGGTGAATGGTAGACGAGGCACAGATGGTAAAAACTCATTGGGTTCCGGAGTCCATCATGGACGTCCTCCGTTACACAATCTCGGGACTGTTGCTGAGGGTAAACAGACTCAGTGCTTCTCGGTGCTAGTGCAATACTTGTAACCAAACCTGTCTGGATCGAAAGTGGCACGAGAGATAGTGTGATCGTGAGAGAGATAGAGTAGGTCATACCAGACGTCGGGAAGTGGATCATCAGATGAGAAATCGAATCCTACAGCCTGTAGTATTGCAGTAATAGCGCTCCCATAAGCTGGAGTAGCGTCCTCTCAACCATGTAAGTCATGCTTCACCTTCACCATGTTATGTGCTATGATCCAAGCAAAGCAGGCAAGTCCTGGGTCGTCCATAAATGGCATCTGAAGTGTAATGAGCTCGGTCTTCAAAACACATCCCATGTTGGCTTTATAGAAAATCGTGTGTGCTAAGAGTTTGTGCACAACTCTCACTGCAGGATGAGTAAAAAGGGCTGACTTGGATCTCCCGCTATCATAGACGCCATGACCCATCTCTCTCCATAAATCAAAATCAGGTTCTTCCTCGAGGTAAATGCCATCGGTGTACGGGAGCTTAAGAGCTTCACAAAGTGCAGAAATGGTGAGTAAGTAGGTCTGTCCGCGGATAGAGAACGACAAGACGCCGTCAGATGCTCTGGGGTTCCTCCTCTTCGTGTGGTGGAGGGTGACAGTTGCTAAGAACTTGCGGACTAGCTCGGGATAAGTTGGAAGGTTCAGCTCCATGTAGGGTCTCAGATTAAGTGCATCGATGTACCAGATTACATCTTCTCTAATCCCAAGCATCTCGAGTGTATGATAGTCAATGCAGGGCAACGGTTTGATGTTCAGCTTCTTGAAACGTCTTGCATAGTCCACTCTCGGGTTGATCTCTTTCCCAATATATCGGATCTGTGGTGGCTCGGGAATTGCTCGTGTTTCTCTTGAGTGCTGGAGCAGCCTCATCACGTAGTTTCTTCTTCTCGGTATGGCTTGGTTCAGCATGTACTCTCCAAGAGTACTATCATCAGGAATTTCCTCAGAGCTGTCACCAGTGCGACGGCTTCTTCGGGATCTGGTTTGTTCTATTTTTCCTACAAGACGAGATGATACTTGGAAAAAGAGTGAATATGGATGCTGATTTTAACACATTAGCGATCAGTTATACTAACCATAGTATCAAGAGATTAGTTAAAACCACAAGCAAACATAATTGATATTGAATCGAAGAAATCGAGTAGTTCATGACCAGATTCGGATTTTTGATGTTTTCAACATAAAAATCTTCTAAAAATTGGTTTAAGTGAGCAATTTTCATGTCAAATCTATAGGTTACCTAATACTAATCAATAATCACACAAGACTAAATCAAATTCATCAATTTTTCTGTTCCAAATTCGATTTATAAAGCATGTAGAATCCAAATTTCAAAAATCTCAATTCCTCTTAAGCTGGGTGTTAAAATCGATTTTCAGATAACCTAGAAGGATAATCTATTGTTCTTAAGCTATTTCCACCATTAATAAACCAAGATTTGGGATTTTTTAAGAAAACTCTAACTTCCAAAATCAATTAAAAATGGCGAGTTTGAGCTTCATACCTTGCTGGAAAGAGAGATTTGATGATAGATTTGAAATCAGCTTTGAAAAAGAGTGAGGTTTGGGCCAAGAATTTCTTAAAAAGGTTAAGAATTGAAAAAGATGTTCTATCTCCTAAATCTCCAAGTCTTTTGAAAGAGAAGAGAAAAAGGAGTTTTTGATCCAAAAAGTGTTCTATCTCCTTTCTTTAAAAAACGTTTTTGTAGCAAAAACGGGAAATTTCCGGGAATTCAAAAGCTTACGGGAACTTACCTTTCTTTTCTTGTATGCAACAGGGGGTTTAAAACTTATGGAAAATCTTAACGGACTTTTCCGGGAATCACCGGGAATCACCTCGAATCACCTGGAATCACCGGGAATCAACGGGAATCACCGGGAACTTCTGAAAAGCGGCGGAAGTCCGAATTCCTGTCTCAACGACCAACGGCCGCGGTCAGGAGACGCGCAACCGCGGTCACATTCACGGTGCCGCGGTCGATGAGGCTTTGGCCACAGGTCGGTTGGTCGCGACCGTGGCCCATTTTCCTGTGGCCTTCGTCCAACTTTCAGGTTTCTGCCGGGCCGAGCAGCTAAAAACCTTTCCTTCTTTCTTGGTTTTTCTAATTTTGTGATTTTTTTGTGTTTTTGTTTTATAAAAATATCTGAAACTTAAAAGAAAAAGGAAACATAAATTGTAAAAAGGAAAAGAAAACTAAAAGAAAGAGTACCTAAATGGGTTGTCCCCCATTAAGCGCTTTTGTTTTAAGTCGTTTAGCTCGACGTAGGCATGAAAGATCAGGCTGATTTGAATGACACTCCACTTGATGTGCCTTTATCATTTCCGGTCGCTGGAGGTTTAACTTCTTCTCCTTGAGGAGCCGTCTTCTTTCCTTTACTCTTCTTTCAGACTTTAACATTGTTTAAAACCCTTTTTGTGTTTTCGATCAGTTCCTGGATTTGGTCCTCACTAGTCTCTCTCGCATCTGGTGGAATGATGATCTTGATCTTTGCAAAAGCTCTCGGCTTCTCCTTTTCTTTCTCTTTTGGCCGGTTTCCTTTACTTGGAAAATCGTCTAGGACAGTCAGATAAAACCTTCTGCGATCTACATTAAGGAAGACAGCATGCCGGTTTGCGTGGTCGATTACTGCTCCTACAGTAGCTAGAAATGGTCTCCCGAATATGAGTGGCCTCTCCTTGTCTTTATCCATCTCCAGGACTTGGAAATCTGCTGGAACAATCTTATCTCCCACTAGAACTTGTAGATCATGAATCGCCCCTTCAGTATCTTTTTGAGATGAATCTCCAAAGATAACCTTGACCGATGATGTCCTTAAGGTTTTATGCCCAATTTTTTGGCAAATGTCTTTGACATGATGTTGACATTGGTTCCAGAATCGCATTGACAGTCTGTGAATTTGATTCCTGAAATGAAACATTAGAAAACAAAACGTCCCGGATCGTCGGCTTTTGTAAGCCTTTGAAACGGTGAACGTTGAGGTACCTTGAATGGAGGCTGCTTGGCATCGACATCCTTGTAAAGTGGTACAAAGATTGGGGTTTCTTCATCTTTTCCATTGGTTTTGGCTTCTTCTTCGGGCAGCGTGGTTATGGCATTGCAAATCTCGTGGGGTTATTTTCAACTCTTTCGGGAAGAGCTCCACTTTGCCTCTTCATAGAGTCGGCTGTTTGGGCAACTTGTACGTCTAGCTTTTTGACGTGCAAAGATAAAGCTTCAAACTTCCCGTTCAGGTCATTGTACATGCAGTCAACTTTCACGTTCATGTCTTTAGATGCTTTCTCGTTTGTCATAACAAGCTGTTGGATGGACTGTTCAACATGTCTGTGCCTATGTGTAAAGAAAAGAAACATTGGATTATGGGTCCAGGTTTTTTTTTTTTTAACTAGATGGTCAATTTAATCATAATTCTTAACATTATTAATTATTATAAATTGAACAGTATAAATTTAGTTTTGAAAACACAAACTTAAAAAAAACAAATTAGCAACTAAAATTAACAACACACTAAATATTAGGACAACATACATAGCATCCTAAACAATTAGATAGACTAAACTTTTTTATACAAAATTATCTTTTCAAACTTTGAAGTTTTGAAAACTTCTTACTTCTTTTTTTTCTTACTGAACAATCACATAATCAAAAATTATTTGCTCATTATTAAGTTTTTTTTTTCATTTAATTTTGTTTCATATTGTATCAGATTTTAGTTTGATTTGGGATTAGTTACTTTTTATTTATTTTGTTTAGGATGATGATTGTTATTACTGGTTTTAAAAGAATTTTAAGAAAATAATTTTTTATATGAATTATATTAGTTTTATATGAATATGATATAAATGTGGTTAATTAAGATTTTTAATAAAAAAAAATATTAAAGGCTTTTTTTTAACACCGCTTATGGGCTCTATATCTCCGGGCACGGCTGTACTGTTCAAGTCTTCCAATTTGCGAAGCTAGCTTGTCCGTTGTGACTCCTTGCTGTTGTACAAATTGATTGTTAAAACCCGTACCTTGATAGTTATATGGCTGTCGCGGTTGATAAGCTCCTGTCCCTCCGAATTATCCACCTTAGAACTTGTTTTGGAATGATTTTTGCTGTGGTGGGTAGTACTGAACTTGAGGATTCTCCACATTTGGATTGCGGTAAGAGAGATTGCTGTAGTTTTCATTCCGTAAGTTGTTGTTGAAGCCATTGTTGAAGCGATTTGGATATGGTGCTTGAAAGGCTGGCTTGTTGGGTCAGTTTCACCTCAACCGGTTTAAATCATCTCAAGAATAATTAAACATCGGGGAGAGCCGCTTTGGCAAGGGGAATCAGTGATTCATCAGATATGGACCGAACCCCCGCAAAAGAGGAGTGGGCCGAGCTGCACCCAACATCGTAAATGGGCCGAGCCGTGAGGAGCCAATAAGGAGGCCAAGCCGCGTGAAGGACTCTCAGATGGGCCGAGCCGTGCACAAGAGAAGATGGGCCGAGCTGCACATAAGAGAAGATGGGCCGAGCTGCATACAAGTGAAGATAGGCCGATCCGAAGTCGTTAAGGATGCGAGCCCACTGAAACCCTAGGCAAAAGCATTATGATGGTGGCCGCACAACACGATAAGGAAATATTCCAAAAATCTCTCCCGAGATTCTCGGCTAGGCGGTTTTGGGAATTAGTATAAATAGGTGATTTACACGATTCATTATGTAAGTTCTGCGATCCTAAGTAATAAAGACTAAACACTTCAGCAATAAAAACCTTCTTTCGATCTTACTGTTCTTGCGATAAACCCTAGAAATTTCGGATCCCTTAAGTTTGTCTTAACAAATTTTTGGTTGGCGAGTTTTGGCTCACACAATTTGGCACCGTCTGTGGCTATCTTACTGTTCTTGCGACAAGACTTTAAGATCTGAAGAACATGGCAAGCAACACCCCTGACGATAACAACAACAACAACAACAACAACAACGACAACGGTGCGGAGAAGGACACTCCACCAACGGGCACAACAACGGCGACAACTGAAACCCAAGAGGATATGCAAAACATGATGGCTACGTTGATGAAGAAAATCAACGAGCAGAAAAAAAGGAACGAGGCGATCACGGAAAGGCTCGACGCGATGACGGCTGAGAGACGACACCCACAGTGGAGAGCCGGAATCTCCGATCCGACGGATGGAGTCCGGAGACGCTTTGATTTCTCAACACCTGCAGGAGCCTCAGGTAGTGGCGCAAGAAACCCCTTGGCGCCACCAATGTTTCGTTCCCTCGGCAACAGACTCCCGCAGCAACCCGAATCAACATGACCGAGCCGCCTCCACTCCGTTGCAATTCAAGGCGACGAGCCGACGAAGAGGAGAACGACGTGATCGACGTGGACGCCCAACAAAACGATGGAACAATGAATTCGCAACAAAACAGCTTGGCTCGGCGAATAAGTCAAGAAGAGCTCACCTCGGCACTAAATGGCATTTGGGCTGATGAAGTCACCGACCCGGCTCGCGACGACAACCCAGCTGAAGAAGAGGAAAATCTTCAATTGGTCGAGCAGGCAGAGCGCGAGGATGAGCCGAGGAGAGAAGATCAGGAGCGACTTCGCTAATCGAAGAGAAAAACTCGCGCACAAACCTTCGAAATCGAAGAGCTGCGAGCCTCAATGGCTCGAACAGTGGCCGAGATACACGCCATGAAATCTCAAGTGCATAAAGCAAAAAGTGTCGCGCCTGAGATCGATCGAATGCTCGAAGAGACCCAGAGAACACCGTTCACATCAAGAATCACGGAGGCTAGGATTCCCGAGCCCGGGAAACTGAGAATCCCATTCTACGAAGGCACAACTGACTTGAAGGCGCACATCACAACGTTTCGGATAACATTGGGACGAGCCTTCATAAGGAACGCTGCCAATCTGACCGAGCGGGAGGTAGATGCCGGATATTGCATGCTCTTCGTAGAGCATCTCAAGGGAGCCGCGTTGGAATGGTTTACAAGACAGGAGCGTAATTCAATCGGCAGTTTCCAACAGCTTTCCACTTTGTTCCTCAAGCAGTATTCGATGTTCATGGATCGAGGAACCTCTAATGCCGACCTATGGACACTATCCCAAGGACCAAACGAACCGCTTCGGGACTACATGGAAAGGTTCAAGGCAGTCGTGTCCAAAGTAGAAGAAATAAGCGACAAGGCTGTACTCGAGGCTCTGAAGCGGTCCTTGTGGTACAAATCTGAATTCCGACGGGAAATGCCCCTCAACACGCCACAAATGATTCAAGATGCCTTACATCGGTCGTCAGACTTCGTCGTAAACGAGGAAGAGATGAAAAATTTGGACGAGCAATACGAAGCGACGAAAGCAGCGATCCGGAGCTCAATCCTAACGCGCCCCTCGAAGAATGGTAACCCATGAAACAACGGAACAATACGGAGCTCGGAGGAACTGAGAAGCGGAGGCGCCCACAACTATCAAGTAGGCGCTGGACGCGGAAGAGGAGAGCCGAGCAGCAACACTTGGGTAAGGAGACCCACTAACTACGACGGAAAGGCGTTCTGCGAGTATCATCAAACCTACGGGCACTCGACGGCGCAATGCCGAACCCTAGGAACCAAACTCACAGCTTAAATGGCAGCGAGAGAGCTCCAGAACGCGGTGAATCTTAAAGACCTCGTCCCTACCGAGCTAAAAGAGGGAACCGAGCCGAGCGGCGCGACAGAACCCGCAAATCCTCCCCGACGAGGCGATAACACCAAGCGCGACAAGAGAGGTGAACCCGAAGAACGACCTGAGCCAAGACAAAGAATCAACATGATCATGGGTGGATCCCAGTATTACCAAGACACGGTATTTTCCATCAAAGCCTATCAGCGCCGAGCCGAAGCAAAAGAGAATTGGACCGAACCGACAGATATTCCAAACACGGTGATCTCCTTCGCCGAAGAGGAAACGGCAGGGATAGATAGACCACACACCGATCCACTAGTGATCGAGCTGACGATCAGAGACCACGACGTGGCGAGAGTACTCATCGATACCGGGAGCTCGGTAGATCTTATCTTCAGGGAGACTCTCAGAAGGATGGGAATCGATCTCTCCGAGGTGACGGCAGTCCCTAAACCTCTAACCGGGTTTTCAGGAGAAACAACAATGACTATGGGCACAATTAGACTCCCCGTAGCGGCCGGTGGAGTCACTAAAATCGTCGAATTCTCTGTCACCGATCACCCAGCAATCTACAACGTGATCATGGGGACTCCATGGATCAATGCGATGAGGGCGATCCCTTCCACCTATCACCTCTGCCTTAAACTCCCAACTCCAGAAGGCATCAAAACGATTTGGGAAAAATCAAAAGGAGTCGCGAATGTGTTCCCTGACAGAGCACAAGTTGAGGAACCCCGTCACCGACGCGCGAGCAGACGTAGATCGCAAGAAGCTGAAGAGGGATCGAGAGCCCGCGAGCGAGCTCGCAAAACTCTTATAGCAATTACAGATCCCGGAGAGCCGCGAAACGCGCACCGAGCCGGAATGTAATTTGGTGGACTCGGTGTGCACAGACGAAGCGCATCCAGAGAGGCGCGTCGAGATCGGAACTAAGCTGGAAGAACCTTTGAAGAACGAACTCCTTTCCTTCCTCAAGGAGAATATCAACACCTTTGCCTAGACAGCGGAGGATATGCCAAGCATAAGCATCGACGTGACCTGTCACGAGCTGAATGTGGACGCAATCTTCAAACCTGTCAAGCAAAAAAGGAGGAAGCTCGGTCCTGAACGAGCTAAAGCCGTTAACGATAAAGTGGAAAGATTGCTCAAAGTGGGATCAATCGCCGAGGTAAAGTACATGGACTGGCTCGCAAATACAGTGGTCGTGAAGAAGAAGAACAGCAAGTGGCGAGTCTGTGTAGACCTCACAGATCTCAACAAGGCGTGCCAAAAGACAGCTTCCCTTTACCGCACATCGATCAGCTCGTCGAAGCCACTGCGGGAAATAGGTTGTTGACGTTCATGAATGCTTTTTCAGGTTACAACCAAATCCTGATGCATCCCAATGACAGAGAAAAATCGGCATTCATAACCGATCTCGGGATTTACTGCTACAAAGTCATGCCGTTCGGACTCAAAAACGCGGGGGCAACATATCAACGGCTCGTCAATAAGATGTTTGCAGATCAGCTCGGAAAAACTATGGAGGTATACATCAACGATATGCTGGTCAAATCGATCGAAGAAAAAGATCATATCACGCACCTACGAGAATGCTTCGAGCAATTGAACAAACACAACATGAAAATAAACCCGGCGAAGTGCAGATTCGCGGTCACCTCGGGAGAGTTCCTCGGCTACTTGGTGACTCACCGAGGCATTGAAACGAACCCCAAGCAGATCAAGGCATTAGTCGAGATGCCCTCCCCAAGAACGAAGCGAGAAGTTCAAAGGCTCACGGGAAGAGTCGCCGCACTAAACAGATTCATGTCACATTCTACCAACAAGTGTCTGCCTTTCTACGATATCCTCCAAGGCGATTCACCTTCTTATAGAACAGATCGAGGCGCGTGAGTTCCGCGTGAACCTCGGGAAGCCATCAATATAACGGTGCGTGGAATCCGCGGCGTACAAACAAACTCTGGCCGCGTCGGTTACACGCGCCAGTATCCAAGAATCTTCTTTCGGAAGACCAACTGTTGGTAAGTCTGAGTCTTCAGCTGATGTCTCGGCACAGTCTCGCCTCGTCGTTACCTTGAAACACGGCTCGACATTACTAACAAAAATGCCTCATCGTTACCTTGAAACACGGCTCGACATTACTAACAAAAATGCCTCGTCGTTACCTTGAAACACGGCTCGGCATTACTAACAAAAACGCCACGTCATTACTTTGAAACACGACTCAACATTATTAACAAAAACGCCTCGTCGTTACCTTGAAACATGACTCGGCATCACTAACAGAGACGCCTCGTCGTTACCTTGAAACACGGCTCGGCATCACTAACAGAAACGCCTTGTCGTTGCCTTGGAACATGACTCGGCATTATCCACGCCATAACGCCTCGTCGTTTGTTTGGGTCAGCATGATTCTCACATAACACCTCATCGTTTATTCGGCTCGGCATGATTCTCACATAACGCCTCGTCGTTTATTCGGCTTGACACGATTCTCATATAACACCTCGTCATTTATTCAGCTCGGCATAACTTCTACCGAAAACGGCTCGGCATCGTCTCTCATATCAGTCGCCTCGTCTTCATAATGGCTCGGCAATCTTGTTCCTGACACGTCTCACCCGGAATCGTTCCACGACAGGTTCAACTCGATGGTTAATTCCACGCCCAGGAGTGATAAATCTCGTCACTCTCGCCTCTGAAACTGACGAGCTGGGGGGCTAACTGTTGGGGTCGGTTTCTCCCCAACCGGTTTAAACCATCTCAAGAATAATTAAACATCGGGGAGAGCCGATTTGGCAAGGGGAATCAGTGATTCATCAGATATGGACCGAACCCCCGCATAAGAGGAGTGGGCCGAGCTGCACCCAACGTCGTAAATGGGCCGAGCCGTGAGGAGGCAATAAGTAGGCCGAGCCGCGTGAAGGACACTCAGATGGGCCGATCCGTGCATAAGAGAAGATGGGATGAGCTGCGCACAAGTGAAGATGGGCCGAGCCAAAGTCGTTAAGGATGCAAGCCCAGTGAAACCCTAGGCAAAAGCATTATGACGGTGGCCGCACAACACGATAAGGAAATATTCCAAAAATTTCTCCCGAGATTCTCGGCTAGACGGTTTAGGGAATTAGTATAAATAGGCGATTTACATGATTCATTATGTAATTTTTGCGACCCTAAGCAATAAATACTAAACACTTTCACAGCAATAAAAACCTTCTTTCAATCTTACTGTTCTTGCGAAAAACCTTAGAAATTTCGGATCCCTTAAGTTTGTCTTAACATATTTTTGGTTGTGCGAGTTTTGGCTCACACATGGATTAATGTGATCGATATCACTAGGTCCTTTGTCTTCTGCACCATTGTTGGTCTCACAAGCATGGATTCGGCGATTGTTGCTTTTCAAAAGCTGGCTCATCATATTCTTCAACTCGGTTATCTTCTTGTTGTCTGTTCCGGTTTGCTTTGTCGAGATATCGTATTCAGGACAATCATTGCTATTGGCTTGAGCCAAATTCTCGATGAGGGTCCTTCCTTGTGCTATCATCTTTTGTCTAAATCTCCATTGCTAGCTGTATCAAGCAAAAGTTTGTATTTTGGTTGCAAACCTCGGTAAAATGTGCTCAGCAGGCTTGATCCGGGAAATCCATGGTGAGGGAAATCACGTTCATACTCTTTAAAACGTTCCCAGGCTTCATAGAAAGGTTCAGTCAGTCCTTGCTGAAAACTTGAGATCTTGGTTCTCATCAAGTTCAACCTTGACTTAGTATAGAAGTGGTTCATGAAAGCAGTTTTACATTCATCCCAATTAGTAATCGATCCTGCAGGCAAAGATTTCAACCAACGGCGAGCTTTGTCTGCTAATGAAAAAGGGAACAACTTACACTTTAAATATTCTGCTAGAACTTAGTTTGTTCTCATCATGCTGCAGATTTCTTCAAAGAGCTCGATATGATCAATTGGATGTTCAGAAGGAACTCCATGGAATTGGTTTTGTTTCACCAATGAGATGATTTGAGGCTTGACTTCAAACTCATTCTGGTTCGGAAATGGTACTTGAATTGCGGATCGGTTCTGAAAATTCTGAGTAAGTGCATTGAAATCAGCAATGCGATGGTTCCTGGCTTATCTTTGGTGTTGATTTGCTTTCTGAACAGGGCGGTTAACGCGTCCATTCGGCTGCATCTCCTGGTGGTCACCATTGGCTGCATTGATAGGTGCATCAAGGTCTTCACGTTCTTCTCTCTCGCGGTTTTGATGGTTTCTTGGAGGAACCTCATCCTCTTCTCCATCTTGTCGAGCATGATCACCTTCTCTGTGATCGTTCTCTTCATTTTCTCCATGTTCGGACCCATCTTGTGGTCCATGTTTAAAGCTCGGTTAACAGGATCTCTAGGCTGGTCGTCGTTGGCCATTCCTTGCGTTCGTCTAAGTCTTCGAAGTTCTCTTTTGTGTCTGTCTATCTCGTCTAGAATTGGAATGTTTTCTACAGGTCTGTGCCTGGTATTCATGCAATTCAGAAAAAAACAAAAGAAGCGAAAGATAATTCAACAAACTTTAAGAAAGAACTAGAGATCAGGTGTCTAGAACAGAAATTAGAACAAGAAAAATAACAAAAGCAGCGAAACAAATCTCCGGCAACGGCGCCAAAAACTTGATGTGTCTACTGCGTGAGGGAACAAGTTTTACCCTTAATAAAAACAAATGAAAGCCGCAAGTGCACAGCTAATCAATTGTAGTATTTAGGGATCGAATCCACAGAGATTTGTGTGCCTGGTATTCTTCTACGGTTTCTAACTTTATGTCTAGACTAGATTGGTTTTAGAGGTTGGTTGTTGTCACGAATTAAACTAGAACTAAAGAAAGAAAATAAATCTATCCTAAAGAACAAGTAGAAAATTGAATGGAAAGCAAATGAAACAAGCAAAATATCGAACTAAAGTGAATAAAATGCAGATCTAAATGAGCAAGTAAAAATCGATTGGTTTTTAAACTATGGTTAAAAACGCTGAGCTTTTGGGAACTCTACAAGGATCATAATTGGTTTTAACACTAGGGATTATAGATTGGGATTGACGGGAATCGAAATATAGGGTTCTAGAGCTAGAGTACGGCGGTATGACTACGTCACTATTGTGATCATAACCAACTATTTCTCGCAACCCTGACCAGTAGGTTTCCACTCTGGCCCTGGAAGGGAGAGAACGCAAGAGCTGCACAGGACTCGTGAGTACTCACGATTTCACCGCAGGTAGGTTTCCACTCCTACGGAAAAATCGCCTGTTTCATTCTAGGTCTGATACTTAAATAAAAACTTTCGCAACACTAACTATCTAGATCAGATACTAGGTGATCAATCAAGCATACATGCAATAAGAACGAGAATAAACAGAGAACAAAGTTAAAATCCAGATCTATAAACCTAGATGTCTTAATCGATTATGAGAGCCCCTTTCGAGAACACTAAGCCCAACTCGGGATCTACTCAGACATGGTTGAGGTCAACATCATCATTGGTTTTAATAAAAGTAATCAAAAACAGTAAAGAAAAGAGATGAAAGAAAGCTTCTCTATTGCAAAAATCAGAGTTGAACAATCTTCTCTAAAAATCGCATAAAACGGCAAAAGGAAAAGGGTTTCTGTAAAAGTATGAAGGTGGTGTCTAAAAACAACCTAAATGACAAGTATTTATAGTCTACAATACTCCATGGTCTCTAGGGTTCCGGAATTGAGGCAGAGAAATGACTTTGGGCTTCAGAAATATGGGCTTTTAATCGGAGTTGGCCGACCGCGGTTGGGAGTAACATGACCGCAGGAAACATAGGCTTGACCGCGGTCCCGAAGCTTATGACCGCGGGAAATGGGCTGTTGGCCATGGTCGCGTGGCTTGCTGACCGTCTTCGCGTGTCTCCGAGGTAAATGGAATATCTTGAGATTCAACCGTTAGAATGTCTCCAAACCAAGTGCATTTGAAAGCTGGTTGATTCTTCTATAAGTTGTCCAATTTTGAGGGTGATCAGACGGTGAGAAGGTCTTCGTATCTCCATGAGAGTTTTGACAGTCTGCATTTATCCAAAAGAGTCCTTTTGTTCCAATTTATGCCTCTTTATCCCAAATTACCTGAAAAGTCTTTTAAAATCCGAAAACATAGAAATCTTTTGAAAACCTTTGAAAATGGAGTAAAAACACCTGTAAAAGACATTAAAGTGATCTATAAAAATGGTCAAAATCTGGTGTTATCAGACAGCAAGTGGTACTCTAATGGAGACAAGGTAGAGATGAGTGAAGAGATGGCAAATATCAAAAACAAGGCAGAAGAGCTTGATGCTACTTTGGATAAAGTTGTCTATGCTTTGGATGAAGTAGAAGAGAAAGTTGAAAAACTTTCTAAAGATCATAAGGAGTGTGATCTGAACACTGGAACCAATGATTTGGATACCCAAGACGTGCCTGACAACCACTGGAAGCAAGAAAACAAAAATGGAGAAGATGAGATTAAAGAAGCAAGCATGGAGAGCCGGAGGAAGCTGACTGCGGTTGCGAGCACTTCACCCGCGGCCAGAACAACTTCCACTGCGGCTCCGAGCTCCTCATCCACGGTGGAGCATGATTCTTCAGACTGGGAGAACTTCCAACATCTTTCTGCAACCTGTTCAACCGAAGACCGACCTCATGTGACCAGATCTAGGTTGTTTGATCAAGCTATCTTCTCAATCACTGCACAAGCATCAAAGGAAAAGGAAGAATCCAACACTTATGCATCTGGCAACATGGTTTACACTTGTGACAATGAGCTTCAAGAGCAATTCTCAGAAGATGAATAGTATGGTTTGTTTGTTGAAGATCCAAACCCTGGGGACAATTCATCTGATGACAACTCAGAACCAATAACCAAGAGCATATCTAGAGAGAGACTAATCGAATTCAACAAATTTGTGAAGTCCTTTCCTCTCTTCCATGGATTCGATGACATCTGGAAGCAAGGTTGCCCTCAAGTATTCTTTAGATACTGCAAGGAGACTAAGGAGAACATTTACACATATTTCAGAAGATCCAGGTATCTATATTTTCCTAGATCATCACCTGATGCAGCTTTTTACAGGATCCATCTCAAAGATCCCCAAGAAGCCAGTGATTACACAAACAAGATCAGTAAAGAAGCAGTTGAAGAATTCAATCAAGTAGTTCAAACTCTGCCCAAAGGAATTTCATTTGCCAAAGCATGTAGAGACTACATGATCAGCCACTTCTTCTGTGACAGCAAAGAATCTATCCAAGAGATGAAAGACTTGTACACACACGCCCAAGAAGGTAGACCAGTTCAAACTCTGCACAAAGTTCAAGAAAAAGGTCAATTTCTTATCTCTTGTGACATTAGAGGTGAAAGATTCCTCAATATTCTTTGTGATTCTGGAGCTTGCATTAACATGATGTCCAAAGCTACTGCTTTGAGACTTGGCATTAAGCACATTTCAAGTACGTGGACAAAGATTAGCTTAGCAGATGATTCAAGCGCAATACCAAGAGGGATAACCCAAGACATTCCTCTAAGGATTGGAGATTGCATAGCAGCTGTCGATCTATGCATAGTGAAGACCAAAGGTGACTCATATCCAGTTATCCTTGGATGGCCTTTCTTAGCAACTGCTGGAGCCATCATGTATTGGTCCAACCGGAGAGTTTCGTTTGCAAATATCGACAAGGACATCTTCTATGTAGCTACACCACTTAAGAGCAAAAGAGGAGAGCATTAAGCCCATGTATTTGAACCAGAAGAACTCTGGAGTGATGAAGAACCTGCAAGACAGAACATGAGGATTTCAAAAAGGACTTGTTTTAGGACAAGATCTTATTTGAAATAAGTATTCTTCTTTGCAAAGTCTAGCTAAGGACTATAAACCAAAGCGTTTGAGGGGAGGCAACCCATTTACGTACTTATTTGCTTTTGTTTAGCTTTCTTTTTCTATTAAAATTTTGTTTTTCTTATTTTATACAGGCCTTAGTATGCATCTAAAAAAAAAGAAAAGGGAGCTGACCGCAGCCAGCAAGCATTTTGCCGCAGCCACAAAGACTTGAACCGCGGCCAGCACGAGTCCTACCGCGGCCGAGACATCTTGACCCGCGGCCAGCACCATTCGGCCACCCTTGGCCATTTCCACCTCTACCTTGATCAAATTCGGACTGGTTTGGATCCCTGGTATCCAAATTTGATCAAACACCACTCCACATCATCTACCATCCACCATTCAACATCCTACCACCTCCACTATCACTTCACAATCCATCACCAACACCAAGTAAGTTTTCTTTTCTTTAATCTTTTAAATTTTTCGCATACTCTGTTTCTCATCCTTGCCTGATTTATTTCACACTGGGGACAGTGTGATTTAAGTCTGGAGGAGGATTTCATCCCTTAATAACCACCTTTTCTTGCATGAGTTTTTGCATTATGCATTTTTCTATAAAAATTTTCAATTTTTTTGGTTTTTCTTAAAACTTTTCAAAAGTCTTTTGAGTTTCAAAGAGTTTTCAAAGGTCAAATACATTTTGAGGGAATAATGACAATATCGATGATGATAACCAACCTGTTTGCTTCTACACCAATCATTCATAAAAAGCTCTTTCAAGGTTTAGTACGAGACTAGGCGGTACCTAGAGTACTTACACTACAAAATCCCACCAGAGGACTTCTATTCATGGAGATCTTTTCTGACAGGGTATACTAGCTCATTTTACTTGGACCCAATCTTGACATCTAATTTTCTCATCAATGGTATTAAGAAGGCATCATGATATACATCTAGGACATCTTTACCTTATTGTTACCACTCTTTGTTGTCCTAGATGGCCAGTTCATCTTTAGCTGGTACCTCACCCTTAACCCAAACCATCATTTCAAACTTCATGCATTCTCTCTTAAGTTTATATAGACAGATATGTGCAAAAACGCCGGAGAGGGAGGAACAACATAGTTTTCAGTCACTCAAGAGAAGGACTGAATGAAACCGGGAAAGAAGTGTACCATGCAATCTCAGCAAGCCTCATGATGTCTCAAAAAGCTCATTCTTAAAGAAAAATTTTGTGCTCCCTAAGACTCTAAGTCAAAAGGAGGTTTCCCCTTTCTCAAAAAAAAAAAAAAACAAAACGAAAAAAGAGAAAAAGAAAGAAAGGAAAGGAAACCAAGAGCCCAAAGAGTCTTAGAAGCCGAAATCATTTGAGCCAAGGCAATAGGTATTCACTTAAGGAGTTATGGATTCACAACCTGGACAAAAATCCAAGTCTGGGGGAGTTATAAGGAGAACCTGAAGACATGAGATCAGAAATCTTGAAGCAAGGAGAATGTGACTGAAAACTGTGGGGGCATTGAAAATTCCATCATCTTTTGCTGTTTTGCATAACGTCCTGTCTCTCCATAAAAAGGTAACCCTAAACACATCAAGCCTTACCATTAAAAAGCCTTTTGATACTTAACCTTGAATGCCTTGTTTAATATCCTTTTGATGAGAATCACTGAAATATTTAATGAATGTTAAGAGCTAGTTGACTGGAAGTTAGTTCTAAGTGTGTGGATTTTCGCATGACGAATTAACGCACTAGTTATGTTTGTATTTTGGTGAGAATTTTCTAGACTTGATCTGATTGATGCATTGTCCATAATTAAGGTATAGAAGTATGGTTGCTGATATTTTTGAGTTCCCTCTCATTTCTGTTGAATGATATTTTTCCAGACTTGATCTTGTTTTGTTTGAGGACAAACAAAGTCTGAAGTCTGGGGGAGTTGATAACACTGTAATTGTACCTATTTTCACCATTGATTTCAAATGCTTTTTCAAAGGTTTTAATCAGTTTTAGGAACTTTTATTATGATTTCTATGTATTTGTAGTTTCAAGGCTCTTTTCAGGAAACTTAGGGAAAATGATGACAAAATGGAAGAAATCCACTTTTTCAGCTCAGAGTCAGACCTTCAGAAGTTCAGCCTCAATTGAAGACTTTTTCACCGCCTGATTCAGCTCAAATTTTGAGAAAATCAAGAAAAGACAACCAGCTTTTTATAGCACTTTACATCACAAAGATCCAACGGTGAAATCAAAAGATACATGGAGAACAAGTTGACCCATTTCGCCCCGGAAGACTCTCACCCGCGGAAAAACCATGTTTTACCTGTCCTGGAAGACTCTCACCTCCAGTGCACCTAAGGACGAGCCACAAGGCCCAACATCAAAGCCCACTTTGCCATTCCTCTTCAGAGAAGCCCTAAATGAGACCTGGAAGACTCTAGGACCTATAAATACATATTTTAACAGCCCTAAACAGGTGTGTGTTCCTGTAATGAGATTTTGAGCCACCAAACTTTGTTTTTCTAGGGTTAGGCGATGGATATGGGGATTCTTTCCCAGATCCATTGTTCTTTCTACTTTCTATCTTATTAACTTTTCTGTTTCATTCTTTTGCATTCTTCTATGTCTTTTATCATCAATTGCATCATGTAGATTTGTTCCAGATAATCAAGTTATTTGAAGATTTTGATAAGCATACATATCGATTAGGATTTCTAAGTTTCTAAACCATATTCTAGATCTCATCTCTTCTAAGTTGTTCATATTGCATGAGAGTAGATTCATGACCTATTCTCTGAGCCAAGGATCGATCAGAGCCACGAGAGTGCTATATCAGATCATCCATACTTAGCTTCAGAATAACATAGTCGCTATAGGAGTCGAGAGCTACCTATAGAGAAGATGTGAGCAGACGAATTCAATGTCTAATGCATGATTTTATTTCTGACATGAGAGCGAGAGTTAATTGTAAGATCTGAGTGATTAATTGATTAAGATGGCGAGAGTTGGTTAATCATACACATGTATATTCTAGTTCCATGCAGATCCCATAAACAGATGAAGATAAATCGCCCGGAAGATAATTGAAAATGCCATCATACATCGATTAGAGTAAACCGGAGAAGTCTAAATCGCCACCTATGAGTTTTAGAGTCTATAGTTTGAGTCGATATGCTTGAGATATTCTTTTAACAATTCATCTTGCATTGCATCTTATCTCTTGTGAATATTAGATTAGGTTTAGTTTAGGATTCTTAACCAAAAACTCCAAATCCCATGAGTTTATGACTTTGCTTACTTTCCAAGTTTGTTGTTTCTCACAGATTAGACATCCTCTCTGTAGATCGACACCCTAAGTCCTATAAACGTACATTTGTGCACTTACAGACACTAGGGTTTTATAAATTTAAAACTTTTTGAGGACCAACAGGCTTGTTAAAAACAAATCCTAGACCCGCAAGCCCATCAGTTCCATCTCTCCACTCGATCATATTACCTTTAAGTGAAGAGAGCCTCTCGGCCAATCACTTGGATCTATCCTCAGCACCACCCCGATCTTATATAAAACTCTCTCCATATCAGTGTTATCCACCATTTTCTCTATTATGGGGATGACTGACAGGCCTAGGCATTCGGATCCTGGGTTTGGTTTGGGTATCCAAATGTTAGAGATCTAGAACCCATTCAGGTATTTTTTTTTTCTAGTTTGGGTTTCGTTCTGTTCTGTTTGGGTTCAGCTCAGTATCATGTTCCAAAATTTATCCTAAATTCTAAAAAAATTTAAAATAATTATTTATTTAAAAGAAAATTAGATTTAAATTTGCAAATTATATTTAATTTTGACAAATATAACTACAAGTTTTCTAATATTTCGAGTATTTTGGTTATAATGGTATAAACATAACTAATATATTTGATTTTTAATTGTAATTTTTAGTATTTTGAGTATTTTTAAACTAAATATACACAATATATTTGGATATATAATTGTATTTCATATATTTCTGGTATTGGTTCAAGTTTGGTTTGGTTCCAGTTCAATTTGGGTACCCGAAATATTTTTAAGAGGAACCATTCTGATATTTCAAATTATTCGGTTCGGTTTGGTACTTTTTAATTCGATTCAGTTTCAGTTTGGTTTTTTGGAAAATCTATGTTTTCTTATGTTCTACTTGAAAATTCTTATATTTCAGGTAAAGTTCTTATCATTAGTAATTATTTTTCTCGCTGTTCACTGGAATTGCAGAGAAAATATATAGTGATAAAAGTGATGTGATTCTCTGCATATTATGTGCTAGGAAGATGAACAGGCAATGTATATGCGAAACATTAATCAAAACGATGTATTTTCTCTTCACCTCCCTTACAATTAAACTTTCATCTTCTATGGAAAAATTGTCAAAAAAATCTTCAACTTACCAATTTCGTTAAAAAAAAAGCATCAACTTTCTTATGAACCCAAAAATGTTCAACTTTTTGTAATTAAGCTTTTTAACCCCCAACTTTTATTGAGCAAGCTCTTTTAGTCTCAACGTTGAGACTAATGCTGAGACTAAAACGGCTTGATAAATAAAAAGTTGGGTATATGTTTGGTAGATAAAAGGTTGGAAATTATTTTGGTAAATAAAAAGTTGAGAAATTTTAGGTAAAAAATAAATAAAACTTTTTTTTATCCAAATGGTTTTTTTAAAACTTTTGGAGTTAAAATGATGATATTTATTAAAAACTAGGTGCTTACCCGTGCATATGCGTGGATTGCTTTCTCCAGATTGTCTATAGATCTTATTTAGTATGATAAATGATGGAATTTACTAAATGTTCTTTCGTTTTTGAAAAAAATATTTAATATTACAAATTATGATATACAAACATACATAACACAAACAATATTTTTTCTTTGTTCAATGACCATTCTTCTCCTCTATTATCAGTGTCCTATCTTAATTTTTTTCCTCTATAATCAGTGGCTTTATGGTGGTTTTTTTTTCGGGTAAAAGACTTTATGGTGGTTTTGTTAACCAAACATTTCACATATGTTCTTGCTTTGATTACTGTTGACTTTTTGTAACATCCACACAGCCCTATAATAGAAGCTCAATAAGTCCAAACCCATCCTGGAAATCCTAGTATAAATTGGGAGTTAAATGAAGAGGAGCCTCATTAGTTTCCCAAAATCCCTAGCCACAAAAAGAGAGAGAGAGAGAGAGAGAGAGAGAGAGAGAGAGAGAGAGAGAGAGAGAGAGAGAGAGAGAGAGAGAGAGAGAGAGAGAGAATTGGACAAGCTGCCACCGCCGAGGAAGAAGGAGAGCTGCCACCGTCACCTGCTGAGAGAAGAAGGAGTGTTCGCCAGCCCCCTCCTTCCCGGAAGCTCCTTGATTCTCTTTCTTCTAGCTCTCCATAAATCAGATCTGCATTTTGCTAAAGTGAGGATTATATCTAGGAGTTCTTCTTATTCCTTTGTCTTCTTCTGGTGTGTTAAGACTAGATCTGATGAGATTATGATGTTTTCATGTGCATTTAGATAGATCCATATATACTTATATAAATAATAAGAATCATGATTTCATTAGAGAAAGAACCAGCATAATTGATTGATAACCCTATTGTATTGTTAGTGTTTGGTATAAATAATTAGATCAGGTATTCGTCTCGGTTGACATGTGCCAAGTGCGGGTGTGATTGCTGGATTATGTGTCGTCTGTGTGACCGTGACAGTAATTCATTCATCTGGTGGAGTGATGACCCATGGGGCCTGTCTGTGTGACCGCTGGTTGACTGTCTGTGTGATAGGGAGATGTCGACCCATGTCTGAGTGACTAGGTGGTTTGGCCTAGGTTGGTAGGCGAGATGGAGACTTCTCATTACTTGTTAGTTGATTGTGCGCTGCTAGAGTGCTTGTATGTTGTTATCGGATTTATTCTTGATATGTTGGTGGAAAATAAATAAGTGGGAAAGGAGCCTGGTTTGGTTCTCACTGAGTAATTCTCCAATTAATCACCCCTCTATTTAAATCCATATTTGTAGGTGAGTGTGAAGATGATTGTGAAGATGTCTGGGAGGAACTAGACGAGTAGCTCTAGTGTGGTGTGCCTTCAAAGATGGAGGACGTTTTTTTTTTGTTTATAAGAACTATTTCGTATTTTCTTTCAAGACAATGTTCTCTGTTTGATTCAGATTCATTTAAGTTATTCCATTTGCTGCTGTAAGACTTGGATTTGGTTTGGTTTGGAATAAGAATAAAGAGTTATTCATGAACTTTTAGTGTAGGTTTAGCTAATACAGTGGGTTTAGTCTGGTTTCCTTTGGAATCTAGGATCGTGGTGTTACAATTTGGTATCAGAGCCTAGGTTTGAGTTAGGAATGAGGGAGAGTTAAGTCTAGGGTAGTGGATTGGGAATCGGATTTCAAAGTCTCCAAAATTTTCAAAGATTTTCAAAGTTTTCAGAGTTTTCGGAAAAAAAACCACCACCTAGATTAATCTCTCTAGTTATTGTTTGTTTTATTTTTAATTACAGGAAGTTCAGTTTTTACGGGACCAGATTGACTTACTATTCCTCTCTTGTTGTGCAATGCAGATGCATCCGAAAGCAAGGAATGTGCGCACCAGGTCTACAGCTCGTCGTTCAAGTGGTGATGAGGAGACCACTGACACGACATGAAGTATAGCCCCAATGAATCAGAATCAGCAGCAGAACCCACCGCCAGCCCCAATGAATCCACAGGAAGAAAATCCTGCTGGAAATGTGCATGTTCGAGTGCCAGTCTCAGCCCATGCTACAGTCTTGGAGGAGTTGCGCCGTTATCAGGAGATGTATGGCCACTTGAAACTAGTGACATAGTGGCCTGTACCTAAGAATGTTACTGAGGTCTATAGCTTTTTTGGTCTGGCAGGATATTATCGCAAGTTTATGATGAATTTCTCTAGTATTGCCAAACCACTCACCAGCCTGATTGGAAAGAATGTGAAGTTTGAGTGGACGGAGAAGAGATCTCAGAGTTTTGAGAAGTTGAAGAAGAATCTCATGGAAACTCCGGTGTTGGTACTTTCAAGGACAGGAATACCTTATGATGTATACACTGATGTCTCTGGATCCGGGTTAGGATGTGTGCTTATGCAGGAAGGAAAGGTCATAGCATATGCATCTAGACAACTTTGGAAGCATGAAATGAATTATCCGACTCATGATATGGAGCTAGCGGCAGTAGTATTTGCTCTCAATATATGGCGTGTTTATTTATATAGGGAGAAGGTGCACATATATACCGACCATCAAAGTTTGAAGCATGTGTCCACTCAGGATGATTTGAATCTGAGGCAGAAGAGATGGATAGAGTTGTTGGCGGATTATGATCTGGAAATTTCTTATCATTCGGGAAGAACTAATCATGTGGCAGATGCCTTAAGCAGAAAGAGGAGTGATGTCTCTGAGGTTAAGGAAATGCAGGAGCTGATAGCGACTATGGCGAGATTGAGTTTGTGTGTCGCTGAGGTAGAGGATAATACCACAAGACTGGAAGCATTGGACAATGCTGATTTGTTATAGAGGATTCGTCAGGAGCAAGAGCAGGATTTGTCCTTGAAGGAAATGTTTGACAAGCAGGTGGTTGGATACCACAAGGCAGATAATGGGACTTACCTGTACAGGAATCAGGTTTGTGTTCCTAAGAATGATGAGATAAGGAGAGAGGTGCTGAGTCAAACTCATCAGTCAAAATTTTCCATTCATCCGGAGAACACGAAATTCTATCGGGATTTGAAACACTATTACCATTGGACAGGTATGAAGTGTGACATTTCTTCTTGGATTTCTCAGTGTGATACATGTCAGCAAGTGAAAGTAGAGCAAATGGCACCAAGCTGACAACTCCATAACTTGCCATTACTAGAATGAAAATGGGACATAGTGACTATGGATTTGTTGATAGGATTGTCAAGGAAACTAGGTAAGAAGAACGCGATTTGGGTAATCATGGATCGACTTACTAAGTCAGCTCACTTTGTGCCAATTTAGAAGACGGATGGAGCGGAGCAGTTGGAGCATAAGTATATAGATGTGATTGTAAGATTGAATGGAGTTCCAATGAGCATAGTGTCAGATCGGGATCCAAAGTTTACAGCTAGTTTCTGGCAGCCCTTTCAGAAGGAATTGGGGAAAAAGGTTCATCTGAGCACATCCTATCACCCTCAGACGAACGGTCAATCAGATAGGACGATTATGACCTTGGAGGATCTGTTAAGGGCTTGTGTTCTGGATTGCAAAGGAAGCTGGGAGAAGCCTTTAGCAGAGTTTGCTTATAATAATAGTTATCATGCTAGCATTAGGATGGCTCTGTACAAAGCTCTTTATGAACGGTCTTGTCGTACACCTCTCTGTTGGACAGAAGTAGAAGAAACGAGAGTGTTGGAACCATAAATTCTCCATGAAGCATCTAAGCAAGTGGAAATGCTTAAGATCAGTCTGAAAGAAGCTCATGATCATCAGAAGAGTTATGCAGACCAGTGAAAGCAGGAGTTATCTTTTGAGGTTGGTGATATGGTGTACCTGAAGTTGAGGACCTTCAGAGGAAATAATAAGCATCGGAAGATGAAGAAGCTTAAGCCAAAGTACATGGAACCGTGCCTTATCAATGTACATCGGAGAAGTGGCTTATCGCTTAAAGTTACCCAAAGGGTTAGCTGAGTTCCATGATGTGTTTCATATCTCGCTTTTGAGGAAAGTTGTGAGGGAGTCAAAGCTCATTTTGCCTCAGCCACTAGTGGATGTCAGAAAAATTTTCTCAGCAGCGTATCAGCCTGTGGCAGTGTTGGAATTTCGGGAAATAGAGGTGAACGGTAAGAGGAAGCCATCAGTTAAGGTCTGTTGGGAAAGGGATGGTATTCGCGAGGAAACTTGGGAGTTAGAACAAGAAATACAAAAGAATTTCCCGGAGCTCTTTCGGGAAAAAGGTGAAATCGGAGGAGTTGGAGAGAATTCGAAGACAAATTCTTTGGAAGTAAGGGAGAGTTGTAACATCCCTAACCCAGCCGAATTAATAGAGGCCCAGTAAGCTCAAGCCCATAATGAAGAGGAGCCTTATTTGTTTCCCAAAAGCCCTAGCCACAAAGAGAAAGAGAGAGAGAATTGGAGAAGCTGCCGCCGCCGCCGCTGCCACTTGCTGAGAGAAGAAGGAGTGTTTGCCTCTTTCCCGGAAGCTCCTTGATTCTCTTGCTTCTAGCTCTCCCTAAATCAGATCTGCATTTTGCTAAGGTGAGGATTAGATCTAGGAGTTCTTATTTCTTTGTCTTCTTCTGGTGTGTTAAGACTATATCTGATGGGATTAGGATGTTTTCATGTGCATTTAGATAGATCCATATATACTTATATAAATATTAAGAATCATGATCTCATTAGAGGAACCAGCATAATTGATTGATAACCATGTTGTATTGTTAGTGTTTGGTATAAATAATTAGATCAGGTGTTCGTCACGGTTGAGATGTGCCGAATGCAGGCGTGATTGCTGGGTTAGTTGCCGTCTGTGTGACTGTGGTATTAATTCATTCGTCTGGTGGAGTGACGACCCACATGGCCTGTCTGAGTAACCGCCGGTTGACTGTTTGTATGACAGGGAGATATCAACCCATGTCTGAGTGACTGAGTGGTTTGGCCTAAGTCGGTAGGCGGGATGGAGACTTCTCATTACTTGTCAGTTGATTGTGCCCTGTTAGAGTGTTTGTGTGTTCTCTTATTGGATTTATTCTTGATATGTTAGTGGAAAATAAAGGAGTGGGAAGGGAGCCTGGTTTGGTTCTCACTGAGTAATTTCCTAATTACTCATTCTTCTCTTTAAATCCATATTTGCAGGTGAGTGTGATGATGGTGATTGTGAAGATGTCTGGGAGGAACTAAACGAGTAGCTCTAGTGTGTTGAGCCTTAAGAGGTGGAAAAAGTTTTATTCGTTTTTAAGAACTATTTCGTATTTTCTTTCAAAACAATATTATATATTTGATTCAGATTCATTTAAGTTATTCCATTTGCTTCTATAAAACTTGGATTTGGTTTGGTTTGAAATAAAAATAAAAAGTTATTCAGAAATTTGATATGTAGGTTTAGCTAATACCGTCAGTTTAGTCTGATTTCATTCAGAATCGGCTCGTTACACTTTTGTTAAGTTTTGGTTATAATCTTTTATCCTCTTCATTATCCATTACAATTTACAAGTGTCATCCCAAAATATACAAAAGTAAATAAGGGCATATATGCAATTAATAGATCATCACGATAAGTTAAGCATGATTTCTTAATTTCATGGGATGCATGTAAATCATGGAATGTCCGTTTGGTTAAAAGAAAACAAGTGAGGAGGTGCAAGAGGATGCAATTTGAAACCTTAATAACAAAGAACCACAAAGAAAGATTGAATGTCTACAACTTGAATACTCGAACTCTGATGCCAGAACTGTTTTAAATATTGGGTGAAATGCAAAGTAAGAGTGAGGAGAACGACATCCGTGGTTGACATGATATTGGAAAGAAGTACTTGCCCTTCTATTTACGCGGGTTCTTATACATATCAAGAAAATAAATTGTTACTTCACAAGAGCCTTAAACCTATTGTTCAAGTATTTGACTATGAAGTGCGAGACGAAATGTCCAAAAGTTCCAATGATTGACTCATTTATCGGGAAGAGAATAACGTATTTTTCCACAAGATAGTTTTTGTATGATGCAAACTAAAAATTGAGCAAAAAAGATAAGTATTGAGAATTGCCGGCTATCTCATAAGTATTGGCACTTAGGTCCATAGAACATCCTAGCTTTTTGATGTTATATACTTTATTTACCTCACTTTCACTACCAAGGTGAATATGATTCAAGCATCATTCAAAGTTACATTCTCTAGCTCATCTCAATTTATATCAATTGCGCAGAACTCTAATTGTCCTAGTCCAGGTTAAGCATACAATAAGAGAATCTTGTTTACCTCGTGAGATGCATGAGACTATAAGAGAATTTGCCACAAGCAGCAAACTGCATCAATTGCCCATTTTCTTGAGAAATTCCAAGATCACATTCTACTAATAGAAAGGTTATTAAATTCCTTAAAATTCGATCATTGAAAGCTTGTGTAAGTCTGGTGAACCCTGAATGTTAAACAGAAATATACCTGACGCACGATCTCTTGAACTTGGATGGCCTTTGGGGAATAAATAACTTAGTAAAAAAAAAAGGTTGAACATTTTTCTTGTTCATGAGAAAGTTGATGCTTTTTATGGCCAAAATTGGTAAGTTGAAGATTTGTTTTTGAAAATATTTCCCTGTCTTCTACCTTTTATGATGCGATCATGGAACCAGAGGCTGAATCGCGGGTCGAAGATCGGATCGAGGAACAAGAACCAGACGCGACCTTGATCATTCTGGACAGGCCGATGACGAGATCACGCACCCGGAGGTTGGCGGGAGCCGTTCAGAAAATACTTACCGAGCTCAAGAACTAGAATATGGAACCAGCTACGTCCAGTGCCGTAACCCTTCTTACATACCAAGGTACTTACTGAGTTCGGCCTGGTGTAGTCCTTGATACTCTTTTTCCTTGCACCCGGATTTGTCCAAATGGGTTTACCGGGTGGGATTTTAACAAGGTTAAGAGCTATACCACACACGGCCACGGTTCAGTACAGACTTAGTACATGGGTCAGCAGTTCAAGAGTCATTTTCGCCAAGGCATCTCAAGGGTCAGTCAAAGTTAGCCGAAGAGTCAGTCCAAGTTTTAGTCAAACTTATTTATTTCTTTTGTAATTTCCCATGCATGACTCTTGGTCTGATCCGCCCCTATATAAGGTGATGAACCCCTCTCATTTTCATTCATTCACTTATCAAATAAAATCTGAGACTTTTTTCTTTTATTTTTTTGAGAACTTTTTCGATTCTTAGGTGATTAGTGATGTGTCTACTGCGTGAGGGAATAAGTTTTACCCTTAATAAAAACAAATGAAAGCCGCAAGTGCACAGCTAATCAATTGTAGTATTTAGGGATCGAATCCACAGAGATTTGTGTGCCTGGTATTCTTTTACGGTTTCTAACTTTATGTCTATACTAGATTGGTTTTAGGGGTTGGTTGTTGTCACAGATTAAACTAAAACTAAAGAAAGCAAATAAATCTATCCTAGAGAGCAAATAGAAAATCGAATAACAGGCAAATGAAACAAGCAAAATATCAAACTAAAGCAAATGAAATGCAGATCTAAATGAGCAAGTAAAAATCGATTGGTTTGTAAACTATGGCTAAAAACGCTGAGCTTTTGGGAACTCTACATGGATCATAATCGGTTTTAACACTAGGGATTATATATTGGGATTGACGGATATCGAAATATAGGGTTCTAGAGCTAGAGTACGGCGGTATGACTACGTCACTGTCGTGATCATAACCAACTGTTTCTCACAACCCTGACCAGTAGGTTTCCACTCTGGCCCTGGAAGGGAGAGAATGAAAGAGCTGCACAGGACTCGTCAGTACTCACGATTTTGCCGCAGGTAGGTTTTCACTCCTACGAAAAAATTGTCTGTTTCATTCTAGGTCGGATACTTAATGAAAAATTTCGCAACACTAACTATCTAGATCAGGTACGAGGTGATCAATCAAGCATACATGCAATAAGAATGAGAATAAACAGAGAACAAAGTTAAAATCCCAGATCTATAAATCTAGATGTCTTAATCGATTATGAAGCCATTTTCGGGAACCTTGAGCCTAACTCGGGATCTACTCAGACATGGCTGAGGTCGACATCATCATTGGTTTAAATAAAAGCAATCAAAAACAGTAAAGAAAAGAGATGAAAGAAAGCTTCTCTATTGAAGAACTCAGAGTTGAACAATCTTCTATAAAAATCGCATAAAACGGCTAAAGAAAAAGGGTTTTTGTAAAGGTATGAAGGTGATGTCTAAAAACGACCTAAATGACAAGTACTAATAGTCTTCAATACTCCATTGTCTCTAGGGTTCCGGAATTGAGGCAGAGAAATGACTTTGGGCTTCAGAAATATGGGCTTTTAGTCGGAGTTGGCCGGCCGCGGTCGGGAGTAACGTGGCCATGGGAAACAGAGGTCTGGCCGCGGTCGTGAAGCTTGTGACCGCGGTGGATGGGTTGGTGGCTGCGGTCGCGTAACTTGCTGGCCGTCTTCGAGTGTCTACGGGGCAAATGGAATATCTTGATATCCAACCGTTGTAATGTCTCCAAACCAAGTGTATTTGAAAGCTGGTTGATTCTTCTATAAGTTGTCCAATTTTGAGGGTGATCAGGCGGTGAGAATGTCTTCGTCTCTCCATGAGAGTTCTGACGGTCTGCATTTATCCAAAAGAGTCTTTTTGTTCCAATTCGTGTCTCTTTACCCCAAATTACCTGAAAAGTCTTATAAAATCCGAAAACATAGAAATTTTTTGAAAACCTTTGAAAATGGAGTAAAAACACCTGTAAAAGATATTAAAGTGATCCATAAAAATGGTCAAAATCCGGTGTTATCAACTCCTCCAGACTTAGTCTTTTGTTTGTCCTCAAACAAATCAAAGGCCAAATCTCGGTGAGAGGTTTGAAAACGCAGGAACTAAACAAAATCTCAGAGACCAAGCTTCTAGACCAAATCAATCATTATGCATCAATTGGGGATAGCCTAGAAAATTCTCACTACAAATACAGGCATAACTAGTCCGTTAATCCGTCACTAAGGTCTAACTTCTAGTCAACTAGCTCTTCACATTCATTAAAAATTTCGGTGGTTCTCATCAAAGAAAGTATAAGCAAGGCAATCTAGGCTAGGTATCAAAAGAGGTCATTCTAGGGGTAGTCTTAAAGTGTTTATGGGTTACCTGAAAATCTGGAGGATGCAAGATATTATGCAAAAACCACAAGAGAGAGTGAAGCTGTTGATATCCACAGTTTTCAGTCACTTTCTTCTTGCCATAGATCTCTGGTCTTCTTCTTCAGGTTCTCTCCTAACTCCCCCAGAGATTTTTGTAAATCTTTCAAAACCATAGCTCTTCAAACGAATAGTGGTTGCTTCTTGCTCCAAAAATTTCGACAATCTAAGACTCATTAGGCTTTTTGTTTCCTTCTCTTTCCATTCATTTTTTTTTTTTGAAAGAGCACCTTTATATTTAGAGTCATAGAGAGCACGAAATTACCAATAAAAATCAGTCTTGTAAAGCTTAATAAGGTTTCTGATACTCTTCCTTCCGAATTCTATTCAGTCTTCCTCGTGAGTGACTGAAAACTGTGTCGCTCCTCTTCTCTCCGACATTTTTGCACATAACTGCTGATATAAACTAAAGAGAGAATGCATGAGGATTGAAAACAAGGGTTTTGGGTTTAGGGTATGGTACCAGATAAAGATGAACTGGCCATATAGGACGACAAAGAGTGGTAAAAATGAGGGTAAAAGACGTCCTAGATGTATGTTTCGATGCCTGCCTAAAATCAATGATGAGAAAATTAGATATCAATATTAAGGTCAAATAAAATGAGCTAGTATATCCTGTCAAAAAGAATCTCCATGAATAGAAGTCCTCTGGTGGGAGTTCGTAGTGTAAGTACTCTAGCTACCGCCTAGTCTAGTGCTAACCACAAATGAACTATCTGAAGTCTAAATCATCATAGTTTTGTGTCAAACATTCCTGAAAAATACTTAAAGTCGAATAGGTTACATATTAAAATTAAAAAGTACTTGAAATTTTGATAGCAAAGCAGGAAAATGATTAGTACGGATAGACATCTTCCCCAGACTTAAATCACACTGTCCCCAGTGTGAAAAAGTTGGTGAGAAGATGGTGAATAAAAGCGAAAATAAAATAATATAAAAAAAATAAAATGATGATAGAACCATGATGGCTGTCAAATGACAATGAAGTGCTGATCAATCACTCATCCTCCGATGTGTCTGCTTCGAATGGTGCTGCTGTTATAGGAAGGTGACAACGCGCTCAACGCGTCGTCCTTGTCTCTCAACTCTGCGCTCCAGGTCAGAATGGGTATGTGACGATGTCGATGATGAAGTGTGGCCGGTCGAAACAGATGGCTGAAAGTGAGCACGTGCTGCAGCTGCATCGCGCTTTGCCTTGGCCACTATGTATTGCCCGATGGTGAATAGTAGACGAAGCACAGAGGGTAAAAACTCATCAGGTTCCGGCGTCCATCGCGGACGTCCTCTGTTACACAATCTCGGGACTGATGCTGAAGGTAAACAGACTCGGTGCTCTTCGGTGCCAGTGCAATACTTGTAACCGAACCTGTCTGGATCAAAAGTGGCACGAGAGATAGTGTGATCGCGAGAGAGATAGAATAGGTCATACCAGATGTCGGGAAGTGGATCATCAGATGAGAAGTTGAATCCTACAGCCTGTAGTATCGCTCTAATAGCGTTCCCATAAGCTGGAGTAGCGTCCTCGCAACCATGTAAATCATGCGTCACCTTCACCATGTTCTGTGCTATGATCCAGGCAAAACAGGCAAGTCGTGGGTCGTCCATAAATGGCATCTGAAGTGTAATGATCTCGGTCTTAAACACATCTTTTGTTGGCTCTAGAGAAAATTGTGTGTGCTAAGAGTTTGTGCACAACTCTCACTGCAAGATAAGTAAGAAGGGCTGACTTAGATCTCCTGCTATCATAGACGCCATGACCCATCTCCCTCCATAAATCAAAATCAGGTTCTTCTTCGAGGTAAATGCCATCAGTGTATGGAAGCTGAAGAGCTTCACAAAGTGCCGAAATGGTGAGTGAGTAGGTCTGTCCGCGGATAGAGAACGACAAAATGCCGTCAGATGCTCTGGGGTTCCTCCTCTTCGTATGGTGGAGGATGACAGTTGCTAAGAACTCGCGGACTAGCTCGGGATAAGTTGGAAAGTTCAGCTCTATGTAGGGTCTCAGTCTAAGTGCATCGATGTACCAGATTACATCTTCTCTAATACCAAGCATCTCGAGTGTATGATAATCGATGCAAGGCGTATGTTTAATGTTCAGCTTCTTGAAACGCCTTGCATAGTCCACTCTCGGTTTGATCTCTTTCCCAATATATCGAATCTGTGGTGGCTCGAGAATCGGTCACGTTTCTCTTGAGTGCTGGAGCAGCCTCATCACATAGTTTCTTCTTTTCGGTCTGGCTTGGTTCAGCATGTACTCTCCAAGATTACTATCATCGGGAGTTTCCTCAGAGCTGTCACCAGTGCGACGGCTTCTTTGGGATTTGGTTCGTTCCATTTTTCCTACAAGACAAGATGATTCTTGGAAAAAGAGTGAATATGGATGCTGATTTTAACACATTAACGATCAGTTATACTTATCCTAGTATCAAGAGATTAGTTAAAAACCACAAGCAAGCATAATTGATATTAAATCGAAGAAATCGAGTAGTTCATGACCAGGTTCGGATTTTTGATGTTCTCAACATAGAAATCTTCTAAAAATTGCTTTAATTGAGCAAATTTCATGTCAAATTTATAGGTTACCTAATACTAATCACTAATCACACAAGACTTGATCAAATTCATCAATTTTGCTGTTCCAAATTCGATTTTTGCAAAGTATGTAGAATCCAAATTTTAAAACTCTCAATTCCTCTTAAGCTAAGTGTTCTTAAGCTATTTCCACCACTAATAAACCAAGATTTGGGCTTTTTAAGAAAATCCTAAATTCCAAAATCAATTGAAAATGGCGAGTTTGAGCTTCTGATAACACCGTATTTTGACCACTTTTTTGGATCGTTTTGAAAGACTTTTTCTATGTTTTTAATTGCTTTCAAGTCCTTTTATTACGTTTTTCTAGTATTCGTAGTTCCAAGATTCTTTTCAAGAAACTTAGGGAAAAGCCTAACAAAATGGATAGAAGACCAGATTTTCAGCTCAGAGTCAAACCGTCAGAAGTTCACCCCCGATTGAAGGCCTTCTCACCGTCTCATCCAGCTCAAATTTGGAGATCTCAAAGACGAAAGTATCAGCTTTCCAGCACACTTTACAGCTTGGGAATCCAACGGTTCAATCAAAAGATACAAGAAGAGCAAGATGTCTCGTAAACAAGCCGACAAGCATTTCCATCCGCGGCCAACTGCCCATTTCCCGAGGTCACAACCTTCCCGACCGCAGCCAGCCATCCATTCCCCGCGGTCACGCACATCCCGACCGCGGCCAGGCAACTCCGAGTTCGGAAGCCCAATTCTGAAGCTCATATCATTTTCCCAGCCTCAATTCTGGAACCCTAAAGACCTGAGAGCATTGGAGACTAAAAATACATATCATTTAGATCGTTTGTTAGAAGAGAAGAAGAGAGACGAAATACTTTACAGAAATTTTACTTTAAGCTTTATTTTTAGATTTTAGGGAGAGAGAGATCTATCTCTTGAACCCTTGTTCTTTCTTTTTTTAATTTCGGTTTCTATTCTACTTTTTAATACTATGTTTTTTATTTCGTTTATCATGTCTGAGTAGTTTTTTTGTTGGGTCTAAGGGATTTTTCGATTGGGGATACTTATGTTCGATGAGGATTCCATGAGCTATTGAGCCGAATCTTAGAATTTTTTCTACTGAATTCGTTTTTACTGCATGAGAATAGTGTCATGAACTACAATCTGATTCAGATGCTTGGTGACACGAAAGTGTTCATCCGGTGTCAGATCTAGTTTGGGAGAGCAAAACAAACATAAGAGTGGAAACCTACCTATGGGCAATTTGTGAATGCTGACGAGTCTTAAACATAATGCATCTCTTCTCTTCCAAGGCCAGAGTGGAAACCTACTGGTCAGGGTTGAGAGAGATAGTTGTCTATGATCACGACAGCGGCGTATTCATACGTCCGTGACTCCAGTTCGAAAAGTTTAAGCTAAGATCTTATCAAATTTACTCTCTAGCTATGTTTTGAATCGTTCATACCCCTGAGAAAACTTCCCTGAACCCCAGCGCCTTCTTTTCTATAGATTTACACTGATTTTCATTCAAGTTTTAATCTAGTATTTTCATTCTCTTAATCATTCACTTAAGCAATTAAGTTTAGCCGTTTTTCTCGTTTTAGTCGTTTTTCGTTAAGTTTAGTTATTAGGTCATTTTAATTCTCGTATCCTCTCTTTAAGATTAGTTTTTACGTTTTAAAGACACCACCAAAACCCTCACAAAAATCGTCTGGCTCTAGACTTCCTTACTTTATATTTCTTTCGAAGGCTTTTGCAGGAAAGATCCTCCTTCCCCGTGGATTCGATCCCTAAGTACTACAATCGATCAGCTGTGCACTTGCGGCTATTGATTTCATTTAGGGTAAAACTTGACAACCCTCGACACACGACACATCAAGTTTTTGACGCCGTTGCCGGGGAAGGCACGCATTTTCTTTTCCGCAAAACCCTAAGAAATGTTGGTAAATCGACTCTAGAACCCTTTTTTCTGCATATTTTCATTTTTCGGTTATTTTGTTTCCATTCCCGAAGCAATGGATCCTATAAATCGAAATATCTACTATGAGGGAGGTTTTTACAACACTCCTCAAGCCACCAGACGCAGAGAAAAGCAGTACCTAAGTGATCTCTACGAATAAGTTTGAACAGAAGACTACAGAACGTTCTTGAACGAGCCTTACATGCCGCCAATGGTAAATCCTAGACCACCTATGTATCGCCTACCTCACCAGGTTCTCCTGCAAGATGAGAACGTCCAGCTCAGTAACCGATTGAGACAGTTCGAAGGTGTAATCAAGCAGTTCATAGAAGCTCAAGCAACCACTACAGCCGCTCTAAACAAAAGAATTGACGGGATATCAAAACTTTTCAATGAGAAGATCGATAACCTAGCTTCCCAGGTCAAATCAATAGAAGAACGAGCAACCAAGGACACAGCCATGATCGCTAATAGGTTCAACAATATGGAAGAAGAGCAAGCGAGGCACACCTACGAGCTTCGCAACACTAAAAACAAAGTGATGGACCTGGATTTCAAACTTGATGATGTGGACAAAGCCCTCAATGAAGCTAAGAACGAGTCTTATGACTTCACAGTCGAAGTTTCAGAGAAGGTTTACAAAGTCATTGACAAAACCGAAGAGCTTGACTCAACCATGGACAAAGCAGTCTATGCTCTTGATGAAGTTGAAGAAAAGGTTGAGGAGATCATACAAGAACTTGGAGAGCAGATTCCAGCAGCCAAAACTAAATACTCAAGTCCAGAGAGGAAGTACACCAAGCTAGAAGACCCAGGAGATCATCCAGGAAGCAAAAGAGCAAGCAACAGCAAGCAATCAACTCGGAGACACTCTCCCGCGGTCGTGCTCGGCCTACCCGCGGCCCATGGACGTTTTCATACGGTCGCGTCTCCTGCAGTCAAGGCCAACCAAAAAAACGTTCCAAAACAGCCCCGTTCAGCTCATGCAAGCAGTTGTGCGTCTGATACACCTCCTGGAATGACTAAACCCCTCCATCAACAACTAGTTTGGTCCATCATCACCCAAAGATCTGATTTGTCAAGCCATTGCCCTGCAACATGGTCTTGTCTTGTGAAGATGAGTATGGAGAAAAATACTCTGAAGATGAAGAGTATGGGTTGTTTGTAGAAGATCCAAACACAGGATATTCCTCAGAAGACAGTTCGTGAGAAATTCAATGGATCACCAAAAACATCAGTAGGGAGAAGCTCATAGAGTTTAACAATATGGTCATGTCATTCCCTGCTCACCTAGGTCCTAAGCTTTGATGAAATCTGGAAGTTGTGTGAGCCAAAACTCGCACAACCAAAGATTTGTAAAGAAACTAAGGGATCGGAAACTTCTAGGGTTTATCGCCAAAGACAGTAAGATCCAGAGAGAGCTTTTCTTGCTGTGAAAATATTTGGTTCTTATTGCTTAGGGTTGCCAAAGTTGGCGGAATGAATTACATACATCACATATTTATACTGATTTTCTAATTCGCCTAGCCGAAAATCTCGGGCGAGATTTTCGGAATATTTCCTTATCGCCTCGTGTGACTGACCGCCTTTGCATCTCGCCTAGGGTTTTCAGTGGGCTTCACCTCTCAAGGCTTCGGCTCGGCCCATCATGCTTTTTTACGGCTCGGCCCACCTAAACTCTCTACGGCTCGGCCCGTGATTCGCTCTGCCTTACCGCGGTACGGCTCGGCCTAGGTATGCGAAACAGGGGCTCGGTCCACTTTATACGGCTCGGCCCATCTCCTTCTTTTTCGGCTCTCCCACTTGGTGATTGCGGTTCTCCCTCCTTTCCTTGATGAGAACGGCTCTCCCGTTTTGATGATCACGGCTCTCCTATTTCCTATACTTAGTTATTTTGGGATGGTTTATCTATGTGGGGTGGAAACCGACCCCAACAGTTAGCCCCCCAGCTCGTCAATCTCGGAGTCGAGAATGATGAGGTACATGACTCCTGACCATGAGATAAACCATCGAGCCGAGCTGCTACGACACGAGCCCAGTTTCATGTTTTGGGAGTGTAAGTACCGAGGTGTTTCCAAGGAGTGCCGAAGATGCCGAGGCGAATCAGGGACGAAGCGATTTGGTGACAGTTATGCCGAGCCGAATATAGGGCTAGGCGTTTTGAGTGAAAGTTCATGCCGAGCCGTGTTGTTAACGACGAGGCGTTTCAAGAACAAGGGTCAGTGCCGATCCGTGAGGCGTTTCGAGAGAGATAGATAATGCCGAGCCGTTTTGTTTAACGACGAGGCGTTTTGAGAGAGATAGTTAATACCGAGCCGTTTTTTTTAACGACGAGGCGATGCAAGTGAGATCTAATGCCGAGCCGTTTTGTTTAACGACGAGGCGATGCAAGCGAGATCTAATGCCGAGCCATTTTGTTTAACGACGAGGCGTTTCGAGAGAGATAGACAATGCCGAGCCGTTTTAACGACGAGGCGTTTTGAGAGAGATAGTTAATGCCGAGCCTTTTCGTTAGACGATGAGGCGATGCAAGTGAGAGAGAGTCTTTACCAAGTCGTTTCGTTATCCTGGGTACCCTGACTGTTGGTCTTCCGAGAGGAAGTTCCGGATCTTTCGGCGCGTGCCAACGACGCAAACCGGTATGACCAATTCGCCGCGGATCCCACGCGCTGTTGGATGGCTTCCCGAGGTTCACGCGGGATTCACGCGCTTCGTTTTTCTATAAATTGGTGAGCTCCTTCACTTCTCCTCATTATTTCCCGACTCACTCGTTTTCACTAAAGGTAGCTCTCCCTTCTCTCTTCTTTCTCTCTCTAGTTTATTTATTTTCCGGCTAGGGTTTCCGAGGTCTCCGCCGTTCCAGATCTTTTTCCGGTAGAGGCTCGCCGAGTCAGGTTGTAATTCATTGTAAAAGTTGTAAAGTATGTCGAACCGTTCCGACGAGTCGTTAGATCCACTTTTCCACTACGAGCCGAGCCGTATAGACGCCGAGGCGAGGGGTGCGATGGATTCTTCCGAGGCGTCTGCTTCGCCGAGCCCTTCCAACAATTCATCTGACGAGGCGTCAAATGATGAAAACCCATCGGATGTCGGTTCTCTGGATGGCGAGCCGTCGGTTTTGACGAGCCGTCCCCAGGATCCCGCTCCTAACGAGGATATTAACCGAGCCGCGCTCAAGGCCGAGGAGGAGGCGTTTCCCTTTGATCTTTTCGAGGCGAGGCTTGAGTTGGAACGCCTCATGGCGTCCCGAGGTGCTTCCACATCTGGACGAGCGCCGAGAGTTAAGAGGCAAAAACCCGACCCGCCTGGGTCTACACTCTGCTCCCTTGAGTCGCTCGAAGCATTGAGGCATCGCTTCGGAATATCCGAGGCGGTAGAGTTCGTTGTCCCAGAGAAAAGTGACCGCGCCGACAACCCTCCAGAGAATCATTTCACTCTGTACGAGGCGTTCTTCGAGCTTTGCTTCCTCTGGTTCCCAATCCCCGGAGTGATCCTCGAATACCTTTGGAAACACGGGATCTCGATCGGGCAGATTATGCCGAGGGGACTGCAGCATATGATCGGCATTTTAGTCCGAAGCTTCGAATGCGGTCTTGACATCGAGTTGAATCACCTGCTGAACTTGCTGGAAATCAGGAAGGCTCCGAAAGGAAACAGGTTCTATATTTCTAACAAGGCGAAACGACGGATTATCGGCGGTTTTCCCAGCAAGGACCAGCTCTGGACCGAACGCTTCTTCTACGTTTTAGTGAATGAGGCGTCGGTCGGCGAGGATTACGTTTGCCGAACCAAGACCGCCTGGGGACCACTTGGTAGCCGACCCGAAGCTTTGCCTCGGCTCGGAGATTCGGTTCAACTTTCTTCCTTTTCTGACACCTTTTTTTTGCTTTGTTTTGCAGTTCGGTGCTATCTTCCCCCGATTCCCGACGACCTGTTTGCCGTTCGAGACTCTCCTTCAGCGCGGAAGGTTAACTGGAGAAAGAATTTCACCCTCGAGAGAGTAGAGAAGGCGCGAGCCATTCTTGCAGGAGTTCCCGTCAGCTCTTCATCCTCCAGTTCCTCCAGAGATAC
Source organism: Eutrema salsugineum (assembly GCF_000478725.1). Taxonomy (NCBI): domain Eukaryota; kingdom Viridiplantae; phylum Streptophyta; class Magnoliopsida; order Brassicales; family Brassicaceae; genus Eutrema; species Eutrema salsugineum. The sequence goes on along the minus strand of NW_006256414.1, from coordinate 11,588,757 downwards.
CCGTGAAAAGATGGTGATCTTAACCCTCCGAGAAAGGAAGAGACGCGAACAGGAGGAAGCCGCTAGACGAGCTGCCGAGGCGGCTCAGGCGCAGGCCGAGGCGGTTCCGGCACGTGCCGAGGCGGTTCCGGCGCGTGCCGAGGCGGTTCCGGCGCAAGCCGAGGCCATCCTTCAACCCGACCCCCAGAGCCGGGAAGAGGCTGTGACGATCCGAGCCGCAGAAGGCAACGTTGCCGAGGCGGCTGAGAAAGAGACAGCGCCCGAGGTGGAGCCGGGCGAGATAGTTCCCGAGGCGTCCGGGGACGGTTCGGAAGCGCGGAGCAAAACGCCTTCGCACTCCGCTATCTTGGCGCTCCCGAAGTCGACGAGGCCGCCGACTTCAGTCGTTCAGAAGCACGACCCCAGCCGAAAACGTTTGGCTGCTGACAAGGGAAAGGGAGTCGCCGTTCAGAAAGACGAGCCGGCCAAGAAAAGGCGAAAACCGGCGCCTGGAGATCCCGCTACGCGTAAGTTGGTCGTCGACGACCCTGATGCTTCTGCCGTTATGTTCTCTTGCGTTAATAACGCAAACTCGCGCCTTCCTCCTCCTGAGAAGCTGAGGAGGCCGAGATCATACGGCGCGATGGCGCAACGCGGTACTAAGGTACGTTTCATTTGTTTCCTTTTACTCTTGCGAATTTTGCTAAGTGTTGATCGCGAGCTTATTCTTTGCAGTTCGTCGCGGCTATTAATGATCTGATGGCTGAGTACGAGGCGGACTTATCTAAGGTCGAACGTCGTTTGGCCGAGGCCAAAATTGAATCCGCAGCGTCAAAGAAGAAGCTAGAAGAGGCTCAGGCCGAAGCCGCGGTGGTAAAGGGGAGGACGAGGCGACGGCCAGAGCGTCCAGGCTAGAAGAGGAGAAGATCGTTCTGCGCGCAAACGTAGATAAAGTCTCCGCCTCGGTCATTCGCCTTGAGGAGGCGAGGAGAGCCAAAAGCGCCGAGGTGGCGATGCTGAAGAGGCGTATCGAGGCCAAGGACGCCTTGTTTGATGCCAAGGTCAAGAGGGCGAAAAAGGAGACGAGGCGAGAGCTCACAGCGAAGTTTCAAGAATGCCTCGCCAAGGTGGAGGAGGGTCTGGTTCGGCTTGAAAAAGCCAAAAATGACGAGAATGATCTGGGACAGATCAGGGGCAATCTGGCGATGATTGCCGACCTGAAGAAACCAGATGCCCCGACGCTCGACGACGAGGAAGCAAAGTTGAAAAACTGGGAAAACGAGTACGCCGACGAGGAGGCGTACGAGCGCATCGCTTCCGAGATTCGGGGCGAGCTGTACTACTCCCCCGTATCGCCGGACTCGACACCACCCTCGAGAACGAGCCGCTCGAAGAGACAGCGGCTAAATTAGGAGTGGTGGACCCGAACGGGTCGAACGCAGGCACGCCAGTCCTCTCGAACCTCCTTGCCGAACGTGAGACGCAGTCCGCGGCCTGATTCTCTCTGCTCTCCCCTGTTACAATTTTAATCTTTTTGTACTTAGGTTTTTTTTTTTGTTTTTGAACTCTGTTTTGTAACCGACGCCTGGACGGCTTTATCCATCTGACATTTACTTTCGTTTTGTGAATAAATTCTCTTTCCCTTAGCTTGTTTTAGGATTTGATGCACTTATTTTCAACCGTTGGCTTAGGGAAAAATGTCGAGGATAAGAACTGCTGTAATGATTTTGACTGCTTCCTTAGCCGAATCCTTAGAAAATGATAGAATTACGAGCTAAGGGTTGAGTTCGTTTTAAGACATCGTTTGGATTCTTAATCCCGAGCTGGGAGTTAGTTTTGTGGAACATCTTTTAGATGATGCTGGACATTTTTAAAGTGATAATGTCGAGGCGAATTTTTGCGGGTAATGCTGAACCGTATTTAATGACGAGGCGTTTCATACTTTGCGTGATGCCGAGCCGTGTAGACGACGAGGCGTTTTGTTTTTGTTTAGGAAAGAATGAGGTGTCATTAAACCTGACTATGGACCGGTGTTTCCGAGAGGATGAGTATGTTTGTCCGGGTTTTAAGAGTTTACTTCGGTTTTAGAGAAAGCGATGTAGTCTCGACTTATATTCTCGTGTACGATAGTAAACCGAGGCGACCAGATACGTTTTTGGTCTAATATTTGTATAGCGCGCTTAATTTTTATCCGTAGAAGATGTAACTTGTACCCTCGTCCTAGGAAAGGTGGTAAAAGTCCGTTTAGAGAACTTTGTACTTGTTGCCCCGTTGTGGCCAGCAACGAGACGAGGCGTTCGGAGGCTTAGTTTGCCGAAGTGAAACTGAGGATCGATTAAGGTCCGAGGTAATCGGGTCGTGACATTATGCCGACGTGGTATGATTATTTGCCGAAGTGATGAGCGATAAACTCTTAAAAATCCGAGCTTGTTACAATGTGAAGCTAGCCGAAGCGATAATAATTTAACCACTCCCCCCCCCTTTTTAGGAGGGGGGACAACTGAACCCGTCCGAAGACGGGCTGCCTACGTACCCTTTTCAGGGATCAAGCCGTCCCGTAGTTCATGTTGGTCGTGCTGTATCCTTAGTGATAGTATTTCTTCAGATGCATTGCGTTCCATGATCTAGGAATCGCCTCGTCAGCTAGTGTTGCGAGTTTGTAGACTCCCGGACGCACCACTTTGGAGATCTTGTACGGACCTTCCCAATTTGCTCCGAGATTTCCTGCGTTCTTCTCGGCAGTATTTTGGAAGACCTTTCGGAGGACGAGCTCTCCTTCTTTGAATCTTCGGCTACAAACGTTTTTGTTGTAGTATCGCGCCGTTGCTTGTTGGTAGTTCTGGATTCGAACTAGGGCTTGATCGCGCTTTTCGTTGATTAGGTCGAGCTCATCCAACATCATTAAGTGGTTTAAGCCTTCTTGTCCTGGTAGAAGTCTTCGTCGAATACCTGGGAAATCCACCTCGGGGGGAATTACGCACTCCGATCCGTAGACCAGAGCGAAGGGAGTTTCCCCAGTGGCTCGGCGCGGAGTTGTCCGATGAGACCAAAGGACTCCTTCGAGTTCGTCTGCCCACCGTCCTTTCTTTGCGTCGAGCCTCTTTTTCAGACCGTCGAGGATCGTCTTGTTGGCTGCTTCGGCTTGTCCATTCCCTTGAGGGTATCTTGGCGTAGATTTGCTGAGACGGATTTTCCACTTCTCGCAGAAAGCTTCGAAGCGTGTTGAGATAAACTGGGATCCGTTGTCGGAGACGATCTCGTAAGGGACCCCGTGTCGGCAGATTATATTTTTCCAGACGAAGTGTTCGACCTGAACATCTTTTATACTTGCGTAAGAATCGGCCTCGACCCACTTGGAGAAGTAATCCGTGAGGACGAGAAGAAAACGCTTCTGCTTTGAGCGATGTAGAGGTCTGACGATGTCCATCGACCATCTCATGAACGGATAAGGCGACGAGATTGACGAGAGCAGCTCGGTAGGTTGGTGAATTGTTGGAGCGTGCCGCTGACACTTCTCGCATTTCGCCATGAATTTCTCGCAGTCTTTGACCATCGTAGGCCAGAAGTAGCCGTGCCGTTTTATCTTGAGAGCGAGCGACCTTCCGCTGGAGTGGTTACCGCACGCGCCGCTGTGCACCTCGTGCATGATCTTTCTTGCTTCTGGTCCTTCGACGCATGTCATGAGAGGCCCCGAAAATCTCCATTTAAACACCTCGCCATCGACGAGGACATAGCGTGCTGCCTGAGCTTTTAGCTTGCGGGCTTCCCATTTGTCGGTTGGCGCTTCTCCGTCGGCGATGTACATTCGGATGGCTCCGAGCCATTCTTTGTCGCAGCCGTATTCCGGCTCGGCTGACGAGGCGTCTTCTTCCATTGGAATGGCTTCGTCGTCTTCTGGTTCTTGTTCAGGGGGATTTATCAGCCGAACTCCTTCCACTTCTTCGATGCTAGGGCGTTCGACGAATTCGACTGGGATCGTTCGTCGGAGGTCCGGGTCCAAGGTCGAAGCGAGTGCTGCTAGGGCGTCGGCCGAGGTGTTTTCTCCTCGAGGAATTCGAGTGAGTTCGAACTCTTCAAACTTTTGCACCAACTCCCGGACCACTTTGAGGTAAGCGCCCATACGTCCATCCTTCGCCTCGTATTCTCCGTTGAACTGACATGCTACGAGCTACGAGTCGCAGAAGGTTCTTATCTTTCGAACTCCGATTCCTTGTGCTAGCCGTATGCCGGCGACCAGTGCTTCGTATTCCGCTTCGTTGTTCGAGGCGTGGAAGTTCAGGCGAAAAGACTGCTCAAGTATTTCTCCGGTGGGAGAGGTGAGGCGGATTCCTGTTCCCGAGCCATGTTTAGATGACGAGCCGTCGACGTGCAATGTCCATACTTCGTCTAGGGTTGGCTCGTTTGTTGCTTCGGCCGGGAGTTCAATGAGGAAATCGGCGAGCACTTGTGATTTTGCGGACGACCTATTCCGATACTCGATGTCGTATTCGCTCAGCTCTATGGCCCACTTGGCGAGCCGACCGAATTGGCTTGGGCTGTGCAGGATCGAGCGCAGCGGGAGTGTGGCGAGCACAACAATCGAATGCGACTGAAAGTATGGGCGCAGCTTGCGAGCCGAGACTACGACGGCTAGGGCGACCTTCTCGATTTGTGGGTAGCGAGTCTCGGCATCGGTCAGTGTTTGGCTGATGTAGAAAATGGGTTTTTGCTCGGATCGTTCTTCTCTGATTAATACCCCACTTACAGCTGTAGCAGACACCGCGATGTAGAGGAAGAGCGGCTCTCCTTCGACCGGTTTTGCTAAGATTGGTGGGCTCGCCAGATAAGTCTTCAGTTCTTGGAAAGCCGTCTCACATCGTTCGTCCCATTCAAATTTCTTGTTTCCTCTGAGGGTGTCGTAGAAAGGCAGGCATTTGTCCGTGGAACGGGAAATAAATCTATTTAGCGCAGCGAGTCTTCCTGTTAGCCTTTGTACTTCGCGCTTCGTCCTCGGAGAGGGCATTTCAATTAACGCCTTAATCTGCTTGGGGTTTGCTTCTATGCCTCGGTGGGTTACCAGATAGCCAAGGAATTCTCCCGAGGTGACCGCGAACTTGCACTTCGCCGGATTTAGCTTCATGTTGTGCTTGTTCAGCTGTTCGAAACATTCTTGTAGGTGCGCGACGTGGTCTTCCTCCTCGAGTGATTTGACTAACATGTCGTCGATGTATACCTCCATAGTTTTCCCGAGCTGAGCTGCAAACATTTTGTTGACGAGCCGTTGATACGTTGCTCCTGCGTTCTTGAGCCCGTACGGCATGACTTTGTAGCAATATATCCCGCGATCGGTTATGAATGCCGTTTTTTCCCGATCATCAGGATGCATCAGGATCTGATTATAGCCGGAGAACGCGTCCATAAATGTTAACAGTTTGTTCCCCGCAGTGGCCTCGACGAGCCGGTCGATATGTGGCAGGGGAAAGCTGTCTTTTGGGCACGCCTTGTTGAGGTCGGTGAAATCCACACAGACTCGCCACTTGCCGTTCTTTTTCTTCACAACCACCGGGTTTGCGAGCCAGTCCGGATATTTGGCCTCGGCGATTGATCCTACCTTGAGTAATCTCTCGACCTCGTCGTTGACTGCTTTAGCTCGTTCTGGACCAAGCTTTCTTCTTTTCTGCTTGACTGGTTTGAAGGTCGGATCCACATTCAGCTCGTGACAGGTTACATCGATGCTGATGCCTGGCATGTCTTCCGCCGTCCAGGCAAAGGTGTCGACGTTTTCCTTGAGGAGGGAAAGGAGCTTGCTTCTCAGGGGTTCGCCTAGTTGTGTTCCAATTTCGACGCACCGCTCCGGATGCGCCTCGTCTATGCACACCGAGTCCACTGCGTCACATATCGGCTCGGTGCGTGTTTCGCGGCTCTCCGCGATCTGTAATTGCTATAAGAGTTTGGAGAGCTCGTTCGCGGGCTCTCTGTCTATCTTCATCTTTTTGCGGTCTATGTCAGCTCGTGCGTCGGTCACGGGGTTCCTTAGTTTGTGCTCGGTTAGGAAGCAATTTCTTGATTCCTTCTGATTTCCCCATATCGTTTTGACACCTGATGGAGTTGGGAATTTGAGACAAAGATGATAGGTGGAAGGTACCGCCCTCATCCCGTTGATCCAAGGGGTTCCCATGATGACATTATAGATGGCTGGGAGGTCAGTGACGCAAAACTCGACGATCTTGGTGACTCCGCCGGCTACCACAGGAAGCCTGTTCGTTCCCATAGTCATCGTCGTTTCTCCCGAAAATCCGGTTAGAGGTTTGGGGATTGCCTCCACCTCGGAGAGGTCGATTCCCATTCTTCTGAGCGTTTCCCTGAAGATGACATTCACCGAGCTTCCAGTATCGATGAGCACCCTTGCTACGTCATGATCCCTGATCGTTAGCTCGACCACTAACGGATCGTTGTGAGGTCGGTCGATTCCTGCTGTTTCCTCCTCGGCAAAAGAGATCACCGTGTTTGGAATGTCAGTCGGCTTTGTCCAATTCTCCTTTGCTTCGGCTCGGCGCTGATAGGCCTTGATTGAGGAAACGGTATCTTGATAGTACTGGGATCCACCCATGATCATATTGATCCTTTGCCTCGGCTCGGGTCGCTCTTCAGGTTCGCCTCGCCTGTCGCGCTTGGGGTTATCGCCTCGTCGGGGAGGATTCGCTGGTTCCGCCGCACCATTCGGCTCGGCTTTTTCCTGTTGCTCGTTGGGGACGAGGTCTTTAAGGGTGACCGCGTTTTGGAGCTCTCCTGCTGCCATTTTTGCTGCGAGCTTTGCTCCTAGAGTCCGGCATTGAGCCGTTGAGTGTCCGTAGGTCTGGTGATACTCGCAGAAAGCCTTCTCGTCGTAGTTGGCTGACTTTCTCACCCAAGTATTGTTGCGCGGCTCTCCTCTTCCGCGTCCGGAGCTGACCTGGTAGTTATGGGCACCTCCGCTCCTAGGTTCTTCTGAACTCTGCGTTGTTGCGTTGCCTGATGGATTGCCCCTCTTGGTTGGGCGCGGCAAAATTGAGCTTCGGATCGCTGCTTTCGTGGCTTCGTACTGCTCGTCCAAGTTTTTCATTTCCTCCTCGTTTACGACGAAGTCTGATGATCGGTGCAACGCGTCTTGAATTGTTTGTGGCGTATTGAGAGCCATCTCGCGGCGGAATTCGGATTTGTACCACAAGGATCGTTTCAGAGCCTCGAGTGCAGCTTTGTAGCTTATCCCTTCTATTTTGGATACGACTGCCTTGAATCGCGCCATGTACTCACGAAGCGGTTCGTTCGGTCCTTGAGATAGTGTCCACTTGTCGGCATCAGATGTTCCTCTGTCCATAAACATCGAGTATTGCTTAAGGAACAAGGCGGAGAGCTGTTGAAAACTGCCGATTGAATTTCGTTCCTGCCTTGAGAACCACTCGAGTGCGGCTCCCTTGAGATGCTCCACGAAGAGCAGACAGTATCCGGCATCCACTTCGCGCTTGGTGAGTTTAGCGGCGTTCTTTGTGAAGGCTCGCCCCATCGCTATTCGAAACGCTGTGATGTGTGCTTTTGGGTCAGTTGTTCCTTCGTAGAACGGAATTCTCACCTTCTCCGGCTCGGGAATCCTGGCTTCCGTGATCCTTGCGGTGAACGGGGTTCTTTGGGTTTCTTCGAGCATTCGGTCGATTTCGGGTGCGGCACTTGTCGCGTTGTGCACTTGGGATTTCATAGCGCGTATTTCAGCTACCGTTCGAGCCATAGAGGCTCGCAGCTCTTTAAGCTCGAGGGTTTGTGCGTGAGTCATTCCCTTTGATTGGGGGAGTCGCTCTCGCTCCTCTCGCCTCGGCTCGTCTTCGCGCTCTTCCTGCTCGTTCCATTGGGGATTTTCGTCCGCTTCGGTTGGGTTATCGCCTCGGGCTGGATCGGAGACTTCGTCAGTCCGGATGCCGTTCAGTGCCGAGGCGAGTTCTTCTTCACTGATTCGACGAGCTGAGCCAGTTTGTTGCGGATTTATGGTCTCGTCGTTTCGCTGGGCGTCTACATCGATCGCGTCGTCTCCTTCCTCCCCGGCTCGTTACCTGGAGTTGCGGCGTAGTGGAGGTGGCTCGGTCATGTTGACTCGGGTTGCTGCAGGAGTGCGTTCGTCGAGGGGACGAAGAAAAGAGGAGTTTCTTGCACCACTCCCTGAGGCTTCGGCGGGCGTCGAGAAGTCGAAGCGTCTCCGAATTCCATCCATCGGGTCGTTGACTCCGGCTCTCCAAGTCGGATGCTGTCGCTCTGCTGCCATCGCGTCGAGCCTCGCCGTAATCGCCTCGTTTCTTTTGTCTTGGTCGTCGATCTTTTTCATCAACGCAGCTATCATGTATCGCATCTCCTCATGGGTTTCGGTCGTCGCCATCGTTGTCGGCGCGGTCGTTGTGCCTGATCCTGGAGCGTCCTTATCCGCGCCGTTACCGGTGTTGTTGTTGTCGTCGTTAGCGTTGCTCGCCATGTTCTTCCAATCTTAAAGCTTTGTCGATATAGAGTAAGAAAGTTTCGTTTTCCCACAGACGGCGCCAAATTGTGTGAGCCAAAACTCGCACAACCAAAGATTTGTAAAGAAACTAAGGGATCAGAAACTTCTAGGGTTTATCGCCAAAGACAGTAAGATCCAGAGAGAGCTTTTCTTGCTGTGAAAATATTTGGTTCTTATTGCTTAGGGTTGCCAAAGTTGGCGGAATGAATTACATACATCACATATTTATACTGATTTTCTAAACCGCCTAGCCGAAAATCTCGGGCGAGATTTTCGGAATATTTCCTTATCGCCACGTGTGACTGACCGCCTTTGCATCTCGCCTAGGGTTTTCAGTGGGCTTCACCTCTCAAGGCTTCGGCTCGGCCCATCATGCTTTTTTACGGCTCGGCCCACCTAAACTCTCTACGGCTCGGCCCGTGATTCGCTCTGCCTTACCGCGGTACGGCTCGGCCTAGGTATGCGAAACAGGGGCTCGGTCCACTTTATACGGCTCGGCCCATCTCCTTCTTTTTCGGCTCTCCCACTTGGTGATTGCGGTTCTCCCTCCTTTCCTTGATGAGAACGGCTCTCCCGTTTTGATGATCACGGCTCTCCTATTTCCTATACTTAGTTATTTTGGGATGGTTTATCTATGTGGGGTGGAAACCGACCCCAACAGAAGTTTGGTCGTTTGCAAGTCTCTTTCAGGTAGTGCAAGGAGTCTAAAGAGGATATACATAGATACTTTATGCGAGCTCGATACATGACATCACCAGAAGCAGTTGTCTATGCGATCCACCTTAAAAACTTGAAGAATGTAGCCACTACACCAACAAAATCAGCAAAGAAAAGCTTAATAAGTTCAACGAAGTGGTTCGAAATTTGCCTGAAGGAATCACCTTTGCCAGAGCTTGCAAGGACTTCATGATAGGCCACTACTTCTGTGAGAGCAAAGAATTAATCCCTGAAGTAGAAGACCTGCTCAATCATGCCAAAAGAGGTAAACCTGTTTGAACACTTCACAAAATCGAAGGTGCAGGTCAGTTTCTCTTATCTTGTTTTATTAGAGGAGAAATGTTTAAAAACGTGCTTTGTGATTCTGGAGCTTGTCTTAATATGATGTCCAAGGTAATTGCTTTGAGACTTGGTATTAAGCACCTGTGCAGGACTAGAGCAAAGATTAGTCTAGCTGATGATTCCAATGCAACACCTCAAGGGATAGCTCATTACATTCCCTTGAGAATAGGAGATTGCATTGTGCCTGTCGACTTCTACATTGTCGAAACAAGAGACGCAACACATCTAGTGACTCTCGGATGGTCTTTTCTAGCATCTTCTGGAGCTATAATGGACTGGCCAAACCGGAGGATTTCAGATGATGCGATCATGGAACCAGAGGCTGAACTGCGGGTTGAAGATCAGGTCGTGGAGCAGGAACCGGATGCGCCAATGACAAGATCATGCACCAGGAGGTTGGCAGGAGCTGTTCAGAA
>NW_006256414.1:11446965-11578721 GCF_000478725.1 Eutrema salsugineum | reverse complement strand
TCGGCCTGGTTTACTTTTTGGTACTCTTTTTCTTTACATCCGGGTTTGTCTCAATGGGTTTACCGGGTGGGGTTTTAATGAGGTCAAAGGCTATACCACCACACGGCCGCGGTTCAGTACGTGCTTGGTTTACGGGTGAGGAGTTCAAGAGTCATTTTCGCTGGAGCAGCTCAAGGGTCAGTCAAAGCTAGGCGAAGAGTCAGTCCAAGTTTTTAGTCAAACTCATTTATTTTCTTTGTAATTTCCTATGCATAACCCTTGGTCTGATCCGCCCCTATATAAAGGGCTGAACCCTTCACTTTTCTTAATAAAATTTTGAGACTTTTCACCTTTGTTCTTTTGAGAACTTTGTTGATTCTCAGGTGGTTAGCCTAGAATTATTTTCGGTTTATCAAGTTCAATCCATAGAACTTGACGCAGCCTTTGTCTGCAAAGTTTAAAGTTTTCGTTTGTCGTAATCGGGGCTTACGGATTTTCTTTTACCGACGAGTTCTTTTTATCTTTGTTCCACCCCCTTGTTTATCACTATTCTTCGTGAGTTTGGGCCTAAGCATTTTCGGGAGTCTTCTCTCACGCCTTAGCATCTCCTCCAAGAGTCGTTCGGATCCAAGTGTGTGTGAAGTCCTTAGGGAGATCGTATCAAGTGGTATCAGAGCCACACACTTGAAGAATTCGGTATTATCTTTCCTTTGTCTTTTTAACTTCCGCCATATCTCATCTTTTCTTTTGTAATTTTCCAGATCTATTTTTTTTTTTTTAAAAAAGAAGAAAGAAAATCTATAAAAAAAAAAACGAAAATCAGTCAAAAAAAAAAGAAGAAGAAAGATCTGTGAACTCAAAATTATTTTCTTTCTATCTTTTCTTTTTCTTCTTCATACTCGCTTGATCTTCCAATTTGGTTTTGGGTCTACATCGGTCTCGATTTAGTTCTTTTAGAATCGAGGAGAGTCTCTTGTGTGTGTGAGAATATTAAGAGTGCTGAGAGAAACACTGAGTGAAACTTCAAGTGAGAAATTTTAATACTAACGTGTTTATTCTTTTTTTTCGAGGTACCAACTTTTATGTCATCGGGTCCTTATTCAGACTCAGGTGGAGAGTGGAACTACTACACCTTTCGTGACGGGAACCACATTCGTTGGATCAATCCAGAAGAAATGGATGCTAAACTTAACCAAATCACCGAGCTGATGGAACGTATAAACCAGCGAATGGATCAGCTGGATATGCATCCACGGTAATCCGACAGAGAACGAAGTAATGGCCAAAACCGTGACGAACCAGACCATCTGAGGAGAGATCGCAACCAGGAAGAAGTCTTAGACAACCCGTTCTACGCAGATGGTCATACATATGGAGGAAGCCGTACCAGACCGCGATACCACCGAGGCGTTCGTCGGGATCGGACTGACCGACGCGGGCCGAATCACGGGTCAGACCGCAGTCGAGAGGAACAGTACCATATGGGCGATACAACGTGGCCTGAGAACGTGAACCAGTGGACCAAGAGCGACCCATTGAGACATGGGATGAAATGGTGTGTCTAATGCAACGACGGTTTGTTCTGAGCTACTACAGCCGGAAATTACACAACAAACTTCGGCGATTGACCTAAGGCACTAAAAACATTGAGGATTACTACCAATAGAAGGAGCGGCTGATGCTCAAGGCTGACATGGAAGAACCAGAAGATGCTACTATGGTGCGGTTCCTCAGCGGTATGAACCGAGATGTGCAGGATCGTATGGAGATGGAGGCCTACCGGAGCTTTTCCGATATGTACCATAAGGCCATACTTGTGGAACAGCAGTTAAGGAGGAAGAGCACTGCCCGGTATGGATCCAGCTCACGGCCCAACGACAAAACGAGCTATCCTTCCTGATCCGATGCCAAGACTAAGACCGAATCTAAGCTGACTTCATCCACAGCCGATTACAAAGGCAAGACCGAGGCTACACCGGTCAGGAACAGAGACATTGAGTGTTTCAAGTGCAGAGGCAAAGGGCACTATGCTAATAAGTGTCCGAACCAGCGGGCCATGCTACTTCTTGATTCCGGAGAGATCATCACCGACGATGAAGAGGACACCGGACCGGTCTATGACGACAAGGAGGAACACGCAGCTGAGGGTGAGTTGCTTGTGTCCAGGCGTGTTCTTATTTCTCAGGAACCAGTTAGAGACGAGGAGCAGCGGGAGAACCTGTTCCATACCCGATGCATGGTCATGGGTAAGGTTTGTAGTTTGGTGATCGATGGTGGGAGTTGTACCAATGTGGCGAGCCAAACCATGGTTGAGAAGCTGGGCCTAGAGACCGTGAAGCACCCACAGCCTTACAACTTGCGGTGGTTGAACAATCAAAGACAACTCAAGGTGACTAAGCAGGTATCAGTTCCTTTTTCTATTAGCCGCTATGAAGACGATGTACTATGCGACGTGTTGCCTATGGAAGCCGGCCATATTTTGCTTGGTAGGCCGTGGCAGTTTGATCAGAAGACGGTACATGACGGCTACACTAACAAGCACACCTTTGAGCATAAAGGCCGGAAGATCACAGTTGCTCCTTTGTCACCACGGAAAGTCTACATTGATCAGCTCAAACTTGAGCAAAACAGCAAAGGTAAAAACGTTCTGAGTGACCCCTCAAACTCTACTTCCACTAAAAATGAGAGTGAGGGAATGAGAAAAACCCAGAAAATGACCTTTGAGAGTGAACCGAGAGGTCAAATACTTCTTTATTTGTGAGGCCGAGTGAGATCAAGCATGCTATGCTTGTGAGACAGCCTTTTGTCTTACTTGTTTTTAAAGAAGCTTTGGCTAGCACTACTGACCCTAAGCCGGCACTCCCGAGCAGCATTTCTTCCGTTTTGCAGGACTTTGCCGATGTATTTCCGGAGGACGACCCAGGCGGCTTACCACCGATCCGAGGGATCGAACAACAGATCGATTTCGTGCCTGGTGCCTTACTGCCAAACCGTCCTGCTTACCGAACCAATCCGGTCGAGACTAAGGAGTTGCAACGGCAAGTCGACGAGCGTATGGCCAAGGAGAGTATGAGCCCATGTGCTGTACCTGTGTTGCTGGTGCCAAAGAAAGATAGAACCTGGAGGATGTGCGTGGATTCCAGAGCCATCAACAATATAACAGTTAAGTATCGCCATCCCATTCCGAGGTTAGATGATATGTTAGACGAATTGCATGGGTCTTGCATATTTTCTATGATTGATTTGAAAAGTGGATATCACCAGATCCGAATGAAGGAAGGTAATGAGGGGAAAACGGCTTTCAAAACTAAGCACGGTCTTTATGAGTGGCTAGTCATGCCCTTTGGTCTTACCAATGCACCTAGTACTTTCATGCGCTTAATGAACCATGTCCTTAGGTCGTTTATAGGCGTTTTCATTGTAGTTTACTTCGATGACATTTTGATTTATAGCAAGACCTTAGAGGAACACATTTTGCATTTAAGAAAGGTGTTAGATGTGCTTAGGCAAGAACGACTATTTGGAAATTTCAAGAAATGCTCTTTTTGTACGGATAACGTTGTCTTTTTAGGCTTTGTTGTGAGCTCGCAGGGCATTCAGGTCGATGAAGAAAAGATCAAGGCCATTCGGGATTGGCCGAGTCTAAAGACGGTTGGAGAAGTTAGGAGCTTTCATGGACTGGCTGGGTTCTATCGCCGGTTTATCCGAGATTTCAGTACCATAGCCGCACCATTGTCCGAGGTCATCAAAAAGGACGTGAGCTTCAAGTGGGAACAGGCTCAAGAGGACGCCTTTCAGCTTCTAAAACACAAGCTTACTCATGCACCCTTACTTGTCTTACCAGATTTCCTTAAAACCTTTGAAATTGAATGTGATGCATCTGGTGTAGGTATCGGGGCTGTGCTGATGCAGGAAAAGAAGCCGGTCGCGTTCTTTAGTGAGAAGCTGGGTGGAGCCACTCTTAACTACCTAACCTATGACAAGGAGCTCTACGCCTTGGTCCGTGCACTCCAAACATGGCACCATTACCTCTGGCCGAAGGAGTTCGTAATTCACACTGATCACCAGTCTCTCAAGCATCTTAAGGGCCAGCAGAAGCTGAACAAGAGGCATGCCCGTTGGGTGGAGTTCGTAGAGACGTTTCCGTATGTGATCCAATACAAGCAAGGCAAGGAAAACGCCGAGGCCGATATTTTGTCCCGGAGATATACACTGATCTCTAGCCTGGACCCCAAGGTCCTTGGGTTTGAACTGATCAAGGAAGCTTATGCTTCTGATCCAGATTTCCAGGAAGTTTACGAATCCTGTCTTAAGTTTGCTTCGGGAAAATACTTTCGGAATGATGACTATCTGTTTTATGAGAATTGTCTTTGCATACCTAACGTTTCTCTTCGTGATTTACTTGTTAGGGAGGCTCATGGAGGCGGTCTTATGGGACATTTTGGAGTAACTAAGACTCTTGCCGTGGTCCAGGAACACTTTTTCTGGCCATACATGAAACGAGATGTGTAACGGATCTGCAGCCGGTGCATGACCTGTAAGTATGCTAAATCCAAAAGCCAAAACCAAGGTCTGTACTCTCCTTTACCCATTCCTAGTGCACCTTGGACCGACATATCGATGAACTTTGCGTTAGGTCTGCCTATGACTAGGCGTGGTAGGGATTCGGTATTTGTTGTGGTAGATAGGTTTTCAAAAATGGGACATTTCATACCATGTGATAAGACCGACGATGCATCGAACGTTGCTGACCTCAGATAGAGATACAAAGTTCCTTAGCTATTTCTGGATGACCCTTTGGTCTAAATTAGGAACTAAGCTTTTTTTCTCTACGACTTGTCACCCACAGTCCGACGGTCAAACCGAGGTGGTCAATAGGACTTTGTCTAGTCTTTTGAGGTCTGTGATTAAGAAGAACATTAGGACTTGGGAAGATTGTTTACCCCATGTCGAGTTTGCTTACAATCATGCTGTGCATTCTAGTACTTTGTATTCACCATTTCAGCTTGTTTATGGTTTTAATCCGCTTACTCCTTTGGATCTAACTCATTTACCTCTGAGTGAACGTGTAAGCATGGATGGAAAAAAAGAAAGCTGAGTTGGTTAAGCAGATGCATGAGAAAGCCAAGAAGAACATCGAGCATAAGACAGAGCTTGTACCGGAAGTATGCCAACAAAAGTCGGACCGAGAAAATATTCGAGCCAGGCGACTTGGTGTGGATTTACCTGACGAAGGAATGATTTCTGGAAGAGAGGAAGTCCAAGTTGTTACCAAAAGTGGACGGTCCCTTCACCATTTTGGAGAAGATCAATAACAACTCTTACAAAATTGATCTCCAAGGTAAGTATTCTGTTAGTTCCAGTTTTAATGTTGCTGACCTTATCCCTTTCGTGCCAGATGGAGCCGACTTGAGGACAAGTCCTTTTTAAGAGGAGGGGGGGGATGATGCGATCATGGAACCAGAGGCTTAACCGCGGGTTGAAGATCAGGTCGTGGAGCAGGAACCGGACGCGGCGTTGGTCATTCCGGACGGGCCAATGACAAGATCATGCACCAGGAGGTTGGCAGAAGCCGTTCAGAAGATACTTACCGAGCTCAGGACCCAGAACATGGAACCAGCAACAACCGAAGCCGTGACCCTTCTCACATACCAGGGTACTTATTGACTTCGGCCTGGTATAGTTTTTGGTACTCTTTTTCCTTACATCCGGGTTTGTCCCAATGGGTTTACCGGGTTGGGTTTTAATGAGGTCAAAGGCTATACCACCACACGGCAGCGGTTTAGTACGTGCTTGGTTCATGGGTTAGTGATAACACCGTATTTTGACCCATTTTATGGATCATAATTATGTCTTATGCAGGTGTTTTAACTCTGTTTTCAATGTTTTAGAGTTTCAAAAGACTTTACAGGAAACTTGGGCAAAAGATATGCAATTTGGAACAAATGAGCAATTTTGGATAAATGCAGACTGTCAGAAGTATGGCAAGCGATGAAGACCTTCTCACCGTCTGATCACCCCCCCAAAATTTGAGACAACATAAAGGATCTAACCAGCTTTCTAATGCACTTGGTTTGGAGAGAATCCAACGGTTAGATCTTCAGATACTCCCGATGCAAGATTGACAAAAAAATGCAGTTCCAGAAGAGAGCCATGTGCCGGGACCGCGGCCAATGCCTGTTTTCCCGCGGGTAGAGCCACCACGACCGCGGACATTGGTCGTTCACTTCCCTGACGACTTAATTAAAGCCCAAATCAATTCCTTTCGTTATTTTTGAAGTCCTAAGTGTCCAGAACCACCACAGAAGCTATAACCCTTTAGGTCATTCCTAAAAGTGTGGAGACGACATAAGATAGAAAGAGAGAGAGAGATTTCGTGTAACCTTAGAGAGAAGGAGCCACCATCTTCGAAGAGGAGCCGCCGCAGGAGTGACAATCGCGTCTCCTTCTGCTTCTCCGTTCTTCATTCTTCTTCCCTCTTTTCTTTAATTTCCTGCAACTTTCAATACTCTGTGATGATTGTTTACAATATGTTTGAGTAGTTACCCAGTTGAGTTTAAAGGGATTGTTCAAAAGGAATTTCGTGTGTATTTGCTTATGAATCGAAAGATTTAGGATTTATAATCTTCTAGATGTTCTTCGTTTGCCTTTAATCTTACTCCGTGATTCTCTGCTGGCCACTTAGAAGCCGATCTGATATGATATGTTGGGAAAACTTTCATTGATTGTCTGAACTAGGGTGAAACGAGCAATAATTCTATAGGAGTGGAAACCTACCTGTAGTTGAGTAGTGAATATTGATGAGTCTTGTTCTGCTATTGCATCTTCTCCCTTCCAGGATCAGAGTGGAAACCTACTGATCAGGGTTGCGAGAGATAGTTGTTTAGTGCTGCGAAAGTAGACTATTCATACTTCCGTGCCTCGAGTTCTAGAACATACATAGTTGATTACCTGCATCACTTGTTTAAAATCGACATAGCTTAGTCCATAAACCCCTGTGAATTTCCCTTAATGCCCAACATTTGTTTTTCATTGCTTACAACCTTCGATTCTATTTGCTTTTTATTTGCTTATTACCTGCTTCCATTCGCCCTTGTTTAATCGCTTTTTACTTGCTTTACTTGCTTTCAATTTTAATTGCTTTTACTTGTTTAGCTTTCTACTTTAGATTTAGTGACAACCAAAACCCAAAACCAAAACCCAAATTGTTTAGTTCTAATCTGATTTAAGCATTGCCGTGAATTCGTACTGAAACAGCTAAGTCTCTATGGATCGATACCCTAAGTACTACAATGCACATCTGTGCACTTGCAGACATTTAGGGGTTATAAATTTAAAACCTGAAGCTTAGTAGAATGAACCAATACCCCGTTTACAATCGCATCAAGTTTTTGGCGCCATTGCCGGGGACTTTGATTTTTTTCGTTGCGAATCCCAGCTTAAATTCATTAGAACACTTGTTTACTTTTACTTTTCTTTTGAATTTTTCAGGTTTCTCTGCGATGAGAGACCGGGAACATGTTCTCGGGACTCTTGGTGATCCACTATATCGTGTGGATGGTGATCCAAGCGATGATGACCTGACTGATGATGAGTTTGAAGAACCGATCTATGATGACGATGAGCTAGTCGGATCGGTAAAACATGAAGATGATGAAGAACTGATTGGAAGTTTCGATTCACTCGAGAAATTCTTGGGAGATCGAAGAGCTATTCAACCAACCTTACCAAAGGATGGCAGAACCGAAATTAAGGTACCTTATATCCATTTAGTTCAACAAAATCAATTCTATGGTTATTCATTCGAAAACCCGATAGACCATATCGAGATGTTTGAAGAATTATGTGCAACCATTACAGCAAATGGGGATTACCATAAGTGTAGTCTTTTCCCAATCTCTTTGAGAGACAATGCCAGCAGATGGCTAAAATCTTTAGAACCTGCTTCACTAAAAACGTGGGCAGTGTGTAGGACAGCTTTCCTAAATCATTTTTAGACTAGAAATCGTTCCAATCTCTTAAGGAACAAGAGAAGAACTTTTAAACAAAAAGAAGATGAAGATCTTTTAGATACTTGGGAAAGATTTAGGGAATACCAAAGAGATTGTCCACACCATGGATATACCGACCAATACCTGCTGGGTATCTTCTATCGAGGTATTACTCCAGAGTTACGACACTCTTTCGACACAGCAAGTAATGGAGACTTCTCAACTCGATCTGTAGTGGATGCTTGTGTTTTCATCAAAAATTTCGCAAACATCATCCTAAATCAAGCAACCTTTGGTAATTCTACACTTCCTGAGAAGAAAGAAGAGATCTCGGAAGTTATGAAGTGTCTCCATCACATAATGAGTCACCTTGGATTGCAACAACCAAACAAGGCACACAATACGTGTAACTTTGATGGTTGGGACAACCCAATGGATTCTTATGATCAAGATATGATGAACACTGCAGAATTCTATCAAATTCAAGATTTTCCATTCGTTTCTGATCACCGCAGGTCCATTCATTCGGACCGCGACAAACCAAGCTTTCACCGCGGTCGTGATGATGCTGACCGCGGCCAAGACCTGTTTCACCGCGGTCGCGAGCCTTCTGACCGCGGGAAACCGTCTTCCGAGCTTGACTGGAAACCATCTTCCGAACCTATCTTGGCTATTCAATCTAATCCCATTCCATATTCTAGTTTTCCCTCTTCTGAAGCTGAAAATCTAAACAAAAGAATTCTAGAGCTTGAAAAATACAGGTCTCAAGAAATTAATGATCTTAGATCTGAACTAAAAACAATGCAAGAAGATTTCAATGAAAAATTTTCCACCCTCATTAGCCTAATGATCAAAACTAATTCCCAAAACATAGATAATTCTGAGGAGGAGCCAACTGACAAATCTTTCGAAAGCTCAAGCGAAACCGATCCCTCCGACCATGTGAAAGCTATCACACTTAGGAGTGGATTAGCTTACAAAGATCCTGAAGATGAGGAAAAGGGTAAGGAAAAGGAGAAAGAAAGAGAAAGTATCACGGTAGAAGACATTGAAAAAGAAGTGGTAGGAGAAAAGGATGGAGAAGAAGTAAGAGAAGATACATCCCGGGGAATTCTCGGAGAAGATCCGATTCCACCTCCACTAACTCGTGTCTATAAACCTAAACCTCTATATCCTAGAGCCTTAAGAGCCCCTAAGAAAGAGAAAGAAAAAGCTAAGCTGAAAGAGTTAATCGATCAACTAAATGTGAGATTACCTTTCGTAGAAGCTTGTGCTATGATTCTTAAGAAAATACATGAAGGGTATTTTAACAAATTCTTTAACTCTTGAAGAAGGCGTTATGATGATAAACCATGAATGTAGTTCTATCCGGCAAAGGCGAATCCCTGAAAAGAAAAACGATCCTGGAAGCTTCGTACTATCATGCACCATCAATGATGTAGCTTTTGAGCGTGCTCTCTGTGATTTAGGATAGAGCATAAACATGATGCCTCTTTCAGTAGCAAAACGTTTAGGACATCACACTTTCCAGCCCACTAAAATTTCCTTAGTATTAGCTGATCTATTAGACAACCTGTAGGTATCCTAGTAGATGTTCCCGTCGAAATAAAAAAATGTTCAATCCCCACCGATTTTGTAGTTCTAGAACTAGAAAGAGAACCTAAGGATCCACTTATTTTTGGACGACCATTCCTATCTACAGCCGGAGCCATAATCAATGTTCCTGAAGGAAAATTTGACCTTCATCTAGCTGGTCTAGTTATGCAATTTGACATGAACAAAAATTTCGATAAACCAACTTTGGATGGCAAATTTTGTTGGATTAATGAGTTAGACGGAATTATCGAGAAAGTCTATGAAGATCTGCTTCTAGACGACCCTTTAAGTGTCACGCTTTCACTTGCAAAAGACGAATGCAATTTCCTTGAAGAAATTTTGAGTGAATGCGCGCGTATGCTTGATAAGTCTGAAACTTATAGGAAACCTCTAAACTAGGACCAAACAAACATTCCTACACCTCCTAAAGATACTGCTGCAGCATTTAATGATCCTTGGAGCGAGCTTAAAGCCCCTAAAGTCGAGCTTAAACCTCTTCTCGTCAGACTTAAGTACGCTTTCCTTGGACCAAATTCTACTTATCCTGTCATTATAAACTCTGGTTTGACAGAAGAGGAAACTACAATGCTGTTGTCTGAGCCGAGAAAGCATAGAAAATTCTTAGGATATTCACTTGATGACATACCAGGAATTTCTCCAGATCTTTGTATGCACAAGATTAATCTAGAGGATAATGCTAAAAACTCAATCGAAAGTCAAAGGAGACTGAACCCTAACCTCATGGATGTTGTCAAGAAAGAGATTATGAAGCTTTTAGAAGTTGGAATAATCTTTCCTATCTCAGATAGCACTTGGGTTAGCCCAGTTCATGTTGTCCCGAAGAAAGGAGGAGTCATTGTCATTAAAAACGATAAAGATAAAATGATCGCTACAAGAACAGTAACTGGACACCGTATGTGCATCGATTACCGGAAACTGAATGCAGCAACTAGGAACGATCATTTTCCACTTCCATTCATAGATCAAATGCTAGAAAGGTTAGCTAATCACCCCTACTATTGCTTTCTTGATGGATACTCCGGATTTTTCAAATTCCTATTCGCCCGGAGGATCAAGAAAAAACGACATTCACTTGTCTATATGGCACGTTTGCTTACAGATGTATGCCTTTCGGATTGTGTAATGCACCTGCTACCTTCCAGCGGTGCATGAGTCGATCTTCATAGATTTTATTGATGATTTCATGGAAGTATTCATGGACGATTTCTCCGTATATGGATCTTCTTTTGAAAAATGCCTAGGCAACCTTGGTAAAGTTCTACAAAGATGTGAAGATAAGCACTTAGTATTAAATTGAGAAAAATGTCACTTCATGGTACGAGACGAAATCATGCTTGGGCACAGAATTTTGGGAAAAGGAATTGAAGTTGACAAAGCTAAAATCAAAGTCATGACCGGCCTACAACCCCCTACAAACGTAAAAGGCATCCGTAGTTTCTTAGGACATGCAGGATTCTATAGGCGCTTCATTAAAGTTTTTTCTCAAATAGCTAGACCACTTACACGTTTGCTTTGCAAGGAAACGAACTTCGAGTTCGATGATGAGTGCTTCGCCGCGTTTCATAAGATCAAAGAAGCCCTTGTTTCCCTACTTTCGTGCAAGCACCTGATTGGGAACTCCCATTCGAAATCATGTGCGATGCAAGTGACTACGCAGTCAGAGCAGTGCTTGGCCAACGAAAAGATAAGAAACTGCACGTAATCTACTATGCAAGCAGAACTTTAGACGAAGCTCAATGCAATTATGCTACAACAAAGAAAGAACTTCTAGCTGTCGTATTTGCATTTGAGAAATTTTGTTCTTATCTCGTAGGATCTAAGGTCATAGTTCATACTGATCATGCTGCAATCAAGTATTTAATGTCTAAGAAAGACGCTAAACCGAGGTTGATAAGATGGATCCTCTTACTGCAAGAATTCAATATCGAAATTCGAGATCGGAAAGGAGCAGATAATGGAGTTGCAGACCATCTTTCACGAATTCGAGTTGAAGAAAGATTGCCTTTAAATGAAAGTTTGCCAGAAGAAAATATCTATACAATAGATACTACCCCCACCAATGCCAGTGTCGCACCACCAAGGAAACTCATGCGAAGATCAGATGCTTTCAACACACCATGGTTTAGGCACATAGCAAATTACCTAGCAGCTGATGTAGAACCACCACAATTCTTTGGTTATAGGAAGAAAAAGTTTCTGAAAGACGTAAGACATTATTTTTGGGATGAATCCTATCTCTACAAGAGATGTGCTGATGGTTTATTCCAAGGATGCGTGGCTGAAGAAGAGATGGAAGGAATTTTATTCGAATGCCATATCTCATCTTACGCAGGACATTTCGTAACTTTCAAAACTGCTTCAAAGATCTTACAAGCAGGTTTTTGGTGGCCTACTTTGTTCAAAGATACTCAAGCTTATATGTCGCGATGCGATAAATGCTAAAGGATGGGCAACATAAGCAAAAGGAATGAGATGCCTCAAAATTTTATTCTCGAAGTCGAAATTTTCAATGTCTGTGGAATAGATTTTATGGGATCATTTCCTACTTCTTTTGGAAACCAATACATCTTAGTAGCAGTAGACTACGTCTCTAAGTGGGTAGAAGCAGTCGCTAGTCCCACCAATGATGCGAAAGTCGTTATGAAGCTGTTTAAATCGGTAATATTCCCGCGTTTTGGAGTTCCTAGAATTGTGATAAGCGACGGAGGATCACATTTCATCAACAGAGTTTTCGAGAATCTTCTTAGAAAGAATGGAGTTACGCATAAAGTTGCTTCTCCATACCACCCCAAACCAGCGGTCAAGTAGAGATCTCTAATAGAGAAATCAAGTCGATTTTGCAGAAAACAACTGCAGTTCATCGCAAGGATTGGTCTACCAAGCTTGACGATGCATTATGGGCATATCGAACAGCATTCAAGACACCATTAGGCACAACACCATTCAACCTAGTTTATGGAAAAGCATGTCACCTTCCAGTAGAACTTGAGTATAAAGCGCAATGGGCTATCAAGGAGATGAATATGAACTTGAAAACAGCTGGAGAAAGAAGACTACTTCAACTTCACGAGTTAGAAGAAATCCGACACAATGCTTACGAAAACTCGAAGATCTACAAGGAGAAGACTAAGGTATATCATGATAAGAAGATTATTCATAGAACTTTTGCTCCTAACGATAAAGTTCTTCTTTTCAATTCTCGTCTTAAGCTTTTTCTAGGAAAATTACGATCAAGATGGTCAGGA
The DNA here is from genome assembly GCF_000478725.1 of Eutrema salsugineum. Lineage (NCBI taxonomy): Eukaryota > Viridiplantae > Streptophyta > Magnoliopsida > Brassicales > Brassicaceae > Eutrema > Eutrema salsugineum. Next base: position 11,565,889 of record NW_006256414.1, on the reverse strand, counting down.
CCCTTCACGATAAAGGAAGTCAAACCATACAGAGCCATACTAGAAACAAGAAAAGCAATGATTAATGAACTAAACAAAGCAACAAAACAAGATGATGGTGCTTAAGCAAATGATGGAAGATAAGCCTCTAGGTGTGATCATTCATTAGGGTGCTTTCAATGCAAACTAATGATGCTAAACAACAATGCAACACTTGCTACTCTTTAGTCTAGGCTTCTTAATCAGATTAATCCACTCTCATGACAGAAATCCCTTTGCAAATCAGTTAATCAAGTCTAACAACCATTAGAGATAACCAAGCAATCAACAAGCATAATGTTCCAAGCCTAATAAGTGACCAAACAATCTCTAACAAAGAAAGACTGAATCTTTAACAGAAAGACATAGCAAGCAATCACATGATCTCTAATCCAATCAACTTAGAGTTTAAAGCTAGATTAATCCTCTCATGAAGGTATTAATCTCTATACTAATCCATTTTCAAACCAAATTCTCATTTGTGAAATATGAACTAGTAAGAATTAAGAATCAAATCTAATATGTCATTTATGCAATTAACAAACATCATCATGGCATTAATGCATAAACCCTTAGTTAGTTTTCATTCAGGCATTTCATCAAACACTTTTGGTGCATGAAAAACCCAGATTCTAGACCCAAGTGATGTGCAAGGATCTAGCATTAGGATCAGCTATCTAAGGAAAGGAGAAGAGAATCTAAGCCTAAACAATCATTAATCTACATCTAAGCACCCTTAATCTACACACCTATATGCTTAAAGAGGGACTACTCTCTAATCATACTTAACTCTTCTAAACCTTTACAAGTAGAGTAGCTAAGCATGATTAGAGATTAGAAATGAAGATGGAGATGATATAGGATGATTGATTTCAGCTTTAAACACAAAGTACTCTCTTGATTCAAACCCAGAAAATGAAGATCTCTCTTACAAATTAGAGTCTTTCACAAAAGAGGCAAAGAAACAAAGGGAATAAAGGTTTTTCTAATCACTAAAGTCTCAAAACTATTTATACTAAGGGTTTTCTTAATGGGCCAACCCTTAACAAACAGGATATTGGCCCATTAAAGTCTTAAAATTCGGACTGGATCGAAGGAAATATCGACGTACTGCTGGTCGATAGTTTGGTCGATAGTTTGCAAAGCTTCTCTTAACAAAAATATCGACCAAACACCTGGTCGATGGTTTGGTCGATATTGTTTTGGTGAGATTGGCTGAGAATATATCGACATGCTCCACCTAGATATTCTGGTCGATATTATTTCGGCGTCCCAGGTAGATAATATCGACCACCTCTCATCTGGATGCTTCTCGTCGATATGAATGCAAACCGTCTGAACGAAAACCTTCATTTATCCCAGCTCAGTGGTCCGAACCTCGTTCGGTAAACTCTGTGAGCCAGATAGCTGTGTCAGCTACAACTTTGATGAAGGGTCCGAGTCCAGCAGACGTCGGCAAGGACTCCGTTTCACTGGTTCTTTGAGGCGCGTCGTATTTGTCCTTTAGCGGCTGCGAGAGATGTGTTCCTTCTGATTGGCGTAACTTTCAGCTCCGACCTCCAAATTGAGTGATCGCAAACGTTTTAGAAACTAGACTCAACCCTCCTGAATCTTTAAGAAGACACCGGAGGCTGAATCGCAATAAACGTCCTCCTTATAAGGTGATGAAGTAGAGGGATTGTCGGCTTCTATCCACTTGTCCGGTTCTGATGCATTCACACGAGGGTCTCTCCACGGCTTCTATGCCAAATGCTCCCTTTTTTTCTCCAAATGACCTGTAAGCCCTCCAAAATGCAAGACTCTATAGGATCTAATGCATTTCCTATCCTAAACCAACTATAAGGACAAAAGCATTGAAAACTACCTAAATGTATGCATGAGACTCAATATTTGGACCAAAAATGCAATCCTAAGTACGCAAATTATGAATATATCAACTCCCCCACACTTGTCCTTTGCTTTTCCTCAAGCAAAAAGGATCAAATTAAAGAGAGAGGTTGAGTGCATTGGGAGTTCATATTTCCTTTGAGAAAAGTGACCACTAAGAGAATTCAAGTTCATGCTCAATATGCAATGCAAGACCATACTCAGATATAACAACACAACAAGAAATCTCCACAATTTCTCTTATTCCTCAACTCTTTGACATTCATTAAGCTTTTAACCAAGTGGATCAAACGATGCAATGTCTAAACAAGCTGGTTTGGCTAGGGTGAGGTTATGAGACTAAAATGATCTCATCAGCGCCTGAGTGGGTTCAATGCAGCAAGGGATCTCTCTATGAATGACCAAACTTTGGAAGAATGCTAAAGGTAAAAGGCAACCTATGCATACAAGGGCAAGAACTCATCCCACCCCACACTCTACTCAAAGTTTCCTCACTTGCTTACTTTTAACACTCCTTCCTCTCTCACTAGGGGATTCACTTTTCCTTTTCATGCACAAGTCTTGGAGTTCAAACTTTCATAGCTCTTTTCACTCTTTTTTTTGTAACCTCTAGCCTCTTTTTCTTTCTTTTTAAAACATTTGAGCTCTTTGGCTTCTTTTCTTTTCCTTTCACTTAGAGGCTAGACTCTTTCTTTTCAAAACACTAGAGCTCACTTTCTTTGACTCAAAACTCCAAGACTGATTTCTTTTCTTTTTCTATCCCCTAGTTCTCACCATTATCCTTTTTTTTTCCACTCATCTCTCCTTTTTCCACTCACCAACAAGTATTCCCCCGCACTTTATTCTTGCCAAATCTCTCAGCTCCTTGATGATGGAACTTAACTCACAATGAGACTTGCCCTTGTCACCCTAAACCTAACACTTTCTGCTAAGTTTGGTCCAAGGTGGCCTTTCAATCACACACAAACAATTGGCTTGAAAGAAGGATGGGTTCAGGGTGAGGAAAACTGATCTATTATGCAGATTCAGCTATTTGAGCTAAAGAAGAGGATGGTAAAAACAGGATTATAGCTCAAATATGTATATTGGTATCCACAAGCTTATTCAAACAATGCACCAAATGATAATTTCAAGTCAAGTTCAGGGTTTTCACTTATTAGAGTTGAGTTCAATTCAAACTTGCTTCTCAGATTTAGATCATTTCAAGCCTTGCAAGCATAGAAGTCATTTCACAAGCATATTTAGTCCAAATTCTCAAAGTGATTTACTCTTAAGGAAAACCTATCATTGCTCCATTGCATAATGCAACCTATATGATGCAACTAGACTCAATCCTAAAAATGTGAATGCAACTACATGAACATTTTTTTTTTTGGTGAAAAATTTTCAGATTTTTCTATTTTTTTTTTGGTTTTTATATGCACTTAGATGAATGCTAAATGAGACTCAAGACTTAAAATGGAAAATAAGATCAAAGAAAACATGATTAGTAACACTAAACCCCTCCCCCACACTTAAATAACACAGTCTCTTGTGTTATAAAAGCATAAGAAAGAGGATAAACAGAAAAGAAGATGCAAAAATCAAAAGAAAGATGCAAAATGCTATGTACAAGGTTTGGAGTGGTACCTTCAGATATTAAGTAATGGAGAGGGATGTGGGTGGGTCTCTGATTGTGCTTGAACCATCCCTTTGAGCATTGGAAATCATGGAGCCGCTACATTCATATCGACCTACTTAATGTCGATATTCTGGTCGATATTTCTTCGGTGCTATGGGTTCAAATTATCGACCAGAATATCGAGCATTAGCACCTCGGTATCTGAAGAAATTCAGATCTTTTATACCATATCGAGGTGACACAGGTCGATAGTTTGATCGATATTTCTTCAGCGCAAGCAACAGGTCTATATCGACAAACTATCGAGAAGGTGCATGTCGATATGAATGCGGACCTGGCCGACCTTTTCACCTTTTCTTTGCTCCATGTTCCTTGAGACTGCACTTAAGCCATACTTAACCCTGTCCACACTTAAACAGAACATTAAAACGTCCTAAAAACAACAAAAGAAAGCATTAAAAAGAGTATTTACAAAGGATAAGCTTGGGATGTCTCCCAAAAGCACTTTGTTTAAAGTCACTAAGTTTGACTTTAAAAAACCTGTCTTTAGCTGAGGTGAGGTTGAGCACTGATGCTCTTCAGCATTTCAATGGTCCTAAGCAGGAAGGATGAGGATGGCTGCCTTTGATAACCATTAGACACTTGTCCTTGATGTCCCATCTTTAGGCCTTTGTTCACCAGCTCCTGACACTACAAGAAATGGTTTTCCGACGGTCCATTACGACGGATTTGAAATCGTCGTAAATTTGCGACGATTTTACGACGATTTTACGTCTAATTTAAAAACCGTCGTAAAACCGTCGTAAACTCGACGTACAATTTACGACGAATTACGACGATTATACATCGATAACGAGAGATTTGCTAGTAAATGTAAAGTCGTCGTAATTTTGCGACGACTTTACGACGACTTTGTTTCGATGTACATATTACGACGATTGTACGTCGAAAAAGGAGTTAGGTGAAAAACATTTAAAACATGTGTACCTAACAATTGTAGATTATCGCAAAATCGTCGTAAACTTGTCGTAATATGATTGGTGAATGTAAAACCGTCGTAAAAAGTCGTCGTAAAAGCGATGTAAAGCCCGAAATTTTCCTATAAATAGATCTTCATTCCTTCATTCAATCACAACACATCATCATTCAAACATAAGAGCATCTTCATCTTGGAGACCCATTGTAGGTCTCTTAAATTTTAGTATAGTGTTGTAAATCCTTATATATTGGGTTGTCCATTGCTGAAAACCCGAATTAAGATATTACTTTGAATCAAAGAAGTAATAATATTATAAGGTTAATTTACTTCATTCACGTGGCTAGACGTGACACAAGAGACCACCTATATATAGTTATTGTCTAATCAATAAAAAGAGATATTATTTTGAGTTTATTTTCAAGATGTCTATATACGAGCTAAGAAGTTGGATGTATATGCGTAAAGATTCAGATGGGGCGTTGACAGAAGAATTCAAGAACGGGTTAGAAATATTTATGTATCAGGCTACAAATATGGAGAGAACGAAAGATAGTGGGAAGATGTTTTGTCCTTGTTTGAAATGCAAGAATACGAGGTATACACTAACCAAAACCGTGTGGACGCATTTATTAAATAGAGGGTTTATGCCGCAATATTTTGTTTGGTATCTACATGGAGAAGGATATGGCAGTAATACTCATGGGAATGCTGGTAGTAGTAGTAATTACCAAAGTCATGTTGATATTGATGAATCGAATTATGGTCATCAGCCTAATCAGTATCAATATGACCAAAGTGTAGATCATGATAGGATGCACGAAATGGTGACTGATGCATTTCATGAAACGCATACGGGTAATGCTGTTGAGGAACCTAATGTAGATGCCAAACGATTTTATGATTTGTTAGACAATGCTAATCAGCCAATCTACGAAGGATGTAGAGAAGGCTTGTCTAAATTATCGTTGGCAGCTAGGATGATGTCAATTAAAACAGATCATAACCTGGCTGAGGTTTGCATAGATGATTGGGCTGATCTTCTGAAGGAGTATCTACCGGAGGATAACTTGGCAGCGGGAACATACTACGAAATTCAGAAGTTGATTTTTAGTCTTGGTCTACCTTCTGAGATGATAGATGTATGTGTTGACAATTGTATGATTTTTTGGAAAGACGATGATCAGCTGGAGGAATGTCGATTTTGCCATAAACCAAGATACAGGCCTCAAACTGGTGGGCGTAAAAGGATACCGTACCAACGTATGTGGTATCTCCCTATAACTGATAGGTTAAAACGGCTTTATCAATCTGAAAGGACAGCTGCATCAATGAGATGGCATGCGGAACATACACAAGTAGATGGAGAAGTTGTTCATCCATCAGATGCAAAGGCATGGAAACACTTCAATACGGTATACCCAGATTTTGCTAAGTTCAAACGGAATGTCTATCTTGGTCTGTGCACTGATGGTTTTAGTCCATTTGGTATGTCTGGTAGACAATATTCATTATGGCCAGTAATCCTAACTCCTTATAACCTTCCTCCAGATTTGTGCATGCAAAGGGAATTTCTTTTCCTAAGTATTTTGGTTCCAGGTCCAAATCATCCGAAGCGAGCTCTCGATGTATTTCTTCAGCCACTCATCCATGAGTTGAATCAGTTATGGTATACTGGCGTTCGTACATATGACTGTTCTACGAGGAAGAATTTTACTATGCGGGCTGTGCTTATGTGGACAATAAGCGATTTCCCCGCTTACGGTATGCTATCAGGCTGGACTACACATGGGAGGCTATCTTGTCCTTATTGTCTTCATCGAACTGATGCGTTTCAGCTAAAACATGGTAGAAAAACTTGTTGGTTTGATTGTCACCGAAGGTTTTTACCGGATAACCATCCATATCGGAGGAACAAGAGGTTATTTTTGAAGAACAAAAGTGTACGTGTTCCTCCTCCCGTTAATTTAACAGGAGCTGATATACAGGCGCAAATAGATCATTGGAGGGCAGAAGAAACAGTAACTCGTGGGGGAAACTGGCACACTCCTACAAATATGCCTGAAGGTTATGGAGTTCATCATAATTGGCACAAGAAAAGTATCTTCTGGCAACTACCTTATTGGAAAGATCATCTGCTCAGACACAATCTTGATGTCATGCACATTGAAAAAAACTTTTTTGATAATATCATGCATACAATTATGAACGTAGCGGGAAGAACAAAAGACAATGGTAAATCAAGATTGGATTTGCCTGATTTATGCAACAGAAGTGAGTTGCATCTGAGAAACGGGAAAGCACCAGTTCCTGTATTTCGGTTGAGTGCAGATCAAAAGTCAGCACTGTTCAGATGGGTTTCTTCTGACGTTAAATTTCCTGATGGGTATGTCTCTAATCTTTCCAAATCTGTTGAGAAGGGGGTAAAGTTTGCTGGGATGAAAAGCCATGACTGCCATGTCTTTATGCAACGATTATTTCCATTTGCATTTGCTGAACTCTTGCCCAAAAACGTCCATGAAGCTATTGGAGGCATTGGTGCTTTTTTCGGGATCTTAGTACACGAACATTATCAGTTTATGTAATATCACAACTAGCATTGAATATTCCAATCTTGTTGTGCAATATGGAAAAGATCTTCCCACCATCATTTTTTGATGTTATGGAACATCTTCATGTTCATCTCCCATACGAAGCAGAGCTCGGTGGACCCGTTCAGTACAGGTGGATGTATCCGTTCGAGCGTTTCATGAAGCATCTTAAAGGCAAAGCCAAAAATCTAGCTAAAGTGGAAGGCTCAATTGTGGCGGGAAGCTTAACGCAAGAGACTTCACACTTCACGTCATACTATTTTGCACCGAAAGTACGAACACGCAAAAGAGCAACTCGTCGATATGATGATGGAGGAGTTGGCCATACATATGCCGTTGAAGGTGTACCTGACATATTCTCGCCGATCGGACGTCTTAGTGGAAAACTAAAAGATGTTTGGTGGTCCAATGAAAAAGATTATCACAGTGCACATACGTATATCCTGTTAAATTGTGAAGAGTTGTCATCGTATGAAAGGTACCTTTTTAATTAATAATATCTTTATATGAGTTGTCAGTATTAATTACTATTTGTTGTTTTTTGCAGCACATTTGTTAATGAGGTTAAAGAATGCATATCTGGGGTTTCTGAAACTGAAATCAATGATCGTAAAGATCAACACTATGCCCAGTGGTTAAAAGGGCAAGTACGTAGAAAATTTTAATTAAAAGACTACTTTAATTTGCTATATATCGAAATCAAGATATCAAAGCAGAATTTTTTTCTTATTAGGTGGACCCGAATGACCCGGATGAATTTCCAACATGGTTCCATGAGTTACTACTAGGTCCGATGGCAAAAATAACTACAGCCTCAATGTATTTCACTCGGGGCTATGTTTTTCACACATACCGTCACGGTGCAAAGCGGGCGACAACAAACTATGGAGTTTGTGTGAGGGGTGAAATCGATTTTTATGGAGTTCTGCAAGAAATAATTGAAGTAGAGTATCCTGGATTGTTAAGGCTGAAAACTGTTCTCTTCAAATGTGATTGGTTTGATCCAACTGTTGGACGAGGGGTACGTCTAAACAAGTTTGGAGTTGTTGACGTGAACAAATCACGACGGTACAACAGGTTTGAGCCATTTATATTAGCTTCTCAAGCAGAACAGGTAACGTTTCTGCCATACCCGAGAGTTCGATCCACAGGAATTTCATGGTTAGCTGTAGTTAAAGTGGCTCCGAGGGGCAAGATTGTAGGGGTTGAGGATGTTCCACTTCAACAGGACACATGCGTAGATCTGTCTGAACCAGATGTTGATGAGGAGATTTTCTTAATAGACCCTCGAAACAGACAACTTGAAGATCTTCCCGATGATACAGAAGAAGAAGGTGATGATGAGTTTGCTGAAACCGATGATGACGATTTGGCGGAAGAAGACGGTGATGGTGATGAAGTAATAGAGGAAGATGAATCTGATTGAATTTCATGCATTGCATTTAGTGAATGTTTGTTATTATCGAACTTTTAGAACACAGTAATAATTTATGCTAAGAAACTCATCGACCCATAGTGTTCCCTCCTTGGTCGATGAGTTTCTTAGCATAAATTTGATTATACGACGGTTTTACGACGACTCAATTTTACGACGGTTTTATGACGATTTGTCTAAACCCTAAACCCTAAGTCTAGGGTTTAATGCCCTGAATGAATAGGGTTTAGACATTACGACGTCTTTACGACGAACCATCGTAATGTCATCGTAACGTTACGACGGTTTTACGACGAGTACACTAGTTCGTCGTAAAACCGTCGTAATGTTGAAATCCAAGAATTTGAATCTTTTCTATCTTATTGGTTGTAAGGTATTTCACAATTGTTTTTGATTGGTTATCTTATTTTATATGAAATGCTATCAATCTGATCAAAATTAAAAATTTGAAAAAAAACATACATATTTATAAGGTCATGCATATTTTCGTAAATGTTAAGTGAAAGGTTATATATTTGATTACGGAATTTCATTTTTTACTATCTCATGTCATAAATTCATCATACATGCAAAGTTGTAAACCTTTTATGATATGTTAGGATACAATAACCTCTGCATTGTTCTTTATGCAATATCCCATTTATAAGATTTAGGGTTTACTCACTTTTTTAAAAAACATCGTAAAACCGTCGTAATATAATCGTAACTATACGACGGTCGTACGACGATTAAACCCAAAATCGTCGTACAACCGTCGTAACGTTTGAACCGGATAGGCTCTTGATCCGAGGTACGAGGTTATTAAAGTTTAGACGTTACGACGGTTTTACGACGATTTTGGACTACTCGTCGTAAAACCGTCGTAAAGTTACGACGACTTCATGACGATGACATCACGACACGTGTCGTGTCATGCAGTGGACCGACTCTTATACAACCAAATCGTCGTAAAACCGTCGTAATGTTACGACGGTTTTACGACGATCACAAAATCTATATAAGGGACGCGAGTCCTCCCCATTTCGTCGCTCATTCCTCTCTTCTCCCCTCTCTCTCTACAATACTTTCTCTCTCTAAAAAAAAATCACTCCTTCTCTCCCTGCTCTCCAGCCATTACTTGTAAGTTTTTTTTTCTAAATTAATTTCATTACATATTTTTTTAGATTTAGGTTCGGAATTTAGATTTAGGTTCGGAATTTAGATTTAGGTTCGGAATTTAGATAGGTCCGGATTTTGTTAATTTTAATAAAATTAGTAACAAATTTTTTTTTTCCTTTTAATAGATTCTGTCGATATGGCTCCTCGGAAAAAGAGATTTCACTACCGACAGCTCTTCGATTCTGACGATTCGGTTCCGTCTACCTCGGCGACCGGCTCAGCCATCCCGGAGTCCTCGGGAACACAACAGACGGTTTCCCAACCGGTCGTTGTTCCGCAGCCACCACCGCCTCCACCACAACCAGTCGAACCAGCGGCTCCCGCACAGGCCGAGCCTGATCACGATGATCCTATCCCGCCTATACCGTATGCCCAGTATACGGTACACGATCTTCTGGCGCAACCCGGTCGTGGGAGCATGAACAAACTCGACCCGGATCGAGCCCCCGGCACCTATTGGTACGTAAATTTTCCCAACAATATTTTTAAATTAATTAATTTTTCGTCTAATATATTTGATATTAATTAACTATTTATTTTTTTATTTGACTAGGTTTACGACCGACAATGCAGTCGGTCGTAACGTTTCGGATATCATCAAGGGGTTTTTCGTACAACCCCATACCAGCTACAAGAAGCTGGATCGGGCCACACTTGACACTTGGTTCAAGTGTTTTGCGGTAAGTACTTTCCTTTAATTTTATTTTTAAATTTTATCTTTTTACAATAATTACTAACTTCTTTTTTTTTCCTAGCAAAACTGGCATTGGGAACCATCCGCACACGGACGTGTGGAGACGGCCTTCAAGGAGAAGGTCAAATTCCGCCTCAACAACACCGTTTCCGACTGGAAACGGAAGTGGGAGGACGAGGGCGACAAGGCCAAGCCGCCGCCTATGTCCAAGTTCGTCTGGCAGGGCCTTGTCCAGTTCTGGTCGGATCCAACCAACCAGACTACCGCCGCCAAGTGTTCCGTATCTAGGTAAGTCGTAGTTAATTTCATTAATATTTACATTATTTTTTTCCTTTTTTAATAGATTCTAATCAAAATATTTTTCAGGAACGCTACTGACGATGCGGGAAATAAGAAGAACGTCCCGCACACTTCCGGCCAGATTCCTTTTGCCGGAAGACGGCTTATGATGGTAAGCACATTGAAAAATCTTAAATTTTTTTTCTCAACTAATAATTAAACTCTTATTTCTTGATACTAATTAATTTTTTCTTTTTTATTTTGTAGGTCGAAGATAACGGAGGAGAACTTCCTCCGATGACGAAGGTTTTCGCCGAGACGCATAAAAAGCGTAACGGCGAATTCACGGATCCTCGGGCGGAGGAGATCTACAACGCCGCATGTGCGGCGATCGAGGAGCGACAGACGCAGCTGACTCAGCAGGCGCGTCAAACGTCTGACGGAGGTAGCTCGGTCCAATCGACCCCAGCGCTGACGGTCGCGGAGATGGACCAGATCTTCGAAGAGGTACGTAATTAATTATGAATACTTTTTTTAATTAATGTAACTTTAGTTTTAAATTAATTATATTCCTAACCATAATGTTTTTATATGTTTGTAGGTTGCCCCAAAGAAAAAGGGGCGGGTATTAGGGATGGGGTCCATCCGTGATACCCCGAGAGCTACGGCGACTGGTCACGTCCGGGCTCCGGCGGATCCGGTTATCCGCCAGGAGATCGATCAGATGCGGAACCAGTACGAGACGACGATCGACCGGTACGAGACGAAAATCGACATGCTCTACGGTCTTTTCGAGATCATGGGAGCCGACAACCCGGTACTCATGGCGCAGCTGGACAAGCTGAAGGCGGATGGGGTTCTCGGAGGATCGTCTGCCGTCGGGTCATCTACTAGGACTCGACCGCCGCCGGTGCAGACGGATGCGGAGATGTTCCGATCTCTCGGGGTCGACCCTCCTACAGCCGGAGCCGGAGATCAGGCGGCGGGACCATCAAACCGAAGACCCGGCAAGGAGCACGTCCAAGACGATGTCCAGGAGGCCGGTGACGGGATCGACGATATACATTTAGATTTAGATGACCTGTAGGGTTTTTTTTGTAAATTAAAATTTTTCAAATTGTAAATTATTTTTTTTTTTAAATTTTAATTCGAATTATTTTTTTTTTTTAAATTTTCAATTAATTTTTTTTTATTTTTCATATATATAAATCGTCGTATAATCGTCGTAATAGATTTATTCAAACCGTCGTAATGTCGTCGTACATATTACGACAACTTTACGACTATAATATACGACGACAAATACGACGATTATACGTCCGAGATTTACGACGATTTTACGACGCAATGAAGAAATACTTTACGACTGATTTAAGACGATTATTGCGTCGTACATTTTACGACGATCTTACGTCGATCATTAACAACCACTTAACGACGGTTTAGGTGAAGACCAAGTGGACGCAATTTGATGTAAACTCGTCGTAAATTGTACGACGCATTTACGACGATTTTGTTTGCCTCGACGTTACGACGAAACAAAGTCGTCGTATATTATACGACAATTTTACGACGATTTGTCTATTACGACGATGAGTTTACGACGATTTTGGAATCGTCGGTAATCCGTCGTAATGGCCCTATTACGACGAATTACCGACCATTTCGGCCGTCGTAAAATGATGTTTTTCTTGTAGTGTGAATACCATATGGGTCCTTATCAAGTATTGCCTTTGTGAGACCTGCCCTTACCTCAGCAAACAGTCCTGATTTCCCATTGCAATCCAGCTTATACTTCAGAGATCCATCGTCATCAGCCTAAGGAGTCAGAGTAAAATCTTGAGAAGAAGGGTCAGGTTCAATGCTCTTGTCTTTTGATGCTGAGCCATCACTCATGGTGTTCATCATCTTTAGATCAGCAAGTGTAGGAGACCATGAGAGCAAGATGTCTTCTTCTCTGATCAATGGCCCTCCATTCTCATAGTTGTAGCCATTGGGGTGAGGGTCTCTCTCCTTTTCCAAAGCTGAAAGAGATTGGGATCCACCTAGAATTTCCAGCAGTGCCCACATACTTCATCTCAAGTACCTTAGGGGGTTCTATCTCTTGAACAACTGATCCACAAAATTCAGCCAAAGGATGTGTAACAGGGTAAAAGACATCCTTATCCACCTTTGAAAGCACCACTCTTTGAGTATCAAAGTCAATCATTGCACCAGTGGTGTTGAGAAATGAAGTTTCAAGCAATAGGGGGAGCTCTTTGGTCTTCTTCATCTTCATGATCACAAAATCAGTGGGAATTATGCATTCACCAACCTGTAGTGGATATTTTTCCAAAAGCCCATATGGTTTCTTGGAGTAGGAATCTCCAAAGGTGATAGAAGAAGGGTAGGACGTTATAGACCTGACCTGTAGCTTCTCCATCATGTCCTTAGACATTATACTAACACTTGAGCCTAAATCACACAAAGCATTCTCAACCCTAAAGTTTCCAAGAGTGCAAGATATAGTGAATTTCCTTGGATTGCCTAGCTTTGGGAGGGAGGTGGGCTTTATCTGAGTTGATTCAGAGGTGGAGGCACTATCTGTTGGCTTTGCTTGACCAGTTGGCAGATCTTTTGTTTTAATAGACACTGAATCATTCCCTTGCTGAACAGAAAAAACTGAACCGGCTTCCCCCACACTTTTTCTCTCAATGTCCTCATTGAGTTCATGTAAGAAGCGCATGAAATCATCTATAATGGTGTCTTCATCCTCATGAGTTTGTGCAGTCTCACTAGAAACTTGACCATAAAGGAGATCTTCAATCTCTTGCACAGCAGCTGAGTGGTCAGCATAGGAGTAGATGGCATTGCAATAATCCTTTGGGTTTTGAAGAGATTTACCAGGAAGAGAGACTTGTGGTTCAGAAGTGCAGATGCCCTTGTTCTTTTTAATAGCCTTCAGTTCAGCGCCTAGTGTCTCCAGGTCGGATACCATCTTTTCTTGTCCTAGTAAGAGCTGTTGGAGAACAACATTGAAATCAGGACTTTGTTGAACTGGTGGTGGGGCAAAACCAGGAGGTGTTGGCCTTTGTTGCTGGAAGCTGAGTTGGTTATTGAAGCTGTTCCCTTGTGGCTGAGCTGTTGGCTGCTGAAAAGCTTGTTGACCTTGGAAGTTACCTTGGAACTGATTCTTTTTAGCAAAGCTTTGTTGACCTTGTTGGGGAGGGTATACTTGATCTTGGGGATTGGCTACATTGGTGCTTCTATAAGACAAGTTCTGGTTCTTGTTGAAGTTGTTGTAACCCTGAAACTTGTTCTGATTACCTATGTAGTTCAGTTCCTCTTGTGTAAGGCCCACTTAATTGATGTTCTCAAAGCAACTCCTCTCTTGAGACTCACCTACATAGTGTATAGGCTTTTGAGTGGCAACCAGGGCTTTTTTCAAGCTTGATATGCAGCTCTTTGATCTTCTCTTCCAACCTTTGTTGGGTACAGAGTCCTCACATATGTTGGCTCTATCAAAGTCTTCTCCATAGGTGTCTTGGCTCATGGCTAAGTTCTCAACAAGTTCCATGGCTGCAGTGATTTCTTTTGCCAAGAAATTCCCATTTGATGCTGTGTCCAACTGATTCCGGATCTTGGGAACAGCTCCTCTATACAAAGTGCTAAGGAAAGAGGCTTCTAAAAAGCCATGATGTGGACACTGATTTGTGTAGCTTCTAAACCTGTCCCAAGCTTCTCCAAAGGTCTCATTAGAATTCTGAGTGAAGTTTGAAATCTGGTTCCTTAGCTTGGCAGTCCTTGAGCTTGAGAAGAACTTAGATAAAAAAGCAAGCTTTCATTGCTCCCAAGTTTGGATTGATCCTCTTGGAAGGTTCTTCTTCCACTGGTGTGCCTTATCCCCAAGGCTGAATGGGAAAAATCTGAGTTTGAAGCTGTCCACAGATACTCCATTTATCTTTGTGAGATCACACACCCTGTCAAACTGATCTAGATGCTCCAAGGGATCCTCCATAGGTAAGCCATGGAACTTCTGATTCTGAACCATATTGATCAAAGAGGCCTTCACCTCAAAGTTGTTGTTTTGGACAGGAGGTGGCCTGACTCCTGCTCCATACTGGTGTGCATAAGCTCGGTCATTCTCACCAACAAAGACTGGTGGAGGCTGATGACATATGGGTGGGTTGGGGAAGGGTTGTGGCTGGTTAACTTGAGGTTGGTCTTGGTTCTGGTTACCCTGAGCGTGTCCCTGATGGACCTGAGCCTGTTGAACTTGAATTCCAATCCAATTACCAGCTCTTTGACCGTGATCAGCTTCTTGAGCCTGATGCTCATTCCCAACTTGCTGATCCATCATTCCTAACCTTTCCAAGTGAACTGCTCTTTTTCTTTGTCTTCTTGCTTGGCTTCTTGTAATCATAAAACTGGAAACAAAGACAGAACTTGAAAGGTGATCAGTACAACAAAAGAAACTTGATCTCAAAAACTATATCAGAAACTAAAATCCCCACACAATATGGCAACGGCGCCAATTGATAACTAAGGTTTTCAAGGCCTTAATAAGGGTTATCAATCCCTTAGCTGTTGCAGCATAAAGGGTATCAATCCATAAGTGTGGTTGCCAGACACTAGTTTATGTGATAAGCTCTTAAGTCAAGTGATCAAAGAAGAGTTTTGGTGTTAACAAAGTAACAAGAAAGCATAAAACTAGAAACAAGAAAAGCAATGATTAATGAACTAAACAAAGCAACAAAACAAGATGATGGTGCTTAAGCAAATGATGGAAGATAAGCCTCTAGGTGTGATCATTCATTAGGGTGCTTTCAATGCAAACTAATGATGCTAAACAACAATGCATCACTTGCTACTCTTTAGTCTAGGCTTCTTAATCAGATCAATCCACTCTCATGACAGAAATCCCTTTGCAAATCACTTAATCAAGTCTAACAACCATTAGAGATAACCAAGCAATCAACAAGCATAATGTTCCAAGCCTAATAAGTGACCAAACAATCTCTAACAAAGAAAGACTGAATCTTTAACAGAAAGACATAGCAAGCAATCACATGATCTCTAATCCAATCAACTTAGAGTTTAAAGCCAGATTAATCCTCTCATGAAGGTATTAATCTCTATATTAATCCATTTTCAAACCAAATTCTCATTTGTGAAATATGAACTAGTAAGCATTAAGAATCAACTCTAATATGTAATTTATGCAATTAACAAACATCACCATGGTATTAATGCATAAACCCTTACTTAGCTTTCATTCAGACATTTCATCAAACAATTTTGGTGCATGAAAAACTCAGATTCTAGACCCAAGTGATGTGCAAGGATCTAGCATTAGGATCAGCTATCTAAGGAAAGGAGAAGAGAATCTAAGCCTAAACAATCATTAATCTACATCTAAGCACCCTAAATCTACACACCTAGATGCTTAAAGAGGGACTACTCTCTAATCATACTTAACTCTCCTAAACCTTTGCAAGTAGAGTAGTTAAGCATGATTAGAGATTAGAAATGAAGATGGAGATGATAGAGGATGATTGATTTCAGCTTTAAACACAAAGTACTCTCTTGATTCAAACCCAGAAAATGAAGATCTCTCTTACAAAATAGAGTCTTTCACAAAAGAGGCAAAGAAACAAAGGGAATAAAGGTTTTTCTAATCACTAAAGTCTCAAAACTATTTATACTAAGGGTTTTCTTAATGGGCCAACCCTTAACAAACAGAATATTGGCCCATTAAAATCTTAAAATTCGGACTGGATCGAAGGAAATATCGACGGGCTGCTGGTCGATAGTTTGCAAAGCTTCTCTTAACAAAAATATCGACCAAACACCTGGTCGATGGTTTGGTCGATATTGTTTCGGCGAGATTGGCTGAGAATATATCGACATGCTCCACCTCGATATTCTGGTCAATATTATTTCGGCGTCCCAGGTAGAAAATATCGACCACCTCTCATCTGGATGCTTCTCGTCGATATGAATGCAAACCGTCTGAACGAAAACCTTCATTTATCCCAGCTCAGTGGTCCGAACCTCGTTCGGTAAACTCTGTGAGCCAGATAGCTGTGTCAGCTACAACTTTGATGAAGGGTCCGAGTCCAGCAGACGTCGGCAAGGACTCCGTTTCACTGGTTCTTTGAGGCGCGTCGTATTTGTCCTTTAGCGGCTGCGAGAGATGTGTTCCTTCTGATTGGCGTAACTTTCAGCTCCGACCTCCAAATTGAGTGATCGCAAACGTTTTAGAAACTAGACTCAACCCTCCTGAATCTTTAAGAAGACACCGGAGGCTGAATCGCAATAAAAGTCCTCCTTATAAGGTGATGAAGTAGAGGGATTGTCGGCTTCTATCCACTTGTCCGGTTCTGATGCATTCACACGAGGGTCTCTCCACGGCTTCTGTCCCAAATGCTCCCTTTTTTCTCCAAATGACTTGTAAGCCCTCCAAAATGCAAGACTCTATAGGACCTAATGCATTTCCTATCCTAAACCAACTATAAGGACAAAAGCATTGAAAACTACCTAAATGTATGCAGGAGACTCAATATTTGGACAAAAAATGCAATCCTAAGTATGCAAATTATGAATATATCATCAAACCACATGCATTCTTGTTTTTCATTGTCCTATATGCAGATATGTGCAAAAACGTCGGAGAGAAAGAGGATAAACGCGGTTTTCAGTCACTGAAGACGGAGACATGCGATTTCATTGGAATGATTCAACAAAAGGAGAAAACTCAATTTGTCTTGGAAAAACTTCAAAATCTTGGTACAATTTCGTCTCTTAGTCTCTCTCTCTATAAAAGGTTATTTCCCTTTCCGAAACAAAAAAAATAAGAAGAGAAAGGAAATCTAAAACCTTAGAGGAGTCTAGGAGGATCGAATTTTATCCTTGAGGCAAGCTAGAGTCCGATTATATGGAGTTTTGGAGATTATATTTATGATTCCCGAAAAAAATCTAAGTCTGAGGGAACATCTGTTTACAACAAAGGAGGAAGATTATGCAACAACATTTGGCAAAGGAGAAGTGACTAAAAATCTGCGGTCACCAACAGGTCCTTCTCTCTCCTGCGGTTTTGCATAATATTTTGCATCCTCCATAATCTTCAGGTAACCCGAAAAACTTAAAATCCACCACTTAAATTGCCTTTAATACCAAACGCCGTCTACCCTGAATTATGTCTTTGATGAGAATTCACTGCTACGCTTAATGAATGTAGAGAGCTAGTTGACTAGAAGTTAGATCTAAGTGTGTAGATTTTCGCATGAAGGATTAACGAACTAGTTTGCTTGTATTTTGGTGAGAATTTTCTAGACTAGATCCAAATAGATGTTTCAAGATAAGTTATGGTTTATAAGGACGGTCACTGCGATATTGTTTAGTTCCTGCGATTTTTAAAATTTATTTCCTGATTTAATTTTGTTTGAGGACAAACAAAAAGGTAAGTCTGGGGGAGTTGATAACACCGTATTTTGACCACTTTTATGGATCATAATTATGTCTTATGCAGGTGTTTTAACTCTTTTTTCAATGGTTTTTAAAGTGTTTTCAATGTTTTAGAGTTTCAAAAGACTTTACAGGAAACTTGGGTAAAAGATATGTAATTTGGAACAAATCAACAATTTTGGATAAATGCAGACCGTCAGAAGTATGGCAAGCAATGAAGACCTTCTCACCGTCTGATCATCCCCAAAATTTGAGATAACATAGAGGATCCAACCAGCTTTCTAATGAACTTGGTTTGGAGACAATCCAACGTTTAGATCTTCAGATACTCCCGATGCAAGAATGCAGAAAATGCAGTTCCGGAAGAGAGCCATGTGCCGGGACCGCGGCCAACGCCTGTTTTCCCACGGGTAGAGCCACCGCGACCGCGGACATTGGTCGTTCACTTCCCAAACAACTTAATTAAAGTCCAAATCAATTCTTTTCGTTATTTTTGAAGCCCTAAGTGTCCAGAACCACCCCAGAAGCTATAAATACCCCCTTTAAGTCATTCCTAAAGGTGTGGAGACGACATAAGATAGAAAGAGAGAGAGATTTCGTGTAACCCTAGTGAGAAGGATCCGCCGTCTTCGAAGAGGAGCCGCCGCAGGAGTGACCATCGCGCCTCCTTCTGCTGCGAAAGTAGACTACTCATACTTTCGTGCCTCGAGTTCTAGAACATACGTAGTTGATTACCTTCATCACTTGTTTAAAATTGACATAGCTTAGTCCATGAACCCCTTCGAATTCCCCTTAATGCCCAATATTTGTTTTTCATTGCTTACAACCTTCGATTCTATTTGCTTTTCATTCGCTTATTACCTGTTTCCATTCGCCCCTATATAAAGGGTTTGTCCCAATGAGTTTACCGGGTGGGGTTTTAATGAGGTCAAAGACTATACCACCACACGGCCGCGGTTCAGTACGTGCTTGGTTCACGGGTCAGGAGTTCAGTAGTCATTTTCGTTGGAGCAGCTCAAGGGTCAGTCAAAGCTAGGCGAAGAGTCAGTCCAAGTTTTTACTCAAACTCATTTATTTTCATTGTAATTTCCTATGCATGACCATTGGTCTGATCCACCCCTATATAAAGGGTTGAACCCTTCTCATTTTCATTCATTCACTTTTCTAAATAAAATTTTGAGACTTTTCTCCTGTGTTCTTGTGAGAACTTTGTTGATTCTCAGGTGGTTAGCCTATAATTATTTTCAGTTTATCAAGTTCAATCCATAGAACTTGACGCAGCCTTCGTCTGCAAAGTTTAAAGTTTTCATTTGTCGTAATCGGGGCTTAGGGATTTTTGGGAACCTAGTTCTCACGCCTTAACATCCTTTTACCGACGAGTTCTTTTTATCTTTGTTCCACCCCCTTTTTTCTAACCATTCTTCGTGAGTTTGGGCCTAAGGATTTTCGGGAGTCTTCTCTCACGCCTTAGCATCTGCTCCAAGAGTCGTTCGGAGTTAAGGATTTATCAACCCGCTGATCCAAGTGTGTGAAGTCCTTAGGGAGATCGTATCAATTTCGTTTGCTAATATCAACAAAGATGTCTCCACAGAAGTTGTCCCATACAACAGCAAAGCAGAAAAACGTTCTGCAACAGAAGAGTTTGAAGAAGAACTTTGGAGTGACGAAGAACCTGCTAGGCAAAACAAGGAGATGTCGAAAAAGACTTGTCTTAGGACAAGATCTTCTTCATTGGACTAAGCCATGTCCTACACCAACGTAAAGCTAAACGACTTAAAACAGAGAGCTTAATGGGAGGCAACCCATTTAGGTATTGTTTTCTTTGGGATTTTTCTTTCTTTTTCTATTGATCTTTTTCTTTTTCTTAGTTTCAGGTGTTTCTTATAAAACAAAAAAAGCCAAAAAAATAAAAAAAAAACTGAAAAAACCAAAAAGAAGGATGGTCCCTGACTGCTCGGCCCAGCAGGAACCAAGAGAAGCAGGAAACAGGCCGCATATAAAGCCCCCGCGGTCGCAGGTGTTCTTACCGCGGGAAACAGCCCTTCGACCGCGGCTGCGTCTTTCTGACCACGGCCGAGCACCACTTTACCGCTCCTGACCGCGGCAAATGGTCGTTGAGATGAAACCCGACTTAAAACCACCCACTTCACCTCATTCCACCTCACCAAGCCCCATTCCACCTCATTCATCACTTTCCACCACCTTCATCACCACCTATCAACTTCCCAAACCTCTTCGAATGAATCCGGTCCATCTCCACCAGCATCCCAGATCCAGGTAAGTTCTCTTTGGCCTTACCAATTCGATTATCTATGCATTCTTCTCATCCAATCTCGACTTGTTTCACACTGAGACAGTGTGATTTAAGTCTGGGGGAGGATTTCATCCCTTCTAACCACTTTTCTTTCATGAGTCTTGCATTATCTACACTTTTTGCATTTTCCTTAAAGTTTTTCAAAATCGGTTTTCAAAACAAAATACGTTTTAAAGGGAATGGTGAACATGAATCAATGATAGTTGACTGTGAGCTTTTAGACTGTTCCTAGTGACATGCTCATTCATGATTTAGGACTAGACTAGGCGGTAGCTAAGCACATTTGATACGAAGTACCCCAGAGGAATTTGAACGATTTCAATTTAGATAAAGGAATACACTAGCTCTGTTTTATTTGGACTTAATTTGGACTTAATTCTCTCATGAAAGCATTAGACCAGGGAAACGAATCATACATTCAGGACTCCTTTATCCTTTTTACCACTCTATGTTGATCCTGAATGGCTAGTTCATCTTCAGGTAGTTCCCCACCTTAACCAATCCTCTTTCAAACCACATGCACTCTTGTTTTCTATTTTCTTATATGTAGATATGTGTAAAAACGTTGGAGAGAAAGAGGAACGACGCAGTTTTCAGTCACCAAAGACAGAGACCTGCAACTTGCCGGAAAAGCTCCCGGAAGGATTCAACACATGAGAAAGCTCAGTTTGCCTTAGAAAATCTCAAATATTGGTACAATCTCGTCCTCTAGTCTCTCTCTCTTTAAAAGGCATTCCCTTTCAAATCAAAAAAAAATCCAAAAATAGGAAAAGAAATGAGATAAAAGCCTTAGAGAGTCTAGAGAGGTCAAATTTTGAAGTCACAAGGCAACTGGAGTTCGATTTTATGGAGTTTTGAAGACCATTTTCTGATTCCCGGAAACAATCTAAGTCTGGGGGAATAGCTGTTCACAACAAAGGAGGAAGGATTATGCAACAACTTTGGACAAGAAGAAGTGACTGAAAATTGCGGTTATCAACAGGTCCTTATCTCTCTTGCGGTTTTGCATATTATCTTGCATCCTCTAGATTCATCAGGTAACCCGAAACACTTTAACTCCACTACTTAATCAGCCCTTTAATGCCAAACGCCGTCTACCCTGGATGATGTCTTTAATGAGAATTCACTATTGCACTTAATGAATGTAGAAAACTAGTTGACTGGAATCAAGATTCAGATTGTTTAAGTTTTGCATGATAGAAAAAGTGGACTAGTATCTTTTGTGTATTGGTGAGAATTTTCTAGACTAAGTTGTGGATTGATGCACGATCTTTGGTCCTAGTTTAGCAGTTCATGTCTCTGAGACTTGTGCAAATTCCTTATTTTTGTTTTCACTTAACCAGTTTAGATTTTTGCTTTGCTTGAGGACAAACAAAGGTTTAAGTCTGGGGGAGTTGATAACACCGTATTTTGACCACTTTTATGGATCATTTTGAAATATTTTTTCTACGTTTTTAATTTCTTTTAAGTACTTTTATTACGTTGTCTAGTATTTGTAGTTCCAAGACTCTTTTCAGGAAACTTAGGGAAAAGCTTAACAAAATGGATAGAAGACCAGATTTTCAGCTCAGAGTCAAACCGTCAGAAGTTCACCCCCGATTGAAGGCCTTCTCACCGTCTGATCCAGCTCAAATTTGGAGATCTCGAAGATGGAAGTATCAGCTTTCCATCACACTTTACAGCTTGGCAATCCAACGGTTCACTCAAAATATATGCGAAGAGCAAGATGTCCCGTAAACCAGCCGGCAAGCAATTCCATCCGCGGCCAACAGCCCATTCCCCGCGGTCACAACCTCCGACGCCAACCATCCATTCCCCGCGGTCACGCACATCCCGACCGCGGCCAGGCAACTCTGAGTTCGGAGGCCCATTTCTAAAGCTCATATCATTTTCTCAGCCTCAATTTCGGAACCCTAAAGACCAGAGAACATTGGAGACTATAAATACATATCATTTAGGTCTTTTTTTAGAAGAGAAGAAGAGAGACGAAATACTTTACAGAAATTTTACTTTAAGCTTTGTTTTTAGGTTTTAGGGAGAGAGATATCTATATCTTGAACCCTTGTTCTTTCTTTTTCAATTTTGGTTTCTATTCTACCTTTTAATACTATGTTATTGATTTCGTTTATCATGTCTGAGTAGTTTTATTGTTGGGTCTAAGGGATTTTAGATAGGAATACTTATGTTCGATGAGGATTCCATGAGCTATTGAGCCGAATTTTAGAACTTTTTCTTCTGAATTCGTTTTTACTGCATGAGAGTAGCGTCATGACCTACAATCTGATCATGATGCTTGGTGACACGAAAGTGTTCATCCGGTGTCAGATCTAGTTTGGGAGAGCAAAACAAACATAGGAGTGGAAACCTACCTATGGGCGATTTGTGAATGCGGACGAGTCTTAAACATAATGCATCTCTTCTCTTCCAAAGCCAGAGTGGAAACCTACTGGTCAAGGTTGAGAGAGATAGTTGTCTATGATCACGACAGTGGCGTATTCATACGTCCGTGACTCCAGTTCGAAAAGTTTAAGCTAAGATCTTATCAAATTTACTCTCTAGCTATGTTTTGAATTGTTCATACCCCTGAGAAAACTTCCCTGAACCCCAGCGCCTTCTTTCCTATAGATTTACACTGATTTTCATTCAAGTTTTAGTCTAGTATTTGCATTCTCTTAATCGATTTTCACTTAAGCAATAAAGTTTAGCCGTTTTTCTCGTTTTTAGTCGTTTTCGTTAAGTTTAGTAATTAAATCATTTTAATTCTCGTATTCTCTCTTTAAGATTAGTTTTTACGTTTTAAAGACACCACGAAAACCCTCATAAAAATCGCCTGGTTCTAGACTTCTTTACTTTATATTTCTTTCGAAGGCTTTTGCAGGAAAGATCCTCCTTCCCTGTGGATTCGATCCCTAAGTACCACAATCGATCAGCTCTGCACTTGCGGTTATTGATTTCATTTAGGGTAAAACTTGACAACCCTCGACACATGACACATCAGCTTCATACCTTGCTGGAAAGAGAGATTTGATGATAGTTTCGAAATCAGCTTTGAAAAAGAGTGAGGTTTGGGCCAAGAAATTCTTAAAAAGCTTAAAAATTGAAAAAGATGTTATATCTCCTAAATCTCCAAGTCTTTTGGAAGAGAAGAGAAAAATGAGTTTTGATCCAAAAAGTGCGTTTCTTTTCTTTAAAAAGCGTTTTTGTAGCAAAAACAGGAAATTTCCGGGAATTCAAAAGCTTATGGGAACTTACCTTTCTTGTCTTGTATGCAATGGGAGATTTAAAACTTACGGAAAATCTTAACGGGCTTTTTCGGAAATGTTCCGAGAATTATCGGGAATCACCGAGAATCTTTGAAAAGCAGCAGAAATTTGAGGTCTCATCTCAACGACAAACGGCCGCGGTCAGCAGACGCTCGACTGCGGTGAACATAAGCTCGGCCGCGGTCACATTCACGGTGCCGCGGTCGATGATGCATTGGCCGCGGGTCAGTTGGCCACGACCGTAGCCCATTCTCCTGCGGCCTTCGTCCAACTTTCAGGTTTCTCCCGGGCCAAGCAGCTAAAAACCTCTTTTTCGGTTTTTCAAATTTTCTGTTTTTTGTGTTTTTTTTTATAAAAATACCTGAAACTTAAAAATAAAAAGGAAACATAAATTGTTAAAAGGAAAAGAAAACTAAAAGAAAGTGTACCTAAATGGGTTGCCTCCCATTAAGCGCTTGGCATATTTGAATGGCACTCCACTTGATGTGCCTTTATCATTTCCGGTCGCTGGAGGTTTAACTTCTTCTCCTTGCGGAGCCATCTTCTTTCCTTTACTCTTCTTTCGGACTTTAACGTTGTTTAAAACCCTTTTTGTGTTCTCGATCAGCTCATGGATTTGGTCCTCACTAGTCTCTGTTGCATCCAGTGGAATGATGATCTTGATCTTTGCAAAAGCTCTCGGCTTCTCCTTTTCTTTTTCTTTTGGCCGATTTCCTTTACTTGGAAAATCGTCTAGGACAGTTGGATAAAACTTCCTGCGATCCACATTGAGGAAGACATTATGCCGGTTTGTGTAATCGATTACTGCTCTTACAGTAGCCAGAAATGGTCTCTCGAATATGAGTGGTCTCTCCTTGTCTTGATCCATTTCCAGAACTTGGAAATCTGCTGGAACAATCTTGTCCCCTACTAGAACTTGTAGAAAATGAATTGCTCCTTCAGTATCTTTTTGTGATGAATCTCCAAAGATAACCTTAACTATCAATGTCCTTAAAGTTTGTATGCCCAATTTTTCGGCAAATGTCTTTGACATGATGTTGATATTGGCTCCGGAATCGCATAGATAGTCTGTGAACTTGATTCCTGAAATGAAACATTGGAAAACAAAACGTCCCGGGTCGTCGGCTTTTGTAAGCCTTTGAAACAGTGAACGTTGAGGTACCGTGAATGGTGGCTGCTTGGCATCGACATCTTTGTAGAGTGGAACAAAAATTGGGGTTTCTTCATCTTTTCTATCGGTTCTGGCTTCTTCTTCGTGCAGCATGGTTATGGCATTACAAAATCTCTTGGGGTTATCTTCAACTCTTCCGGGAAGAGCTCCACCTTGTCTCTTCATATAGTCGTCTGTTTGGGCAACTTGTACGTCTAGCTTTTTGACGTGCGGAGATAGAGCTTCAAACTTCCCGTTCAGGTCATTGTACATGCAGTCAACCTTCACGTTCATGTCTTTAGATGCTTTCTCGTTTGTCATAACAAGCTGTTGGATGGACTGTTCAAGTCTTCCGATTTGCGAAGCTAGCTGGTTCGTTGTGACTCCTTGCTGTTGTACAAATTGATTGTTAAAACCTGTACCTTGATAGTTGTATGGCTGTCGCAGCTGATAAGCTCCTGTCCCTCCGAAATTTCCACCTTGGAACTTGTTTTGGAAGGATCTTTGCTGCGGTGCGTAGTGCTGATCTTGAGGATTCTCCACATTTGTGTTGCGGTAAGAGAGATTGTTGTAGTTTGCATTCCGGAAGTTGTTGTTGAATCCATTGTTGAAACGATTTGGATATGGTGCTTGTGCTCCTACATAGTTCACTTCTTCTTCTTGAAAGGCTGGATTAATGTGATCGATATCACTAGGTCCTTCGTCTTCTGCGCCATTGTTGGTCTCACAAGTATGGATTGGGCGATTATTGCTTTTCAAAAGCTGGCTCATCATGTTCTTCAACTCGGTTATCTCCTTGTTGTCTGTTCCAGTTTGCTTTGTCGAGCGATCGTATTCAGGACAATCATTGCTATTGGCTTGAGCCAAATTTTCGATGAGGGCTCTCCATTGCTAGCTGTATCAAGTGAAAGTTTGTATTTTGGTTGCAAACCTCCGTAAAATGTGCTCAGCAGGCTTGATCCGGGAATCCATGGTGAGGGCAGTCACGTTCATACTCCTTAAAACGTTCCCAGGCTTCATAGAAATATTCAGTCGGCCCTTGCTGAAAGCTTGAGATCTTGGTTCTCAGCATGTTTGACCTTGACTTAGTACAGATATGGTTCAGAAAAGCCATTTTACATTCTTCCCAATTAGTAATCGATCCTGCAGGCAAAGATTTCAACCAACGGTGAGCTTTATCTGCTAATGAAAAAGGGAACAACTTACACTTGAAATAGTCTGTTGGAACTTGGTTTGTCCTCATCATGTTGCAGATTTCTCCAAAGAGTTCAATATGATCCATTCGATGTTCAGAAGGAACTCCATAGAATTGGTTTTGTTTCACCAAAGAGATTATTTGAGGCTTGACTTCAAACTCATTCCGATTCGAAAATGGTACATGAATTGCGGATCGGTTCTGAAAATTCTGAGAAGGTGCATTGAAATCAGCTATGCGATGGTTCATGGCTTGTCTTCGGTGTTGATTTGCTTGCTGAACAGGGCGGTTAACGCGTCCATTCGGCTGCATCTCCTGGTTGTCACCATCGGCTGCATTGATAGGTGCATCAAGGTCTTCACGTTCTTCTCTCTCGGTTTTGAGGGTTTCTTGGGGGAACCTCATTCTCCTCTCCATCTTGTCAAGCATGATCACCTTCTCTGTGATCGTTTTCTTCATTTTCTCCATGTTCGGACCCATCTTGGTCCATGTTTAAAGCTTGGTTAGCAGGATCTCCAGGCTGGTCGTCGTCGGCCATTCCTTGTGTTCGTCTAAGTCTTCGAAATTCTCTTTCGTGTCTGTCTATCTCGTCTAGAATTGGAATGTTTTCTACAGGTCTGCGTCTGGTATTCATGCAATTCATAGAAAAACAAAAGAAGGGAAAGATAATTCAGCAAACCTTAAGAAAGAACTAGAGATCAGATTTCTAGAACAGAAATTAGAACAAGAAAAATAACAAAGGCAGCGAAACAAATCCCCGGCAACGGCGCCAAAAACTTGATGTGTCTACTGCGTGAGGGAACAACTTTTACCCTTAATAAAAACAAATGAAAGCCGCAAATTCACAGCTACTCATTGGTTTTAATAAAAGCAACCAAAAACAGTAAAGAAAAGAGATGAAAGAAAGCTTCTCTATTGAAGAACTCAGAGTTGAACAATCTTCTCTAAAAATCGCATAAAACGGCTAAAGGAAAAGGGTTTTTGTAAAGGTATGAAGGTGATGTCTAAAAACGATCTAAATGAAAAATATTTATAGTGTTCAATACTCCATGGTCTCTAGGGTTCCGGAATTGAGGCAAAGAAATGACTTTGGGCTTCAGAAATATGGGCTTTTGATCGGAGTTGGCCGGCCGCGGTCGGGAGTAACGTGGCCGCAGGAAACAGAGCTCTGGCCGCAGTCGTGAAGCTTGTGACCGCGGTGGATGGGTTGGTGGCCGCGGTCGCGTGACTTGCTGGCCGTCTTCGAGTGTCTCCGGGGCAAATGGAATATCTTGAGATCCAACCGTTGGAATGTCTCCAAACCAAGTGAATTTGAAAGCTGGTTGATTCTTCTATAAGTTGTCTAATTTTGAGGGTGATCAGATGGTGAGAAGGTCTTCGTCTCTCCATGAGAGTTCTGATGGTCTGCATTTATCTAAAAGAGTCTTTTTGTTCCAATTCGTGCCTCTTTATCCCAATTTACCTGAAAAGTCTTATAAAATCCGTAAACAAAAAAATCCTTTGAAAACCTTTGAAAATGGAGTAAAAATACATGTAAAAGACATTAAAGTGATCCATAAAAATGGTCATAATCCGGTGTTATCAGTTAGCCTCAGAATTTCTTTTCGGTTTATCAAGTTTTTTCTACTGAACTTGACGCAGCCTTCGCCTATAAAGTTTAAAGTTTTCGTTAGTGGTAATCGGGGCTTATGGATCTTCACGAATTCATTTCTCACGCCCTAACATCCTTTTACCGGTGTTTTCTTTTTATCTTTGTTCCACCTCCTTGTTTTCAAATCATTCTTCGAGAGTTTCGGCCTAAGGATTTTTGGGAGTCTTTCTCTCACGCCTTAGCATCTTCTCCAAGAATTGCTCGGAGTCAAGGATCTATCAACCCCCGCCGACCCAAGTGTGTGAAGTCCTTTGGGAGATCGTATCAAGTGGTATCAGAGCCACGCACTTGAAGAAAGCGGTATTATCTATCTTTTTGTCTTTTCAAATTCTGTCTTATCTTTTCTTTCTTTTGTAATTCCAGATCTAGTTTAAACAAAAAAAAAGAAAGATCTGTTGAAAACAAATTTTTACTATATATCTTCTCTTTTTCTTCTTCATATTCGATTGATTTTCCGATTTGGTTGTGGGGTCTACATTGGTCTTGATTTAGTTCCTTGAGAACCAAGGAGGGTCTCTTGTGTGTGTGAGAACATTAAGAGTGCTGAGAGTAAACACTGAGTGAAACACTAAAGTGAGGAATTTTTACTAACAAGTTTGCTAAATTTTGCGAGGTACTTTGTATGTCATCTGACTTTTCTAACGGCGATTGGGAATACTCCACGTTCCATGACGGTAATCACATTCGGTGGGTCAGGCCTAAGGAGATGGATGCTAAACTAAACCAAATAACCGAAATGATGGAGCGCATTAGTCAGCGGTTGGAACGG
Source organism: Eutrema salsugineum (assembly GCF_000478725.1). Lineage (NCBI taxonomy): Eukaryota > Viridiplantae > Streptophyta > Magnoliopsida > Brassicales > Brassicaceae > Eutrema > Eutrema salsugineum. The sequence continues at coordinate 11,537,442 of NW_006256414.1, read as the reverse complement.
CTAAAAATACAGCCAAGAAAATCAGATGGGGAAGGATGTAGCAACCGGAACCGTGAGGAACCAGACCATCTGAGGAGAAATCGCAATCAGGAGGAAGTCCTAGACAACCCATTCTACGCAGAGGGCCACACATTCAGAGGAAGTTGTACCCGACAGCGATACAACCGAGACGTTCGTCGTGATCAGGCAGATCGACGCGGGCCAAACCACGGGTCAGACCGCGGTCGAGAGGAGTAGTACCATGGACAAAACTATGCGGCCCGAGATCGTGAACCAGTTGATCCATACCAACAGCCGTACCGCGGGTGAGAGCAAAACGAACCAGAACAGGCACGTATACGACCCGACAATGACCTTGGCAGGCTGAAGTTGTGAATACCGTCTTTTTATGGGAGTGGGAGAAAAAGAACGAGATCGTGTTTGGTTGCCAGAATTTCACAGAGAGGAAGAAAATCAACCTAGCAGCTACAAAGTTCCATGGATATGATGTGTGATTGGTAGGATCAGATCGTTACCAACTGGAGACGAAATGGGATCGACCCGTTAAGACATGGGATGAAATGGTGTGTCTGATGCAACGACGGTTTGTTCCGAGCTACTACAACCGAGAACTACACAACGAACTTCGGCGATTGACCCAGGATACCAAGAACATCGAAGATTACTACCAGGAGATGGAGCGGCTGGTGTTCAAGGCTGACATAGAAGAACCAGAAGATGCTACTATGGTGCGGTTTCTCAGCGGTATGAACAGGGACATTCAGGAATCAGGATCATATGGAGATGGAGAGTTACCGGAGTCAGTCCGACATGTACCAGAAGGCCATACTTGTGGAACAGCAGTTGAGGAGGAAGAGCACTGCCCGGTATGGATCCAGCTCACGACCCAACCACAAACCGAGCTATCCTTCTCGATCTGATGCCAAGCCCAAGATCGAATCTAAGCTGACTTCATCCACAGCCGATTACAAAGGCAAGACCGAGGCTACACCGTTCAGGAACCAAGATATCGAGTGCTTCAAGTGCAGAAGCAAGGGACACTATGCTAACAAGTGTCTGAACCAGCGAGGTATGCTACTCCTTGATTCCGGAGAGATCATCACCGACGATGAAGAGGACACCGGACCGATCTATGATGAGGAACACGCAGCTGAGGGTGAGTTACTTGTTTCCAGGCGTATTCTTATTTCTCAAGAACCGGTTAGAGACAAAGAGCAGCGGGAGAACCTGTTCCATACCTGATGCATGGTCATGGGCAAGGTTTGTAGTTTGGTGATCGATGGTGGGAGCTATACCAATGTGGCGAGCCAAACCATGGTTGAGAAGCTGTGCCTTGAGACCAATAAGCACCCACAGCCTAATAGTTTGCGGTGGTTGAATAATGAAAGATAACTCAAGGTGACTAAGCAGGTAGCGGTTCCTTTTTCCATTGGCCGCTATGAAGACGAGGTTATATGCGACGTGTTGCCTATGGAGACTGGCCATATTTTGTTTGGTAGACTGTGGCAGTTTGATCACAAGACGATCCATGACGGCTACACTAACAAGCATACCTTTGAGCATAAAGGCCTGAAGATCACACTTGCTCCTTTGTCACCGCGGAAAGTCTATCTCGATCAGCTCAAGCTTGAGCAAAACAGCAAAGGTAAAAACGTTCTGAGTGACCCCTCAAACACTAATTTCACTAAAAATGAGAGTGAGGAAATGAGAAACACTCAGCAAATGGCCTTTGAGAGTGAACCCGGGAGGTCAAACACTTCTTTATTTATGAGGCCGAGTGAGATCAAGCATGTTATGCTTTTGAGACAGCCTTTTGTCTTACTTTTTTTAAGGAAGCTTTGGCTAGCACTACTGATCCTGAGCCGGTACTCCCAAGCAGCATTTCTTCTGTTTTACAGGAATCCACCGATGTCTTTCCAGAGAACGACCCAGGCGGCTTACCACCGATCCGAGGGATCAAACGACAGTGCCTGCTGCCTCACTGTCGAACCGTTCTGCTGACCAAAATAACTCGGTGGAGACTAAGGAGCTGCAAAGGCAAGTAAACGAGCTCATGGTCAAGGATTATATCCGGGATAGGATGAGCCCATGTGATGTACCCGTGTTGCTGGTGCCAAAGAAGGATGGAACCTAGAGGATGTGCATGGACTAGAGAGCCATCAACAATATTACGGTTAAGTATCGCCATCCCATTCCTAGGTTAGATGATATGTTAGACGAATTGCATGAGTCTTGCATATTATTTAAGATTGATTTGAAAAGTGGATATCACCAAATCCGAATGAAGGCAGCTGATGAATGGAAAACGGCTTTCAAAACTAAGCATGGTTTTTATGAGTGGCTTGTTATGCCCTTTGGTCTTACCAATGCACCTAGTACTTTCATGTGTTTGATGAACCATGTCCTTAGGTCTTTTATAGGTGTTTTCGTTGTAGTTTACTTCAATGGCATCTTGATTTATAGCAAGACCTTATTGGAACATGTTTTGCATTTGAGAAAGGTGTTAGACGTGCTTAGGCAAGAACGGCTGTTTGGAAATTTTAAGAAATGCTCTTTTCGTACGGATAACGTTGTCTTTTTAGGCTTTGTTGTGAGCTCGCAGGACATTCAGGTCGATGAAGAGAAGATCAATGCCATTCAGGATTGGCCGAGTCCAAAGACGGTTGGAGAAGTCAGGAGCTTTCACGGACTGGCTGGATTCTATCGGCGTTTTGTCCGAGATTTTAGCACCATAGCCGCACCATTGACCGAGGTCGTCAAAAAGGACGTGGGCTTCAAGTGGGAACAATCTCAAGAAGGCGCCTTCCAACTTCTGAAACACAAGCTTACTCACGCACCCTTACTTGTCTTACAAGATTTTCTTAAGACCTTTGAGATTTAATGCGATGCATCTAGTGTAGGTATCGGGGCTGTGCTGATGTAGGAAAAGAAGCCGGTTGCTTTCTTTAGTGAGAAGTTGGGTGGAGCCGCTCTCAATTACCCGACCTATGACAAGGAGCTCTATGCCTTGGTCCGTGAACTCCAAACCTCGCAACATTACCTCTGGCCAAAGGAGTTCGTGATACACATCGATCATCAGTCTCTCAAGCATCTTAAGGGCCAGAAGAAATTGAATAAGAGGCATGCCAGATGGGTGGAGTTCATAGAGCCGTTTCCGTATGTGATCCAGTACAAGCAAGGCAAGGAAAACGTCGTGGCTGACGCTTTATCCTGGAGATACACGCTGATCTCTACCTTGGACGCCAAGGTTCTTGGTTTTGAACTGATTAAGGAAGCTTATGCTTCTGATCCAGGCTTCCAGGGAGTTTACAAATCCTGTCTTGAGTTTGCTTCTGGAAAATATTTTCGTAATGATAATTACTTGTTTTATGAGAATCGCCTTTGCATCCCTAATGTTTCTCTTCGTGACTTGCTTGTTAGGGAGGCTCATGGAGGCGGTCTTATGGGACACTTTAGAGTGATTAAGACTCTGTCTGTGGTTAAGGAGCACTTTTCCTGGCCACACATGAATCGAGATGTGGAACGGATCTGCAGCCGGTGCACGACCTGTAAGTACGCTAAGTCCAAAAGCCAAAACCAAGGTCTGTACTCTCCTTTACCCATTCCTAGTGCACCTTGGACCGACATATCGATGGACTTTGTGTTAGGTCTGCCTAGGACTAGATGTGGTAGGGACTCGGTCTTTGTTGTGGTAGATAGGTTTTCGAAAATGGCACATTTCATACCATGCCATAAGACCGACGATGCATCAAACGTTGCTGATTTGTTCTTTAGAGAAGTTGTATGTTTTCATGGAATGCCTAGGACCATAGTCTCAGATAGATACAAAGTTCCTTAGCTATTTCTGGAAGACCCTTTGGTCTAAACTAAGAACCGAGCTTTGTTTCTCTACGACTTGTCACCCACAGTCCAACGGTCTAACCGAGGTGGTCAATAGGACCTTGTCTACTCTTTTGAGGACTGTGATTAAGAAAAACATTAGGACTTAGGAAGACTGTTTGCCCCATGTCGAGTTTGCTTACAATCATGTTGTGCATTCTAGTACTTTGTATTCACAATTTCAGCTTGTCTATGGTTTTAATCCGCTTACTCCTTTGGATCTAACTCCTTTACATCTGAGTGAATGTGTAAGCATGGATGGCAAAAAGGAAGCTTAGTTGGTTAAGCAGATGCATGAGAAAGCCAAAAAGAACATCGAGCATAAGACGGAGCATAAGCATAAGGCCGCGTCTGGTTTCTGCTTCTCGATCCGATCTTCGACCCGTGGTTCAGCCTCTTGTTCCATGATCGCATCATCCCATGACGAGATCACGCACCCGGAGGTTGGCAAGAGCCATTCAGAAGATATTTATCATGCAGGAACCAGAATATGGAACCAGCTACATCCAGTGTCGTGACCCTTCTCACATACCAAGGTACTTACTGACTTCGGCCTGGTGTAGTCCTTGATACTCTTTTTCCGTGCACCCGGGTTTGTCCCAATGGGTTTACCGGGTGGGATTTTAACGAGGTTAAGGGCTATACCACACACGGTCGCGGTTCAGTACGGACTTGGTACATGGGTCAGCAATTCAAGAGTCATCTTCGCCAAGGCATCTCAAGAGTTAGTCAAAGCTAGGCGAAGAGTCAGTCCAAGGTTTAGTCAAACTTATTTATTTCTTTTGTAATTTCCTATGCATGACTCTTGGTCTGATCTGCTCCTATATAAGGCGATGAACCCCTCTCATTTTCATTCATTCACTTATCAAATAAAATCTGAGACTTTTCTCCTTTGTTATTTTGAGAAATTTTTTGATTCTTACGTGGTTAGCCTCAGAATTTCTTTTCGGTTTATCAATTTCTTTCCACCGAACTTTATGCAGCCTTCGCCTGCAAAGTTTAAAGTTTTCGTTAGTAGTAATCGGGGCTTAGGAATCTTCAGGAATTCATTTTTCACATCCTAACATCTTTCTATCGGCGTTTTTTTTTTATCTTTGTTCTACCCCTTGTTTTCTCTCACGCCTTAGCATCTGCTCCAAAAATTGCTCGGAGTCAAAAATCTATCAATCCCCGCCGACCCAAGTGTGTAAAGTCCTTTTGGGAGATTGTATCACTTTATTACCATCCAAAAGCTTAATAATAAATCACGGCTAAATCTTAAGAGTTTCTTCGGTTAAAAAGAAGTCATAGACCAGAAGCCACCGGATCTGACATGAATACAGCATTTTGGAACTGCTGGGGCTTGAAAGGGTCCCTGGTGGTTCGACGCCTTAAAGGGATTAAGTCTACTTACTCCCCGGATCTACTCTTTCTAATCGAAACCAAAAATCCAGATGACGTCGTCCGAGATGTAGCAGCTCAAGTTGGTTTTGATTATGTCAAATGTGTGTCTCCCTTAGGTATTGGTGGTGGTATTGCTTTGTTATGGAACAAGTCTGTTGATGTACACTTTATTTCTGTTGATGAACGTATGCTCGATTGTAAGATAAATAAGAATGAGCATTCCTTTTATTTCTCTTGCGTTTATGGTCATCCGATCCGTGGTTTAAGGCATATCTTATGGGAGAGACTTGAGAGAATAGCTACAACTCGCGTGGGTCCTTGGTTAATGTGTGGGGATTTTAATGAGATTTTAAACGCTAATGAGAAACAAGGAGGTCGAGTGAGAGAGAACTGGACTTTTACAGATTTTAGAAACATGGTCAATACTTGCAAGGTTCAGGATCTATCGTTTCTGGGAAACAACATGACTTGGGTGGGTAAAAGAAGAAAAGAAACAGTTTCATGTTGGTTAGATAGGGCTATGGCCAATGATGAATGGAGAGCTCTTTATCCAGCATCTCAAGTCAAATATTTAGAGTTGATCGAATCAGATCATAGGCCAGCTATCATTCAGATCCGTAAGCAAACAGATTATGGAAGGAAGATGTTTCGATATGATGATCGCTTTAGCCATGATAATGAATTCCATCAAGTTATTAAAGATAGTTGGCTCTCCAACTCACATTCTGTTTCAACCCCTGCAACTGAACGTGTTCGACGATGCAGGAAAGCGATTTGTGAATGGAAAAAGACAAAACGTATAAACTCTGCACAGGCAATTCAATCCCTTGTTCAGCAGATTGATCAAGCTTCTTCTGATCCCAATGTCCCAATCGAAACTGTATATCATCTTCGCAGGAATCTACTTCAAGCGTATAAAGACGAGGAAGCTTATTGGAAACTCAAAAGTAGGAATAAATGGTTAACATTAGGAGATCGTAACACAAGGTTTTACCATGCGTCAACAAAGAATAGAAGAGCCAGAAATAAAATCACATCTCTCAAGGGTCCAAACGGAGAAGATATCAGTGGTAACGCAAACATTGCAGTCGAAGCTGAACATTATTTTTCTGAACTATTTTCGAACTCCAACAACGAATCTGCCCTTCACATCCTCCATAATGTCAGCACAGTGGTAACTACTGAAATGAACCAAGCGCTAACTCGTCCAGTCATTCCAGATGAAGTAAAGCGATCTGTTTTCTCTATAGGAGCTACACGTGCTCCAGATCCCGACGGATTCACAGCTTCCTTCTACCAACAACATTGGGATATTGTGGGCTCTGCTTTAATAGATGAGGTCCCGACATTTTTTGATACTGGTACATTACTGCAAGGCATCAATCACACAAACTTATGCCTTATTCCCAAGATTGAAACTCCTGCAACGATGAAGGATTTCAGGCCAATAGCACTTTGTAATGTGCTATATAAAGTCATTTCAAAAATCCTCATGTTCAGACTCAAAGAAATACTATCAGGAGTGGTATCTGAAAACCAAGCAGCGTATATCCCAGGTCGACAAATTACAGATAATGTCTTCATAGCACATGAAATACTTCATTCTTTGCGAGCCAGAAGAAGGTGCGCTAACTCATATATGGCTGTGAAAACTGATATCAGTAAAGCTTATGATAGATTGGAATGGAATTTCTTAGAAGAAGTTTTACATCGAAAAGGCTTTGATCATCGCTGGATAAAATGGATAATGGTCTGTGTCAAATCAGTTTCTTTCTCTGTGCTCATCAATGGAAGCCCCTACGGACACTTCAATCCTCATAGAGGAATACGTCAAGGTGATCCTTTATCACCGTATCTTTTCATCCTTTGTGCTGACGTTTTGAGTTCGATGATGCTAAATGCAGAAAGGAATTATGCTATTCAACCCATCCGTCTCAGTATAGGAGGACCTCCTATCTCTCACCTCTTGTTCGCTGACGATTCCCTATTCTTTGTAAAAGCGGATCACAGCAATAGCATTGCTCTACTGAAAATATTTGAAGACTATGGGAAAGCTTCTGGTCAGATAATTAATTTCGAGAAATCATCTATTACTTTCGGTCAACGGGTCTTCCAACACACTCGGGAAAGCATTATGAACATCCTAGATATCCCAAACACTGGTGGAGGAGGCAAGTTCTTAGGACTTCCAGAGCAATTTGGTAGAAGGAAAAAAGAAATGCTCCAATATATCAAAGATAATGTGTTAGCAAAAACTAATGGATGGCAGACGAGATTTTTATCAACAGCTGGGAAGGAAACATTGATTAAAGCTGTCGCATTTGCAATGCCGGTTTATTCTATGAACTGTTTCAAGTTGCCAATGGAATTCTGTTCTGAATTAAATAGCATCATCTCTCGGTTCTGGTGGGGATCAACAGAGAATCAGCGGAAACTCTCTTGGGTTTCTTGGAAAAAGATGTCCACTTCAAAACACATGGGAGGTCTTGGCTTCCGGGATCTTCACAAATTTAACCAAGCCTTACTTGGCAATCAAGTTTGGAAACTCCTACAACGCCCCCAATGTCTCCTGCATCGTGTACTTAAAAGCCGATATTTTAAACATGGATCAATCCTCAACGCCACGCAAGGGTCTCAGCCTTCCTATGCCTGGCAATCCTTATTATTTGGGAGAGACTTGTTATCTCAAGGGCTTCAGACATCGATTGGTGATGGAGCAACCGCAGCACTTCAAGATTCATGGCTTCCCACCATCCTGCCACGTGCACCTCATTTGCTACCATATACCAACCCAACGCTTCCTGTCAGTACTCTCATCAACCAATCCAATTTTCAATGGGACGACGAACAGCTTTACGATCTAATCGACCAAGCGGATCATCACATCATTCGTCAGATATTCCTCCCTCCTTGGCCAACAACAGATTCTAAGATATGGAGTTTTACAAACGATGGGGCATGTACGGTCAAAACGGGATATCACTTGGCGTCAAATGAAAACCCAGAGGAAATTGCTCTTCCTCCTCTTGCATCACATCCGGATATAGCCAAATCCATCTGGCTCAAATCTAGTTCCCAAACTTAAACATTTTCTTTGGAGAATTGCTTCCTGTGCTATAGCAACAAACGATAATCTCAGACGAAGAAACATCAAAGTGGATCGTCTCTGTCCTCGTTGTTGCTCTGCTGAAGAAACCAGTGATCATGTACTCTTCTCATGTCAGTACGCTGAATCAGTATGGCGTTATTCGGGTTTACCGTATAGTTTTCTGTGTGATCCACGTAATGCTATTGAAGACAAGCTAAGATTTCTGTTCACATTACTTGCTACTACAGCAACGACGGATGATAATAAATTCCTCCCCTTCTGGATTCTATGGAGACTTTGGAAAAGTCGAAATGATCTAGTTTTCAACAAAAGAGTACTAGACAAGAATGAAACTCTTAAACGGGCCAAGGAGGATGTCAAAGAATGGATTTCTGCTGTCTTGCCAAACAAGACTTCAAACTCTCAGCCCCATCTTTCAACCTCAGCTCAAGTCCACTGGACCCCTCCCGCTCACGATCTCGTCAAATGCAACTATGATGCATCGCATCATCCAGGAGCACACAATTCCGGGTTAGGATGGATTCTTAGAACTAGTTCAGGTTCCTTCCTAGATGCAGGAATGGGAAAATTTCAGGGCAGATGTAACTCTGAGGAAGCAGAATGTTCAGCACTACTGTGGGCTATGCAAAGTTCATGGGCACTTGGATATCGTCGGATAATTTTTGAAGGAGATAATCTTAACATAAATCGTATCATCAACAACAAGACAGCCAACCTCAAGCTCCAACATTATTTAACTGCAATCAATAGTTGGAAAGCGATGTTCACGGTGGCCAAATTCTCATATCGTAATCGATCATCAAACGCTTGTGCCGATCATTTAGCTCGAAAAGCGATAACAACTGAAACTTCTTGGTCCATTTTTCATGTTTATCCTTCCTTTTTGCAACACTTTGTAACAAATGATTGTAATACTCTTCAATAATAATCTTTTAGACGGCAAAAAAAAAAAAAACCTCATCTTACCTCCCAATAATCATAAAAGCGACAGCCAATCAATCGTTGAATCCAACAATCATGAAATTCCTCTGTAATTACGATGTCGATACAACGTCGTAATCATTCTGCATTATCCTGGCTTAAAGCGGCGAGGCATATTTCTTCTCTGTATTCTTCACCGGTTTAGTTAGTTTTTTCTTTTCCATTTTGATACCACTTTGGACTTTCGCTCTTCTTGGAAATAAACTAGAGGATTCTCTAAAGCGTGATAGGACGATGATTTGGCAGAGTTGGCGAGGAAGCTAAGCTATATTTTCATGATGGGGATGATCAATGATGAGTCTGATGACTAATGAGTTTCGATGTCAGACGGGCTTGTAATTGTAACCTTCGAAGAGGATATGGTGAATCTCATGGAGGAATATGATCGATCGGACAATATGTTCGACAAATGAAATAAAATCACTATTTGTGGGTCAAGCACTGTCTGTGAGATTATACTCAGGAGTTTCAAACATCTTGTTACGAAATTGACTTATTACTATAGATCAAAATACCACATTCAGATCACTGGGTTTTCACTCTTGGATTCTATTGGCTTATTTCTTTGATACTCATATAGTATTGTGTATTGGCATATCTTTCGATTAATTTCAAGAAATTTAAATTATTTGTTTCAATCAGATTATTGAGTACTAAAGTTTCGCCTCTGTGTATATAATTGCATTTTTTCTCTAACATTTCAAGTTTTCTGTCACCACAAGTGAATCAGCTAAAAGCCTAAAACCCTCTTACATGAGATCTCTCACATATTTTAGTGTATAAGAGCAGGAGTGTCCACTGATCTCTTTCTTTACATTTTTGATTGAGCAATATATGGTGGCCCCCAAACAAAAGCATGAAACGGCAAGGTTCTACAGATAAAGGGCGTAACTGGTAAACTGGAAGTTAGGGTTTTGGTCAATGTTAGTAACAATCTCTATGACCAGTACGTACTGATGACTAACGTTTGTGTAATCTCTTGACTTATAATGGATTCTACTTTCTGTATTGGCTCACATCTGTTGCGGTAAAAACCTTTTTGTGATAGTTTCAAAGTCTTAGATAAAGTTTTCTTGGTGTAGTTTCATGTGACAACCAACAAATGTATTATATTGGGTTTCAGGTTTCTATTTTCTTCTTCCTCAACTACTAAAGAAAATTCTATAAAACAATTTAGGGTGCGTAACAACCAAATATATAAGTCGAGCCATTATTTTTGTATTAGATTTGGGATGGATAGAATAGGTGAATCTGCGAGTCATAGCCAGAGATTTTATTCTAACTAATATTCTAGTGGTTTGTCACCAAGTAATTATATTTTCGGAAATGGTGTCCAAAGCATATTTTCTTCTACAATTATTTGTTACACATCTTGTTACTTCTACCTACTTTCCTTTGATACCAAAAAAATATTCCCTCCGTTCGTTTCACAAAGAGTGTCGTTCTGACATTTTTTTTTGTTTCAAAAAGAATGTCGTTTTAGAATTCCAATGTAAATTTTGACATAAAATACCATTTTTAACCTCAAAAATAAATTCAGAAAATTAGTTATAAATGTAATTCCAAAAGTCATTTCTGCAAATTAATAAAGGTATAAGAGACATTTTATCTTATTTCTTAATTTGTGTAAGAATGTCAGAACGACACTCTTTGTGAAACGGAGGGAATAAATTTTTATGGCCAAATCCTTAATTTTAAACTTGTCACAAGATACATTAAAATAATGAGGTCATTTAAACCAATGAATTCAATGGAATGTGAGTTGTGTGATTCAGGTCTCACTAGTGTGGGACGCTTCAATGAATAAAATAGAGATAAATGTCTGATGGACCATCTAGCTACTGCTTTTACGCAAATTCATTTTCTAAAACCTTGATAAATCACCTGAACTCACTTGGATGAGCAAAGCGTTCGTAACCTGCGCGAGTGTAGTTAATGAAGATTTGTGACTATATCGAATCTTGACAATTTATGCATATTTAACTTCTTGATTACCTGAGGAAGTTTAGTGACTTAGGTTGTTTAGGTATAGTAATTGGCGCTGCAGAAATATGTCAATATTTCAGTCGTGATTCGAGTTCCAGAATATATCTATTGAGATTTCTTGTTAATTTATCTGATTTAATCGTTCTATAATATTCCCTGTGAATTCTCTGGCGCCCAACGCAATCTCTATTGATACTTACAAAGTTATTTACTTGCTTTAAGTTTATTCACTTGCAATTTAATGATCACCACACAAACAATTTCTATTTTCGCTTTTGCTTGATTCATCTCTCATAATTCGTAGTGTTACAATTTCTGGGTCTCTAGTGGATTTGACTTCTAAATATTATTGTGATTATTGTGGTCTTGCAGCTTATATCTAGGGTCAAAACTCTGAAATATCAAAGACAACCATAGTTTTAATTATGTATGAAAATTGTTTTTTGTTTAACACCTTTACATATGATCGACGTTCATATTGCATGATAATTTTCTATTTCAGATTGTGAGAGAAGAATAAGAAAATGGATAGCACATGGACATGAAGATAAATCTTTATTACTATTTTCTCTTTTGCTATGTAAACTATTAAACTTTGTGCTATTTGAATGCTACTTGAATGTTTTTTTAATTTTTGCTATTTGTAAATTCTGCTATGATAATACATTTTAGTTATCTATGTTATCTTATTATAATTTTAAAAAATTAAAAACTTTTTTTAAAAAAGAAATGAAACCGGATATCCGGTCGGATATCCGTAAATATTCGGTTCAAACCGGATATCCAGAGTTTTTGGATCCGGATCCACATAGGAAAATTGATTATCCGGCGGATCCGGATACTTTGAAAAGTCCGGTTATCCGGCTCCGTTCCAAGCCTAGTTTTTACAACACTCTTCTTAGGGGGTATAGATGGTGTTTACACCAAAGCAGTGGCATGCTTTCATAGTATATTTGAGGAATTCGTAAAAATTAAAGAAGGAAGTTAGCCTGAAATGCTCGTGCCTACCTTAATGATATTGGATATATAAACATGTGCCTCTGGTTTGCATTCCTGAACTGTCCTAGATATTTATACTGTTGACAAAAAAAATAAAACATATCAACTAATATTTTAGATTTCAAAAAGTTTAGAACAATATAATAAATAAATTATAAAAAATAAAATTATAATTTCAAAAGATATCTTTTCAAACCTTTCATCACAATTTTTTTTTATGTGTCAACATCAAAAGCATGATAGATCTGACCCAAGAGCTCTCATTAAGTCTATTTAAATTTAATGATTACTCCAATACAAATTAATATCAATGAAAATAAACAAACACAATTATTAGAATAAACTAATAAAATCACCATTAGTCTTTAAATGATTTATAGATATGTTCTGGTAATCATACAAATATATAAATTACACAAATTTTTCATATCTTTTGGAGAGATGTTATGATTATCTTCCAAAGATTCAAATTCCACAAATTGATTATCTGTTTCAGAAAAATACTTCTAACAATAGTGACATATAAAATTTATGTGACTGGTGTAGCTATCGCCAATAACATGTTGAACGGTCTACAGTCTCTCTCCAATATAGCATACAGTTATCGATGCACACATCTATCATCTGATACAGCAATCCAAGACCACAAACAAGTTTCTCTATTTCATAATATGATGCTGGTGCAAGATTATTTTCCAGCAAAATGTCTTTCACAAAATCAGCTATTGCATCCACACATTCCTCGCTCAAATTAAAATCCATCTTTATACCCATCATCCTAGTTGCAGCTGATAAAGGGGAATGTCCATCTCTACAACCAGCATAAACGGATTTTTAGCAGCATCCAACATATCAAAGAACCTATGTGCTTCTAAATTAGGTTTAATTTATTTGCATACTCCGCAGTTGATGGTATAATTTCACAAAATGCATCATTCAGCATCTGAACGTGACCAACGTTCCCATCTCAACATGACCTACATCTTCTACTTCTATTGCAGGTTCTTCTAAACTATCCCCGATATATTGTTCATTAGTACTAGCATAATTAACCATTGAATCATTTTCTCCATGATAGTACCAAATTTTGTAACCCGGTACGAACCCATTACAATACAGTTGTGACCATACTTTGTCTATTATGACTGATCTACGATTCCGACAATTAGTACATGGACAATATATTTTACCAGATTTTTTGGCTTTTTTTTTGCATACTCGCAAATGCCATGAATTGTTGTATGCCTTGTTTGTATTCTTCTGTAATAAGACCCGTATCTTGAATTTGATCAGGCTTATCCATCCATGATCGAATATTATTAGAAGAAACTGAAGAAGACACTACAGATAGATTTTTTTCTATCTGTGTTCAAAAACATGGGCACTTAGGCAATTAAACAAATTGATTTAATATCAATTTTAATCAATTAAAAATATTAATTTTTAAAATGTTAACCAAGCCTTTGGGCATTTGGAAAGCTCACTTGATAATTTATTTGAGCAAGTGTGAATATTTATACAGTAGAAACTCTATAAATTAATACTCGATAAATTAATAAACACTATAAATTAATAAATTTTCCCGGTCCCAAGTTGGCCAGTTCAAAATTTAATACAAATCGATAAGATAATAAGATAATAATTCTAAGAAAACTCCTATGTAAATATATAGTCCTCTTAAAATCATAAATTAATAATTATAGATAAAAACTTTTTTATATATGTATATAACTAAGATAATCTACTAAAATATGAATCTAGTGTTGCTTGTTTTTTCTTACAAATAAAATCTTTTTGGAGTTCATCTCTAATTTTTCTCATTGCTTCAAAAACTTATGGTGTTGTCTTCTCGAACTGCATCCGAAAATTGTGAAGAGTCCTAGACGCGATAATTGCTTCTTTACGCGTAACTACTTCCACAGGTATCATATCATCTTCAACTTCATCATCAGCATTGAGAATAGTGGCCCCAATTTCTTCTAAACTCTGAACTTCTGAACATGTATCATTCTCACCAGGATAATCAAGTAGACTATTGACATCCATTCTATTACGATAGCTGAGATTATTAATCACAGCATCAAGTTCATGCACGTCTAATTCACAAGTGGAGTCATCTTCTAAAGTATCTGATGTGGCATCTGATGAACGAATTTTGCAGTGTTTAAAGCAATTTTCTATTGTCCTTTGCTTGACATCAACATTCCAAGCCGCTACTGCAAAATTGATAGCATCCAATTTTACTTGGATCAGATTGTCCCAACTCATAGCCTTCTAATATATGACGGTAAAGTCTTCTACGATAATGCATCTTAAAATCTCTTATTATTCCTGCATCACAAGGTTGAATTTTTGATGTCATGTTGGGTGGCAAGAAGAACAGATCAATATTTTGTAGTCCTTCAATATTTTTTGGATGTGCTGGACAATTATTTATCACAGACAAAACTTTTCTACCATGCATCTTCTTATCAAACCAGCGGATATACTCTTTAAAAATCACACTAGTCATTAAAGCTCTTTTGTTGGAACGGTAGTGACAATCCAAACCAGTCATGTTTATATTCTTGAAACAGCGTGGTTTTGCATATTTTCCAATAATCCATAAGGGAATTTTTTCAGAGCCATCTTCATTGCAGCAAATAACAATTGTTAGCCTTTCTTTGTCTTGCTTTTTTCCTTCAAGCTGTTTTGTAGCGAGAGAATGATCAGCTTGTAACCTATAAAACAAACCAGTTTCATCCATATTAAAAACATCTTTCTTGGGGAAGCTATCTATTTTTTCCCTTATAGCCTCCAATTTCTTCACCATGTCTTGTATGTCAATTGAACCACTCTCTCCAAAACGACGAAAGGATCTGGTACCATGTCGTAACTTAAACTTTCCAAGCCAACCTGGAGAAAGTTGATGAGCTTCTTCTTGAGGGTATACAAGTTTCATTGTTTCTCTTGCCTTCTCCAAAATTAACTCGCCTGTCATATTCACTCGCTCTTGATATTGGAGAAACCACTCAAAAACTACTTTCTCCATGTCTGGAAATTTTGCTGGTTTGTGTCGTTTGATATCTCTTCCTCCTTCTAGGTCGACTGAAAGATAATCCGCTGATCGTTTGAGTGTGTTTGAGATTGTACCTTGACTAATTTTTAAATTAAACTTTTCCTTAAGCCACGACTGCAAATCCTAGTGCATGCAGGATGATCTCTCTTGTACTCACATAATTTTTTGCGAATTTTATCTGTCATAGTTGATTTTGGAACATTTTTTAGATGAGGAGGCATTGTAAACGAAAAGAAGAAGAGCAAAACGTATTTTTTAGTAAAGCATATCAATGAACGTGAAAGTAAAAATAGTGGGTCTCTTAGCTATGCACAAAATACAGTAATATGGAAATATAAAGAAAAAAGGAATTAAAACAATATGGAATATAAGAAAATATGTAAACTATAAAAAAAATCAAGAAAAACATACAATGAAAGGAAATTTTCGTTCACAAATAAATGGAAATTTTTAAAGACTATGAATTTAAAAAATAAATAAATAATTTTTATAATTTTTAGTCAAAATCTATAAATTAATAACTCTATAAATTAATAAAATATTAAAGTTCCAACATTATTAATTTATAGAGTTTTACTGTAGATCACTTTAGTTATCTTTCTCCTTTTTGCCAGCCGATGTGGGATAAATGTAACATAATTGTCAGATATCCGTCGGAATTCCATCAGAATTAGTCTGACGAAAACTGTCGTCGGAAAGTCCTCAGAATTTTCCGACCGAACTCTTACGGAACATGACCGACATGAATATCCATCTAAAATTCGTCACATTTTCGTCGGAATTTTGACTGACGTAATTTGTCCTCGAAAATTCGTCGGAAATTTTTGACGAATTACCTACGAATGATATTACGTCGGAAATTTCCGACAGATTTCTGACGCATATCACTTTCGTCAAAATTTCATCAGAAATCCGTCGGAAATTTCCGACGAAATATTACCATAGGAAATTCTGTCGGAAATTTCCGACGGAATATTACCATAGGAAATTCTGTCGGAAATGCTCCTGTTTTCTTGTAGTGGGATGGACTTCGAATACCATTTGTAAGTCAGTCAATTTTAGACATATAATGAATTTGGTTGACAAAAAAAAATTGTTTTGCATTGAGTCATAATATAAGTTAGAAAAACACAAAATAAAATATGTAAGTCGATACATTTAGATATTGTTATAAATATGCCAGAATAACTTTGACTGTAATAACATTTATACCAAATAATTATGATATCAAATAGTTTAAATCATGCGAATATACACAAAAATCTCAATATCTTTGACTAATTTTTTATTAGCAAATAAAAAAAGATCAATTTACGGTAAAAATATTTATAGTAAAATATGATGAGTAATTTCGTAATTTACCAGGAAAAACATTCCTCATATAAATATAGCTTTTCATGAAGAACTACAACATTACAGAAATAACTCTATTTTTCAATAGAAATAATACTAAAACAATGAGTATCACAAAACATCTTGTTACATTTTTTCTTGTAGTAATTAATATTCGCAATTTCAATGTCAAAGAACGATGGTTTGGCGGAAGCTTTCGCATGTATGTTGTTTCTTACAAACATAATTCATATTGTTATTTTTTATTTATTTTTGATAATTTAATAGCAATAGTTGAACAACAATTTTTCTGAAATTGCATATTTTTTTTTTTTGAAGGGGATGTCAAATTTATTCACGAACAAAAAAAACATTGTCTGTTACATCAAGTGCATCCTTAAATTTAAATTTGAACAAAGAGAAAACATTTCATGAAAATTTTAGTGTCTTGTTGCGAGCCAGATGGTGTGATCTTCTTCAAATCTGTTGTCTTTGCCTTGGATAGTGCTGATCCTGTTTCCCACTGTTTCTGCATATTGAATTGATAATAGCCATTAATCTTGGACATTGAGTATGTAATAATTATTATTTAAGTCTTAGTATAGATTATACGTAAAATCAAAATATTAATGTATGATTGTATATGTGCAGACCCCGAAAACTGCCTTGGTATTAAATGTGGGTTCCGTCAAGATGGATCTAGGTATGGAGCTTATGAATGCCAAAAAGATTGTCAAGGAAAAGGTTTCCATAATGGAGCGTGTTGGATTGTTGGTCCTCAAAATGCTCAATGTTGTTGCAATAAATAAGAGAAAGATTCTCCTTAATGATTTTGCAATTTGTATGTTGAATTATATTTCTTTACTTTTCAATTTTCTTGAGTAACGAATCTAATGAAATAAAAAAATAATTTATTAAAATACTTATTTACATCAATCGTACGTCGGTTCAATTTGTTTACAAAAAGTAAAATCAAAATAAGGTTATGTGTGGAGTAAAGTTAAAAAAAAAAAAAGACAGTTGTTATCTATTATGAAGACAAAGCGTGTATACATGATTAGTGTTGTACGTTGTGTTTCAAGTTTGTTTTAAAGTGAATCAACGGACATGCATTTGTTTCAAGTTACAATTTTTAAGTTATATGCAGCAGAAGTGCTACCACTTAACAAAGTCGAGCTTAAATGATTAGAAAAACACTATAGTGAATCCTTAAATGTTTTGTTCGCTCCATGAAGACATGATCAACTGCCAATTGAATCGCGAATTTATTGTCAAAGGAAACCGGCATCGATTGAACCTGATCAAGACTAATATCTATAAGAAAACATTTCAACCAAAGAAGCTCTTGAGTTATGAAATCCATGACCCTATATCCTGCTTCCGCAAATGATTAACTAACTATTGAATTTTTTTGTGTCTTCTAAGAAATCAGTGAGTTGCCTAAATATATGAACTCGCTCGTAGTTGAACGCGTGGATATGGGGGCAAGTAACCCAATCTATATAACACAATCCATATAAATGCATATCATAGTTTGATCAGGGTAACATACATTGGCCATAATTAGAAATTAAGTAGCAAACAGTCTATAGAGCCGTTATCTAGTGATTGATTCTCAAATCATTTATATATTGAGAAAGAACGTAAATGCTATAAAAACAATTCAGTGTGCGTAACAACCAAATATATAAGTCGACCCATTATCTTTAGATTACCTGTACAAGCAGGTCTTTTTTTAATATATATTTTTGAAATTTTTTTATCATTCCCTCACTACAAGAAATATGTCTATTGATAGCACATTTTAATAGCGAAATATTTGTAACTGCTATTAAAAATCATTTGGGAAACTGGGTACTCTGATATAGCGTTTTAAAAATGCTAAACTGTAAAAAAATGGGAGCGGAAACAAAAAGAGCATTGGTTCGCAGAAAACACTTATGCCCACCAACACTTAGTAAAAATAACAATGTTTTAGACAAAACCTATAACATTCTGTCTAATAAAAATAAAAGATTTTGTCGGGTGAACAAAAAATAGAAACTTCTAGGGTTATCGAGATCTCCTCGGCAACAATATCGAATTTATCCAGCCGATTCCTCTCACGTCTCCGATACCCTCATTGTCGGAAATCACTATCACCTTCAGTGTCGTTTTTGGGATTTGCTCGTGCTCATCGTCAGATTGATTCCTGTTCGAATTCCATTCCCGATTTTGAGATTCGTACGCTTTACTGAAAGTTTCCGGTGATTGAGGAAAAATCGGTTGTCAAATTCAGCTGAAACTAGACGACGCAAATGCAAAGATATCCCCGATTCACACTTCAGAAACCCTAAATGTAATTCCATCATTCGATTTTATTTAATTCTTATACTTGTTTTACTTACTTTACTTTCATTCTCATGTCATGACATTGCGGTTTTGAAGCTGAAGAGAAACCAAAAGACGGCGAACGAACCTCAATCAGGTCTGATTTCATCGATAATCAAGGTAAATGTAACTCGTTAATCAGTTTAGGGGTTAGCCAGACTTATTTGAAAACTCGTTGATATTGAAATCTCCTTTGTCTTTAGGAGTACTTTTAGAGTGTTTGTTTAGGTTTGAGTTGTTTTGCTAACAATTTTCATTAAGGTTGGAGCATAAAATGGTGGACAAGGCATGGGTTCACCTATGCAGGTATCAATTTAGAAACATTTGTTTTCATTAGATGTGATTCTAGATAGTTTAGTTGTCTAGTTTTGACCTTTTTTCTTTCATCGACATGCATATGTGATGTGTGTCTGCGTGAGGGTTGTCAAGTTTTACCCTAAATGAAATCAATAGTCGCAAATCCACAGCTGATCGATTCTAGTACTTAGGGATCGAATCCACAGGGAAGGAGGATCTTTCTTGCAAAAGCCTTCAAAAGAAATATCTTGTAAGGAAGTCTAGAACCAGGCGATTTTTGTAAGGGTTTTGGTGGTGTCTTGAAAACGGAAAAACTAATCTTAACGAGAAAATATGAGAATTAAAATGACCTAATAACTAAACTTAATAAAATCGACTAAAAACGAAAAAAACGGCTAAACCTAATTGCTTAAATAAAAATCGATTAAGAGAATGAAAATGATGAACTAAAGCTTGAAATGAAATTTGGGAAAATCAATAGAAAAGAGGTGCTGGATTTCAGGGAAGTTTCTCCGGGGTATGAACAATTCCAAACATTGCTAAAGACTAAATTTAATAAGATCCTAGCTAAAACTTTTCGAACTCGAGTCACGGACATGTGAATACGCCACTGTTGTGGTCATAGACAACTATCTCTCTCAACCCTGACCAGTAGGTTTCCACTCTGGCCCTGGAAGAGAAAATATGCAATATGTTTAAGACTCGTCAGCATTCACAAATCGCCTATAGGTAGGTTTTCACTCCTATATTTGTTTTGCTCTCCCAAACTAGATCTGACACCGGATGAATACTTTCGTATCACCAAGGATCTGAATTAGATTGTAGTTCATGACACTACTCTCATGCATTAAAAGTAAATTCAGAAGAAAAGGTTCTAGAATTCGGCATCAATAGCTCATGGAATCCTCATCGAACATATATATCCCCATCGAAAATTCCTTTGACCCAACAATAAAACTACTTAGACATGATGAACGAAATAAAAAACATAGTATTAAAAAGCTGAGTAATAATCAAAACTAAAGAAGAAAGAAAAAGGGTTCAAGAGATAGATCTCTATCTCCCTAAAAGCTAAATTATTGAAAAACTTAAAAAGTAAATAAAAGCATAAGAGATGATGATGGTTTATGATACGAATTAGGGTTCCTAAAACATGTATTTATAGTGCTCAAGACATTTCTGGGCGTCAATTAGGGTTTCTCCATATGAGTGAATCATTTTGGGCTTCAGAAATGGGCCTTCTAACTCGAAGATGGCTGGCCGTGGTCGGAAGGGACGTGACCGCGGTGAATGGATGCTTGGCAGCGGTCGGGTAGCTTCTGACCGTGGTGAAATGGCTGTTGGCCGCGGGTGGAAATGCTTGCCGACTGGTTTACGGGACATCTTTCTCTTCGTGTAACTTTTGATTGAACCGTTGGATTGCCAAGCTGTAGTGTGCTGAAAAGCTGATAGTTACATCTTTGAGGTCTCCAAATTTGAGCTGGATCAGACGATGAGAAGGCCTTCAATAGGGGGTGAACTTCTGATGGTTTGACTCTGAGCTGAAAATCTGGTCTTCAACCCATTTTTCTAAGCTTTTCCTTAAGTTTCTTGAAAATAGTCTTGGAACTACAAATACTATAAAAACATAATATAAGTACTTGAAAGCAATAAAAATCATAGAAAAATTATTTCAAAATGATCCACAAAAGTGGTCAAAATACGATGTTGTCAAGACTTAAACCTTTGTTTTTCCCCAAACAAAGCAAAAGTCTAAAATGGTTAAGTGAAACAAAAATAGGGAATGCACAAATCTCAGAGAGATGAACTCCTAAACTAGGACCATAGATCGTGCATCAATCCACAACTTAGTCTAGAAAATTCTCACCAAGACACAAAAGATACAATCCACTTTTTCCGTCATGCAGAACTTAAATAATCTAAATCTTGATTCCAGTCAACTATCTCTCTACATTCATTAAGTGAAAAAGTGAGTTCTCATCAAAGACATCATCCATGGTAGATGGCGTTTGGCATTAATGGCTGTTTAAGTGGTGGAGTTTAAGTGTTTCGGGTTACCTGATGAATCTGGAGGATGCAAGATATTATGCAAAACCGCAAGAGAGATAAAGACCTATTGATGACCGCAAATTTTCAGTCACTTCTTCTTGTCCAGTGTTGTTGCATAATCTTTCCTCCTTTGTTGTGAACAGTTATTCCCCCAGACTTATATTCTTTTCGAGAATCAGAAAAATGATCTCCAAAACTCCATAAAATCGAACTCTAGTTGCCTTGGGACTTAAAATTTGACCTCCCTAGACTCTCTAAGGCTTTTATTTCCTTTTCTTTCCTATTTTTGGGTTTTTTTTTTAGAAAGGGGAACTGCCTTTTAAAGTGAGAGAGACTAAAGGACGAAATTGTACCAAAATTTGAGGTTTTTCCAAGGAAAACTAAGCTTCCTCATGTGTTGAATCCTTCCAGGAAGTTTTCCGGCAAAATCGCAGGTCTCTGTCTTTGGTGACTGAAAACTGTGTCGTTCCTCTTTCTCTCTGACGTTTTTGCACATATCTGCATATAAGACAATAGAAAGTAAGAGTGCATGTGGTTCGAAAGAGGCTTGGTTTAGGTGGGGAACTAGCAAAAGATGAACTAGCCATTCAGGATAAACATAGAGTGGTAAAAGGGTAAAGGAGTCTTCAATTTATGATTCTTTTCTCTGGTCTAATGCTTTAATGAGAGAATTAAGTCCAAGTTAAGTCCAAATAAAACAGAGCTAGTGTATTCCTTCATCTAAATCGAAATCATTCAAATTCCTCTAGGGTACTTCGTTTTAAATGTGCTTAGCTACCACCTAGTTTAGTCCTAAATCATGAATGAGCATGTCACTAGGAACAGTCAAAAAGCACAGAGTCAACTATCATTGATTCATGTTCACCATTCCCTTTAAAGCCTATTTTGTTTGAAAACCGTTTTTGAAAAACTTTAAGGAAATTGCAAAAGGTGTAGATAATGCAAGAATCATGAAAGAAAAGTGGTTCAAAAGGGATGAAATCCTCCCCCAGACTTAAATCACACTGTCCTCAGTGTGAAACAAGTCGAAATTGGATGAGAAAAATGCATAGATGATCGAATTTGGTAAGCTAAAGAGAACTTACATGGATCCGGGATGCTAGTGGAGATGGACCGGATCCATTCAGAAAGGTTTGGGAAGGTGATAAGTGGTGATGGAAGATGTTGGGAAGTGATGAATGAGGTCGAATGGAGCTTGGTGAGGTGGAATGAGGTGAAGTGGGTGGTTTGGGGTCGGGTATCATCTGAACGACCATTTGCCGCGGTCAGAGGTCATGCGACCACGGTAAACTGGTGTCCGGCCGCGGTCAGAAAGACGTGGCCGTGGTCGAAGTGGAATTTCCCGCAGTCCAAAAGCCTGCGACCGCGGGGGCTTAAATGCGACATGTTTCCTGCTTCTCCTTGGTTCATGCGGAGCCGAGCAGTCAGGGACCATCCTTCTTTTTGGTTTTTTCAGTTTTTTGATTTTTTGGCTTTTTTGTTTTATAAGAAACACCTGAAACTAAGAAAAAGAAAAAGATCAATAGAAAAAGAAAGAAAAATCCTAAAGAAAACAATACCTAAATGGGTTGCCTCCCATTAAGCGCTTCTCTTTTAAGTCGTTTACCTCGAATTTGGTGTAGGATGTGGCTTAGTCCAATGAAGAAGACTTTGTCCTAAGACAAGTCTTTTTGGAAATCTCCTTGCTTTGCCTAGCAGTTTCTTCGTCACTCCAAAGTTCTTCTTCAAACTCTTCTGTTGCAGGACGTTTTCCTGCTTTGCTGTTCTACGGGACAGCTTCTGTGAAGACATCTTTGTCGATATTAGCGAATGAAATCCTCCGGTTTGGTCAGTCCATTATAGCTCCGGAATGTGATAGAAAAGACCATCCGAGATCAGTGGATGTGCTGCGTATCTTGTTCGACAATGTAGAAGTCGACAGGCACAATGCAATCTCCTATCCTCAAAGGAATGTCGTGGGCTATTCCTTTAGGTGTTGCATTGGAATCATCAGCTAGACTAATCTTTGCTCTAGTCCTGCGCAGGTGCTTCATACCAAGTCTCAAAGCAATTACCTTGGAGATCATGTTGAGACAAGCCCCAGGATCATTAAGTATATTGTTAAACATTTCACCTCTAATGGAACAAGAGATAAGAAATTGACCTATACCTTCGATTTTGTGAAGTGTTCAAACAGGTTTACCTCTTCTGGCATGATTGAACAAGTCTTCTATTTCAGGTATTGATTCCTTGCTCTCACTGAAGTAAAGGTCAATCATGAAGTCTTTGCAAGCTCTGGCAAAGGTGATTCTTTCAGGCAAATTTTGAACTACATCATTAAACTCATCAAGCTTCTCTTTACTGATTTTGTTGATGTAGTGGCTGCATTCTTCAGGTTTTTGAAGGTGAATTGAATAAACTGCAACATCAAGTGATGCCCTGGGAAAGGACAGACGTTTGGCTCTCCCAAAGTAGGTTTGGATATCCTTCTTTGTCTCCTTGTTGTACCTAAAGAAAATTTGCAAGCAACCAAGATCCCATATATCATCGAAACCTGTATAGAGAGGGATCGTCTTTACAAACTTGTTGAATTCAATGAGTCTTTCTCTAGAGATTAGTGCTCCTAGTTCCACCAATCTGTCAGGATTATCTCCTTCTATGAACAGACGATAGTCTTCCACTACAAAAAAAAAAAAGCAAATATTGCTACGGAAAAATTATGACTAATTGTTATGTAACAATTTTGTGATGATTTTCATACCAAAATGTGACAAAAATCGTTAGTCACAAAAACGTTACTATTTCCATCATAATATTGTTACTGAATTGAAGGTAACAAATTTCTGTCACTATTCATGACCTAATTGTTACCAAATATATAGTCACAAATATTGTTATGAATTTGTGACGTCATAAAGTAACAAAATAATACGAATTTGTGACTAAAAATAAGTCACTCATAGTTACAAATATTTTGTAAGTACGACATCACAAATAGTCACTGTATTAGTGACTTTTGTGTTTTGGTCATAGATAATGATGTTTTTAGTATCGTTTTGTGACAAAATAAAAATTAATGAATTTAAAATAAAGAAAAATAGTTTTAATTCAAGAAAAAAAATCCAAGATACATAATAACTTTAAAATATAACATAATAAAATGTAAAAGAAAAAATTATTATCAGTATTTGTGATATTCACTCTAGCTCTTGATATGCGTATGACCTACATAAAGTTAGCAAAAGAAATGAATTAGTCAGAAATTACCATTATGAGAAATAAATCAAAACAACAAATTAATAATCTATATGCATAATATAAAGACGAAAACCTTTAAAAAAATTTTAAGTTCCAGGTATAGAAAAAAAAAATTAAAAATCAGTTCAAAAATCACAAGATGTTTTATGAAAACAAAATTTAGCAACCAATAAAAATAGTGAAAATATAGATAGCTTACAAGGACGAGAATCTGGGTCCAAATTTTTTTGAATGTTGAAGATATGAGCGGCAGGAGAAAAGATATCAGATAAAACCTTAAGAATCAGATTCATTGCTAGATATTTTGATATCAAAATTTCCTTCTTCAGCATCTGATCCACTTTCTGCTACTTTTTCTGGATCATCAAGATCTTTTGTTTGGCCATGTAGTGTTAATGTCTCGATATGCAATGAATCAGCTTGAACAATATTACCATCATTTTCTTCTTGCATTGCAATGAAATCTAAATTTTGGTCGATCAATACTTTTCCCCTTGGTTGTGTCATAATTGCTGATTTCCAGTGTTGGTCTTTTTTGGTTAAGTCATCCGTAGACTTGAGGACAGGCGAGTGAGGCGACCGCCGCAGGCATCCACTATAAAAAGGCATATTTTCTGCGACACCTACTCTAAAAAAGCATATTTTTGTTAAAATATTTTTATTAGGGAGCAAGCTCTAGTTTCTTTCGAGTCCAGATTTGAACAATTCCAAAAATATGAACAAACTTTTGAGACAGCTATAGTTGAAAAATTCGATTATGATAGTTTAATAAATGATTTTGCACCAAAAAATGTAAGAAAATTAATATTTCAGCAATAAACTATATGTTTTATTGAATTTTTTTTCTTTTTTCAAACGAAGTTTGATTGTTTTATGAAGTTTTTATTTCACTTTTTCATTATTTTAGTTTTGAAAAAAAATTATAAAAAGGCATATTTTAAAAAATTAAACTCGGGCATCCAAATTGATCAGTCTGGCACTGCATACCTGATCTGCTTGTAAAGCCAGTACAAAAGGATCATATTTTTTATAACGCCCTTTAGCATTAATTAATATCAACAATCCCTGACTTGTTTATTCGTATGCCTTTTCTAATGGTTGAATCATACCAATCACATTTGAAGACCACAACTTTGAGATCAACAGGTCCTGGATAATAAATCTCAAAAATATCTCTCAATAATCCATAGAAAGCAAGTTCTTCACTTGAGCCAGAAGATGTTGTACCTTTGACACAAACGCCATAATTGAATTTTTTTTATCTTTTCCATGATCATATGTATGAAATACATATCCACGACAAAAATACATTGGCCAACAAGTAATTTTAACCATTGGACCATGAATGAGAGACAACAACCATGTTGGATATGAATTAGCCGTCCAAGTATCTTTCACCTATTTTTTTTAATGTATACAAAATATATTATAATCTAAGCTTATCAAGGATTTATCAAAAATATATTTTGGGAAAGAAAAAAAACTAAACCTTACATGTTTTGTAACCAGTTTGAATATTTCTTTTCTCTAAGCTCAATCAGATTGTTTTCGCTTATCCCTGGATTAGCTGCAATCATGCTCTCATCGAATAACCTATATATAAAAATTCACAAGTAAATTCAATGTCTTATACACTTACCACATCAAAATATAAATTAACGTAAATTTGTGTAAATTAATATTTTTATACCTTTCAAATGGTCTTAATTAACCGCAGTTCTGCAAAATATATGTATGTATGATATGATGATCTTTATCTTGGAGCCACGTCTCTTTTTCTTTACCACTGCCTCTCCCTGGTTGAGAAAATATATCTGGAATTTCTTCAAACTCATGTGTATCTTATTGATTACCTCCATAATAGTGTTGATCTCCTCTTCGCTTTTTTGTCTTGATGTGTGGCTCAAAGTAATAACTACGAAAGGTATAAATTTCTTCATTGATGTATTGTTCAACAATCGAGTCTTCTACCTTTGCTTTATTTTTTACTTTTTTCTTTAGATGACCCATGTATCGTTCAAAAGGATACATCCATCTAAATTGCACAGGTCCTCCAAGGCTAGTTTCGTGTGGTAAGTGAATTGGCAAATGCTCCATAACATCAAAAAAAGGAGGAAATATCTTCTCTAGGTTACAGAGAACCATACAAATATTCTTTTGCAACATCGTAACACCATCTTTGTGTATAATTCGTGCGCATATGTCTCAGAAAAATAAGCTAACACCTACCCAAAAAAAGATTGTTATATGAATTAGAAGTTTTAATCATAGAGTATAATATAATAACATCACACATGCCTATTAACACTTCTTCAAATTAATATTAAAATGTTGAATACTTACTAGATAATGAATCGTATACAGATTTATCCATAAGCTCAGCAATCGCAACTGGAAGCAATCGTTGCATATAAACGTGGCAGTCATGACTTTTCATTCCGGTTAATTTTCCTCCCACTAAATCAACACAATTAGATAAACTTGATGAATATCCATCTGAAAATTTAACATCTTTTTCAAACCATCGTAGAAAAACTATTTTGCCATCAGTTTGTAGTCTGAAAATTGGGATTGTTTCATTCCCATCAGCAGCTAAATGCAACTCCTTGCGATTACAATGCTCTTGCAAATCAAGTCGGGATTTGATGTTATCTTTTGTTTTATCCTTTACATTCAGTAAAGTATTGATGATATTATCAAAAAAAAATTTTTGATGTGTATCATGTCAAGATTATGTCGAAGTTTCTGATCCTTCCAATAAGGCAGCTCCCAAAAAATGCTCTTTTTATGCCAGTTATGATTGCTACCATATCCTTATATTTTTCCCATGGTTTCCTCCACATTCAACTGTTTTTGGTAAACCATAGATTTCATTCAAAATTTCCTCGCCAGTTAATATCAGAGGTGGACTATCATTCACAGTCCTTCCTCTTTTGAATTTTTTTTATTTTGCCGATAGCTATGATCTTCTGGTAGAAAACACTGATGACAATAAAACCAACTTGTTTTTCTACCATTCTTTAACTGAAATGCGTCGGTTTGATCTAGACAATAAGGACATGCTAATCGACCATGAGTTGTCCACCCAGAAAACATACCATACGCGGAAAAGTCGCTTATTGTCCACATTAGTACTGCTCGCCAGAGAAAATTCTGCTTAGTTGAAATATCATATGCTCCAACACCATTAAACCACAAAACTTTCAGCTCTTCTATCAATGGTTGAAGAAATATATCCAGATTTTTCTTCGGATGATTTAGACCAGGGATTAGAATGGTTAGAAACATAAACTCCGATTGCATACACATCTAAGGTGGCAGATTATAAGGAGTCAAGATAACAGGCCATAATGAATAATTATGTCCTGACATACCAAATGGATGAAATCTATCTGTACATTACCCAAGGTAAACATTTCTTGGTTCAAATGCAAAATCAGGGAATACCATGTGAAAATGCTTCCATGCTTCCCCATCTGATGGATGACACATTTCTCCATCATTCGCAAAATGTGTTGCATGCCATCTCATATCTTTTGCAGTATTACCTGACTGAAATAATCTCTTTAGTCTGTCAGCTATCAGCAAATAAAACATTTGGCGGTATGCAATTTTTTTCTGCCCAATTTTTTGAGTAGGACGAAATCTATCTTTTTTACAGTATAAACAACTTTCTTCCTTTTTAGCATCCTTCCAATTTTGAGACAAATTATTATCTGTCTTCAAAGTCATAAGCCGAGCTGCTAAAGAGAGTTTAGAAAGACATTCTTTACATCCATCATAAATTGGTTGTTTTGCAGCATCCAAAATATCATAAAACTTTTTTGCCTCAGGATTAGGTTCTTCTTCCATCATCTGATCAAACTCTGGTTCTGTATTACCAAATGCATCTGAAACCATTGTCACATAAGAATATAAGAAGATAAGTTTTCAATTTATACACCTGCTCATTTAATTCCATTGGACATTTACCCACTATATAAATAGTTACTATATTTCCTTAGATAGTTACTTTATTATATAGTCTCTTGATTTGGATTAGGTTAACTCTAGCTATTTATATATAATGAAATGTTATTAATTTTAACCTAATTTTTATTACACGTCCTTAACTTTCTTTAGCCGGATTGCCAAAAATTTCCCACTAATAGAGAAGCGCTAAAAAAGTTCTATCCATCTCCTCCACTCTCTATCAAAACCGCTTACTTCCCTTTAAATTGAAGCACTTTGTTTTTTTTTTTCAGTTTCGACGACACTTCTTTTTCATTGAAGCGACTTGTTGTGTTTCAGTTCTGAGATTTCATTTGAAAGTAATTCTACAAATCTACTAATTCTGGATTTTTAGAAGTTAATCTAGAGTTGAATTTGTATATCTTCTATTGAATCTGTTTTTCTCTCATGTTTTTATTGTGTAGGTTTGGAAGAACCATATGTGGATCGAACATTTTTGCCTTTGCTGCATCTGACTCGTCAAAACAGAGCTAAGTGGTATGTAATATATCGGAAATTCTCTTACATATATCAAAAATAATTTGGTTTGCTCTGTACGATACCAGGATTTATAATTATAATATTGTAGTGTAGCTATGCATGTTGAATACGTACGTAGCTTTAAAACCAGAGTAACACAAGTTCTTCACATTGAATACGTAGGTATAGAATACGGTTTCAACCTATTAGTAGTAAGTAGCAACTAGTAAGTAATTTATTTCAATTGACAAGGTTTGGACACCACACCCAAGTATCAACAGCTGTCAGGAAGATTATTCAAAGTTGTTTTAGAGGACCATGGTACTCTTGGAAAAAAGTGCCATCCTTCTACAAACGAACATGGTTTGAACTGTTTAAAACATTCTTTGTTTCCCGGTTCAGTTGTTTCTCATAGCAATAAATCATTTCCAAAGTAACTCATTTTTTGTAGACAAAATTTAACTGGCATGTTAACATCAATGATCAAGTTGAAAGTGAGTTTAATAAGCTTGCTGCTTATCGCCTCAGAGGAATGATAAGCCATGCAAAAAATCAAGGTGAAAAACCAGATTGGATTCTGCTTGATTATTGGACCTTAATGCAAGTTCATTGGGCAACACCAAAAGCAAAAGCCAACAGTGAGAAGGCTCGAGCTTCTAGATTGTCTAATCGCAATGGTTTAGGCCCTCATTCTCACCTTGCTGGTTCAAGATCATGCGCCAAAGTTCAAGATCTTTTGGTAATGAAATTTTTTTTATTGCTAATTTTGAGTTTTGACTATTTTTTATTGTTTCACTTTGTTTTATATTTTTGTTTACATGAAGCAAACAATGAAGACTATTCTTTTATTGTTGTGATGAAGAAAGTGCACCAGAAGCGTGATAGGACTTATGTTGATCAGCGAGCGAAAATGGTTGAAGAACTTTATGAGAAGTATATACAAGAACGTCTGGAACAACTTGTAGCTGCCGGTGAAGAGAACGTGACTGCTGAAAGTTTTGGCCAAACTGAAAAAAATTTGAAATTTATGTCAAGGTAATATTTCTAAACTTGTACTATTTTGGAATTTTTTTTTGAAAATGTGTTTGTGTTCTTTGGCTTGATTAGTGTGTTTGTGTTCAGCGTAACTGAAGCAGGTGTAATTACAAATTCTTTTGGCTTGATTAGCATGGTTGTCTTCAGTTAGGCGTGTTAGTATTTGATTTTTTAGCTTGATTAACGAATGTTTAAAAAAAAAATTAGTGACTGTTGTGGTCATCTCTCTTTTTTTTTGTTTTCTATGCTAGGCTGCTGCATCTGCTCATGGGTCTTCTAAACAAAACCATCTCTTTGGACTTGGAGCACTAAGTGGGGTTTTACCATCTGTTGAAGCTTTTCCAAATCAACCACATGCTTTTGAAGAAACATGGATGATAACTCGTTTGCAGGAATTGGAAGCTGAACAGAAACAGAGCCATGAAGAAAATCAGCAAATTCAGAAAAGGCTTGAAGCTATGAAAAAAATTGTTCAGTCTCTTGCAAATCAGAATGCATAGATCAAACTCCACTATTTCCACCACCAAGCAAGTTCATGTAATGTTTCTAGTAATTTTTTAGTATTGTTTAGTTTGCTTTTTATCAAGTTGTTTCTACTTATCTTTAAGGATTGTTTTTTTAGTATTCTATTAGGACTATTTCTTTTAAGTTTGTTTGTGTAACTTTGTTTATTAGAACTATTTCTTTTATGTTGGTTTGTGTAACTTTGCTTCGGATGTTGGTGGTTAATTAATATTATCAATTGCTTATTTTATCTTTCTTTTAATGGTTTATTGTATATTATTTATTATATAAGAAAATATAGCTATAATTAAATTAAAAATATTTTATAAATTTGTAACAATTTGTAAACAAAAAATGTTATTATACAAATCAATTTTGTGACAATTATGCTATTATCTTTTGTCACAACTTGTGACGTAGTTGTGATAGTATCAGTCACTAAATTGTGTTGTTTTTGTGACTTTCATTTAGTCACTAATTGTAACAGTTGTTAAGAAACTATTTTGGTCATAATTTATGATGATTTTGTGATTTAAATATAGTAATAATTTGTGATAAATCTGTGATAATCTTTTGTCACAACTTGTTGCGTAATTGTAACAGTATTTTTTGACATAAATTTTGTTGTTTTTGTAACTGTAAAGATTGTCACAAAATGTTACGAATTGTTACCATTCTTATTCGTCACAATTTGTGTCGGTTTTGTAGCTGTTTAAAGATCATCACAAAATATTACGAATTGTTACCATTTTAATTCGTCACAAATTGTTGTAACGTTTTTGTAATGGATATGAGACTGTGACGATTTTATTGTGATGTTTTGAAAATTGTAATATTTTCGTCACAATAGAAAATTTGTGATGTTACAATAGAAATTATAACAATAATCATTTTTTTGTAGTTGGAAGAGATCGAAGAAACTGGACTTTGCCAAAATCATTTCTAAACGTAGTTGGAAATTTATTATTCGAATAAATATATTACAAACCAAAAATCCCAATAAATTTTGAAAATTTTGAATAAAAGTGAGAGAAGAGAGAATGAAGACTTGTTACTAATTTTTTAAAAATTACAAACTTAGGGCATCTCCAACCCTATCCCATTTCTTCCTCCAAATGCCATTTTGGAGGAAATTCTTCTCCAACCCCTACCCCATTTTCACCTGCAAAATAAATTTATTACAACAACTGATTAATAAAAATTGGGTAAACTGATTCTAGATCCACCAAGATCATTAAAATATTGTCCAAATGAACCAGATTGAGTGGTGTGTAGTATTATTTTTATATTATAGTGGTTGAATTTAGAATAATATTATAATTTATGAAAGTTTTAAGAAAAAAAAAAATAAATAGATTAATTTGTAATTTTTATAAATAGAGTGCATTATTAGTAATTAACAATAATAAAAAAAGAATATACTCAAAATATTCTTTTTGGAGTTGAAATTGGAGGAATACATTGAAGAGAAATCTAACTCCATTTTGCAGTTCCCTCATTTTAAAGACAAAAATGAGGGAATACATTGGAGATGCTCTTAGAAAATACACTATTGGCAAATTTCTCACAATATTATTAAAAATTGAAAATTATAATTTTTTTTCCAACTTCCATCTACCAAGCACCCACCACACCTAACTTGTCTGCATTCTCTCGCTCATTGGAATCTCAGAAAGTATTTGCACTATAAAAATCCAATTCTCTCACTTCTTTAATTTCTTCACTCTCGATCTCTTCGTCTTCTCCGCCTCTCTCTATCTCACTCCGATCTCTCTCTCTAGGATTCATGGCTTCCATGGCTGCTGCATCTACTTCTCTACAAGCTCATCCTCGACAAATGGTCTCTCTCTCTTTCTCTCTTTCACCTGAAATCTCGAATCTCTTTTTTTTTTTTTTGCTGCGTAGGATCTCATTCTGCTATAGATCTGATTATTATTTTTACTTTTCTTTCCATCATCTCTGTGATTTATAGATCTCGATCTAGGTTTTTTTTTTTATCTTCTTCAATGGTAGATCTTATTGCAGAATCGTTGGCTAAGCTCTTTTCCAAATAAATTGATTTATTGAAATGACTTTGGTTCTAGTAAATTTTGCAATGAGGAAAGTTAGTTATTGTTTTCTCGAATTTAAGGTATTTTAGCTCTGCAGGAACTATAAATCTCATCGATCTGATCAA
Organism: Eutrema salsugineum; assembly: GCF_000478725.1. NCBI lineage: Eukaryota > Viridiplantae > Streptophyta > Magnoliopsida > Brassicales > Brassicaceae > Eutrema > Eutrema salsugineum. The sequence continues at coordinate 11,504,577 of NW_006256414.1, read as the reverse complement.
ATTGATTGGTTGTTCTAGTCGAACTGGATTTTTCTTATATCTGAATTTGCATGAGTTCTAACTTTTGTAAAGGAACAAGTAGAATGTTGTTAACATATAGGATTAGTTCTTATAGAGTTTATTTATTTGCTTCTGTTTAAGTTCTCTTGTACTCAAGAAATCGAGAAGCTTGTTCTCGCAGATTGTTCGCTGTTTTTAGTTATATGTAATCTTTCGTTTGTTTGTAGTGAAAATATTGCTTTGCATTCGAGTTTTAACTTTCGACTGATTGAATGTTAGCATATAGGATTAGTTCTTAGATATACTTTTAATTGCGTCTGTTTAAGTTCTATGGTATTCAAGAAATCGAGAAGGTTGTTCTTAAATTACAACACCTCGTTTTCATGTTTTGCTTTGCTTCTTCATGTTTAACTTCTACGAATTGAATTGTTTTTTTTAAATACGATTGCAGGCAATTGCAGTTAGCCATCCAGCTAAATGTTTTAGCATTGGAAGAAGCAATCTTTCTTTTACGCGTCGCCCGCTTCCTACTCGTTTGAGTGTTTCTTGCGCTGTAAGCATTTTTTCTTCTCTCATATAATGTTTTCATTGTACTTTTACATCTCATATTCGAAAAAATGTGATTGTGGAGGGAGAATGATATTAGAGGTATTGCTTTGCGAATCTAATTTGAACTCTTCAGCCAATTCGACATATGCGAACAATGTAATTATGCTCTATCGCGGACTTGACAGAATTTGGTTGCTGACAGCTTCATACTTTTTGTTTGTTGGTAAACAGGCAAAACCTGAGACAGTGGAGAAGGTGTGAAGTTGTCAAAAGCCAACTTTCACTTAAAGATGGCGAGACAGTTACGGCTGGGACCAAATTTGTTGATCTTGGTGCTGATTCTCTTGACGCGGTAACTTACAACCTTCTCATGTCTAACATCCACCTGCTTTTAGATACGTTCGATTCAACTGTTCAGTGGACTTATTGATGCTTAATCGTTTCATGTTTTCGAGCACATATTGTCTCACCATAATGATTAGATTGATAGTCTATGAAGGGTTCCTCATACACCTATTCGATTGATATGCACAAACTCATGGCTTTTGTGGTTGGGTTTCAGGTGGAGATTGTGATGGGCCTTGAGGAAGCGTTTGGGATTGAAATGCAGGAGGAGAAAGCACAGACTATCACAACGGTTGAGCAAGCAGCTGAGCTCATTGAGGAGCTCTTGTTGGAAAATGCCTAAATAGATGTCATTATTATTACATAACCAAAAGTGGAGGAAAAAAAAAAACCCAAACCGGTAATCTTGTTATTGTCTGGTGGCTAGAGTCCAAATTTCGTCTGTTGAGATTGTTGTTATTTTGGGAAATTGTTATTACAAAGCTTTTGTATTTGACTTCTCTTTATTCTAAAACTTTTTAGTTCCACATTTCAAAAGTGTCCTAATTATCTAGTCCTATTCTACCCGAACAAAAAAAAAATATGATTGCTCTTTTTGTTCAAACAAAAATATCATTGTTCATCTATGCTTATTTCTAGTATATGTACTAAACATAAAATTTTTGTGGAAAATTAAATAATAAACATTTTTTTTTAATTGAATGTAAATTTATACTCCAAACCAAAAGAAAGACGTTTTTACAACCAAGTTGCAGCTGTAGTCAAATTGAGAAACTGTAAAAAGAAAATTAAAAAGCCAAATGCGATTCCACTTGTTCGTACAGTTTTCAATATGATACTTTCATACAGTCTAGTTTGACAAAGAAATATAATTGCTTCTGTAAAAGTGACGTGATGCAGCTTAAGACTTTTTTTCTTTTGGCTAGTTGCATCTTAGGACATTTGTTGTGATCTTTGATCAGAACTCCATCATTGTGTTTCCAGGCCGCGTCAAGGTTTTGCATTATATCATGTTGTTCCTTTCGCCGGCTGTCTCTGAGTAATGATTTGACAAAGAAAATTATAAGAGTGGATTTTGTAGTCGAATTTCTATATATATATAAAAAAAAATCAAGTTTTCAATTTCTAAAGCAGAAAAAAAGAAATTTGTAAATATAACTCTTCAAATACATTATAAACAAATATATAAATGAAAAAACTATAAAAGTGTAAGTTTGTGATGATAATAATTATTATAGATCCCAATATAAAAAGAAGTTTTTTACTCTTTTAATGATAACAATAACCGGAGAGGTCTGAAGCAAAAAATAAAAAATAATAACAGAAGAGATAGAAAAAGTAAAAGAGAATATACTAAAAAAAATAAGAATGATACATAATTAGTTCTGTAATACTGTTTTAATCTCTATATTATTATTACAGAATTATTATAAAACAATTTGTAAATTATTTTATATTATATCCTAAATTTTTCAAAATTATTGAAAATAATATGAAAAAATTAATTGTTTATTCTAATATTTATTTTTTAGTTTGTAAATAATAATTAATTTTATATATTCAAAATACATTATTAGCGATTTTACAGTATTTTTTACTATTATTTGTATTATTATATTTTAATATATTAATATCAAATTTAAAAAATATACTAGACATGAGAAAAAATACTTTTTCAGAAATTCATGAACTGACCACAAAACTCAATCATCAAAAATGCATAAATTAGTATTTTAAAAATTATATTTTTTGTGAATTATCTTAAATAATATTTTAATTTACTGTAAAATTATTAGTTATGTATATTTATACTATTAAAAAAGAATGATGTTTTGTGTCCAAATAGAACTTTTATTTGATTTCTTATTATTCTTATTAAACTAATATTACTAAACAAAAATATTAGTTTTAATTTAAATTTATCAAATTAATTAGTTTAATATTAATAAATTAATGTATTTTAATTTTAATTTTAATATAAATTCGAAATTTTAGTTTTTAATTTAAATTTATTATAGATTTCTTTAAATATAGATTATATTATCCAAAATTAAGTTATTATTATATCTTTACAAAAAATAATAATCAAATATTAACTTAGATTTAATTTAAATATTTAAATTTAAATAATATATTTTAATAACAGAGATGAAAATAATATATTTTTATATATTTTATTAAATATTTAAATATATAAATAATATGAACGGACATGTTAAATGCTTTAATAATTTTAGTTTTTTTATATTTTTATAAATGAATATGTTATAATGATATTTTTTAATTGTGCTACTTTTCAAATTAATATGAATGGATGGATTTGAATAATGTTTTTCTAATCGCGATCATATATAATATTAGAAAAAATAAATCAATAAAAATAAATTCTATTTAAATATATTTTTTTATCATTTATTAAAAAATTATATATAAATAAAAAAAGAAAATATATTAATATTATATAAATAAAAAATAGTTCTCATGCGAACCGAAATGACAGAATCTAGTTGTAAAATTAAAAACTATATCAAAATATAAAGATGTTAAAATGGATATAAACTTTTATTTAGATTCTACCTCGCTTAGATTTTAAATTTGTTAAAATTTATTTAGTTTTAGAGGTCTTTTATAGTGTTCATTAAGACCCACTATAATTATACTGATCTATTTAGACCAATTTAAGCAATTTAAGTTACATATGTTTTTTAGTAATCTAACATTTTATACTAAAAAAATTAAAATTTTGTGTTTTTTCAATGAGTTCAACTTCAACTCTTAACACTAAAAAATTACTAATCATTTCAACTCATATCGTGGAAGCTACAAGAGCTTCACGGATCTCTAGGCCTTAAAGAATAAATCCCACGGTGAAAACTCACTGAAGAATCGAAATGATGAAGAGAGATCATTAGACAGTCGGCGTTGGATCTTCATTTCATATATATCAAATACGTTTCCCACAAACACATATATAGACATATATTTTTATATATAAACAAAACACAAAATCATATCTTGTTTCCATACGAACCTCCATTAATGGATTCTTCAAATCCTACAATCTATTCCGGTTATCAACCTCTGGCGATCAACGAGGTCTCCTTTATAGCTAGCCCAACCCTAAACTCATACGCACCAGTTTTCTTTCCATACAATCCTTATCTCCCTTGTAACTATTACTCGCCACCACCGCTGATTTACCTCCTTTCTCCACCACCAATCTTTATATATTATCCTCTTTGGCATGTTAACCCTAACCCTAATCCGTTGGAGTTTATACAAGAATCGCCTCCTAGTTACTCTTCAAGCCCTATGCAAGAGCTGTCTCCTCCACCGGCTAGTAGAAAAAGGGTTTTTAGCCGGAGAAGAAACATCAAAAGGACGTGGAGGAAAATAATCAAGTATCAAGATGAATCTAACGATGCACACATCACCACCGTCATGCTTCGCAACATACCAAACGAATACACGTACGTTTATATATAACATCATATTAATTACATAGTTCATTATATAGCCAGAAGAATAGTACGTTGTTACCTCTAGGTTACCAAAAAAAAGTAGGAGGTGAGACATAATTTAATTTTATGTTGCATGCAATGATATTATTAGGATGAATATAATGAAGCTCATGATTGTAATATTTGCAGCAGGGAGATGATGATTGATTTTATGGACATGCATTGCGAAGAAGCCAACAAAAATGAGAACAATGAAGAGTCGCCGCCTATCTCTGCTTATGATTTCTTTTATCTCCCAATCGATTTCAAGTAATTTTTTGTCGTTATTTAGTTTATCATTATGTGTTTGTTTCATGTTCGTTTTATATATACATATGCGTGTAAGAAAGAGGAAAAACGAAATGATGCTATACAAATCTTGGAAATGATAAACGATAATTATTGATTATCTGGAAAGGATTTAACGAGCTACATGAAATACAAATATAAAAATTCAATTTTGTCTTTCCTTTTTGCATGAACTTTGTACTGTAGTTCAGTTTTTTGTTTTTGTTTTTATCTACTAACACAATTTATGGCACGAAATTGAATAGGAGTGGACTAAACAGAGGGTATGCTTTTGTCAATTTCATAAACAAGGAAGCAGTGTTGAAGTTTAAGGCTGCTTACAACCATAAGGCATGGTCTCATTGCTACTCAAGAAAATTACTTGAAATTGTTTCTGCGAAGATTCAGGTTAGTTCTATCTCTACTCCTTCCTCTAATATATACATACATAAAATATTCAAGCTTGTTGTAACATTTGTGTGTAGGGAAAATATGAGTTGGTGAAACATTTTACAAAAATGACCTATCCGGCTGAGGCATATGGTGCACTTTCTTTCAGCCCAGCTCGTAGCGGACCAGAAAATACTGTTAAAACCATCATGGTCGGTAGATGCATCGAACCAATGATATCAGTGTAGTCGTTTCGCATATGATCATCTATATATGTAATGTGAATAATTACTAGTGAATCGAATGTAGAATATCGAACTAAGAATAGTGGGTGGACTTAGAAGGAGAGGAAAAGACTCAGACACCGAACCAAATCCAATTAAAAGTCTGAAAAGTTTAGTTTTGGATTTGGTTTTTGATGTGTGTGAGTTTTGACTTTTCATTAGTGTTTTGTTCGAGTTCAAGGTCTACATGTTTTTCTAACCTTTTATGTTGTTGTAATATTGATATTTATATATATGTTATTTAGGTAAAGATAGTAATACAAATCATGTCTCTGTCGTTTTGTGTGTTAACGGTTATTCTGAGTTTCAGAAAATTGGTTGAATTTGTATTGTGAAAATCGACTCACACTCGAAGCTTTGAGAATGATTTAGAGAAAATTGATTAGACCCTGTAACAAAAAAACAATGATAAATATTTTTTTTAAATTAATTAAAAGATGCAACGTCAATTCTTCTTCAAAATTACGAACGAGCTTCATTCGTCCCCTTCAATTTAAAACCTACATAAATCAGATAATCTTAGGGATAGGCAAAAAACCATATCCGAAAAACTAAGCTCATCAACTTCACTTTGAAAGCTACAAAAATCAGATGATCGTTATTCGTTAGGGAGGCCAAAAAATAACCATAACCAAAAAATCAAACCAAACCAAAATAAATTAATTGGTTTTGTTGTAGTTTAATCTAAATTTAACCCATTTGGTTACCATTTTTGTTAAGCTTTTGAGTTTGGTTTTGTTAAAAACTAAAACCGGATGGTTTTCTGGTTTTAAATCAAATTTTAAATAATCTATATTATCTTGGTGTAATTGGTGGGTTCATCTTTTTTCTTGGGCTTATCTTTATTGTTACTAATTCATAAGTTTTAATTAATTAATTTGTAAGGATTTTTAACTTTTTTTGAGTGCTTAGATCTTAGGATCTATAAGATGATTAGAAACTTAAATAACACAAAAGTTTGATCACCCAGTTCACGGTCTCGAACCGCTACGTCTAGGGTGGGAACCGTCTCCCACAACTTTCACTATCAATCAAAGATTACACAAACGCACTAACCGGCGAAGTACAAATCACAGATTAGAACAATAGAAGAGAAGATTTGAATCACAACACAAAGAAGACTCAAACTTCTTTTGGTGCTCTCTTGGATTCCCTCTTCTCTCTTCTCTCAATTGCTCTCTCTCCCTCTGTATCTTAGCTTTGTACTCACGGCTCTTTGACTCCTTCTCTTGTGTTAGGGTTTGGCTTCAAAGTCTTTGTTTCTTTTATAGCAATACGTAGCCGACGTTATTCTAGCGTACTTTCCGTTTTATCAACGACTTCCTCTTTTGTTATTGGACTCAATCTTGATCCACTTGAAACCTTGACAAAGCAAGCCCAAATCATAGGCCCAGATGTGAAGATAGAAGCCCATCTTCCTCACAATCTCCACCTTGGGCGATGTCTTCACGATCCCTTCTGACGTTTCACCATGGCGAGAGACTTGATGCAACTCCGACCACCGTCACTCTCTCTGACCAGAATTTCTTCCGGCGATGAAATCCTCCACCATACTGGTATGAAGCAATTAGAGAGATTCATGACTCTCTCTCATTCTTCCTTTCTCGATGGTGAAACACGCTTATGCAGTTTCGATGCCTTCTCGGACCACCATCTTTGCAGTTTCTGGTGATCTCTCCTTCGCCGATATTCTCTGGTGACCGCCGGTGCTCTCACCCTTTCCCACTCAAAGCCGCCAAGCTCTAACTCCTTTGATTCTTCCCGATAGTGATTTTCAAATGCAAATTTTCTGCGACCCAAAAAATGCATCTCCTGCAATTCTTATGTCGCAATAATCTTCTGTAATCTCAGGTATTCTCAATTTCGTCTTCATCTCCTTGCTGTGATGATTGAAATTGACCCTTTCTGAGATTCCCAATTCACGAAATTTTGGAAAAATTCCGACCGGTTCATTACGCAGCTTCACTGATGAACAACCTCGTAGCAACTAAACCACTTCATCTTGTTCATTGTTCCGATGATTCCAGGTAACCCTCTTGACCTGAACCATCTATCTTTGCTTGTCTCTGTATCAACTGATATTTCTGAGACACTATGAAATCTTCTAATTTCATACTTTGTAGCTTCTCCAGAAAACTAGATTCATCTTTGTCGACCTGTTGATTCGTATCATGTGCACTGAACTTTGAATCAACCTCTTCTTGAATCACTTGCAGCTACTCCACCTGAAACTAACCATAGTCTCAATTTCATCTTCTTTGCAGCTTCTCCCGATGAACAGCTCATGTTCTCAGCTACTTAGATGACCTCAGGTAAATCCCTTAACCTGAACCTTGTACTCTCGACTTGCTTCCGAGATTCAAGAACACACTACTAACTTGTATTCCTTTGAATCTCCCAACAGCTCCACCTGGAATCAAAGTGTCCTCACCGTAATTCCAGTTGCCTCCAGGTAACTCCCTTAACCCATTAATCAAACTGATTTTACTTTATCGACTGAAGAACATCTCCAAAAAACTGACCTGTTTCTATGTTCTTCTTCCTGCGAGAGTACACCGTCGATAATATAGTTACCTGGAGCTGCACCACCCTTCAAGCTAGGTTGAGAAGATCGCAGCAAACCTGAGCTTTTTGTCCAGGTACTGCTTCACTTACCAAATCTGCTATGTCTTGACTTGTTTGAATCGTAGATAGAACTAGATCCCCTTTAGCTCTACCTCCAAAAATACCTGTGCCCAATATCTCTGAAACCTTTCCCACGTCATTCTCCTTAAACTCCATGCTCAGATTTTCATTAAATCTTCTGATTTCTTGCAAATCCCTTGAAACTTTCTTAGACTTAATTTCAGCCAACTGTTTAGATCCTTCTGACGAAGAAGAGTCTCCACCTTCAGCTAATAAATCTCTTGCTTCAAAACGATATGGAGTAGGTCCTTGAATGATTCTCACTGAATGTCACCTTCTTTAACTTCTTCTTTTTCACTTCTACCTCAGCTTTTGGCATGTTCACGTCAACTTTAGAAACTGTACCTTGAAAATAATACAAACCACCTTGGTATTTTCCAGATATTACTTTCTTCTTGCCTTTGTAGAACTGAACCTTGAAGTTACCTCCATCATATCTGCAACCTGATTTCTCTAACATCCCATAAGAAATAAGATTCCTACTCACCTCTGGTATGTATTTCACATCCTTAAGTATCACTACAGAACCATTTGGATTCTGAATCTGAATCTTTCCCATTCCTTTGATGTCATAATGAGTGTTATTAGCCATCAAAACTTTACCACCATCAAACTCCTTGAAGTCAAACAAGACTTCTTTGTCTGGTGTACTATGGTATGAACATCCCGAGTCCAAAATCCATTCTTTCTTAGTATCTTGAGAGCTAACACTTAACACCATTGGTTCCTTTGAATCTGTTGCAACATTTGCAGAATCTGCAGATTTCTTTCTATGAGGACAATCACGTTTCCAATGTCCTTCATCTACACAGACAAAGCAACCTTTGTTGTTTTTCTTTCCTCTACTCTTAGACCTTCCTCTTCCATTCTCTGACCTCTTTTCTGATCTGCCTCTAGCCTCAACATATAACCCTTCTCCATCTGATCTTGAAAGCTTTTCATTTTCAGCCAGCTCTCTCTCCTTAGATTTTGCAGCACTAGCTACTTCCTCCAACTCAATAGCTTCCCTACTATACTTAAGAGTATATTTTAAAGAATCATATCTAGGGGGAAGAGAGTTGAGTAGCAGTATTGCTTGAACTTCTTCTGGTATCTCAATGTTGAGGTTGCTCAAATCTGCAATCAGCTTCAAGAAGTCATCTACATTCTGATCAATTGATCTTGAATCCTGCATTCTAAAAGAATACACCTTAAGCTGAGAATGGACCCGATTAGGCAAAGTCTTTGCCATGTAAAGCCTCTCAAGAGTAGCCCACGCTTGAGCTGCGGTTACACACTTGTCTAGTTTCCTTAAGACATGATCTCCAACACACATGAAAATAAGATTCAAAGCCTTTTCATCTCGCTCCAGTCTGGAAGCTTCATCTTTGCTCTTTTTCTTTATTGCCTCTGGATCTTTTTCATCCACGTCTTTGGATGTCGGTTCCATAAGAACATCTTTCAAACCTTGAACGGTTAAGTACGCGAGCATCCTTTTCTTCCAGATCAAAAAATCACCTGATCCGTTGAACATGCTCACCTCCATCTTTTGTGTCGTCATCATTGAGTTTCTAACCTAATCCTTCTAGCACTCAAACCTGGATTGCTCTGATACCACTTGTAAGGATTTTTAACTTCTCCTGAGTGCTTAGATCTTAGGATCTATTAGATGATTAGAAATTTAAATAACACAAAAGTTTGATCACCCAGTTCACGGCCTCGAACCGCTACGTCTGGAGTGGGAACCGTCTCCCACAACTTTCACTATCAATCAAAGATTACACAAACGCACTAACCGGCGCTCTCTTTGTTTTCAAGTACAAGTCACAGATTAGAACAATAGAAGAGAAGATTTGAATCACAACACAAAGAAGACTCAAACTTCTTTTGGTGCTCTCTTGGATTCCCTCTTCTCTCTTCTTTCAATTGCTCTCTCTCCCTCTGTATCTTAGCTGTGTACTCACGGCTCTTTGACTCCTTCTCTTGTGTTCGGGTTTGGCTTCAAAGTCTTTGTTTCTTTTATAGCAATACGTAGCCGACGTTATTCCTTGTAGCGTACTTTCCGTTTTATCAACGACTTCCTCTTTTGTTATTGGACTCAATCTTGATCCACTTGAAATCTTGACAAAGTAAGCCCAAATCATAGGCCCAGATGTGAAGATAGAAGCCCATCTTCCTCACATAATTTTATGATTTTTTTCTTCTCCTTTGTGAAAATAATTTTAAAACTTTAAAACAAAATCTAAAGAACAATACAAACCTTACCTCCCAAAACGAAGCAAAAAAAAAACAAAAAAACAAAAATTGTGAATGTAGGTTTCTAATCATTTTTCCATAGATTTATTTTTGTTTGAATCAAGCCTACCTTATCATTAGTCATTACAGTATCAACAGTGTTGAGATCAACTATGATAAACCAAAACAACGTTTTTTTTATATGTTTTTTTCTATTTTTCTCATGAGATTTTATGTGGTAATCCAAACGGAATGGACGATCTTAATATTCATGTCTAATCATCATATATAAGTATAATTATAAATAACATGTAAAATTACTCACAAAATTGAAAAATTGAAAAATTGAAAACAATAACAAAACGGTAAAAATATATATGATTGTTAATTTGAAAATATTTCAACAAAAATATTTTGAGGCATTTTGAAATAAGGAACTTAAATATATTTTGGACTTTCCAAGTTGAGTTGTGCGACATTGTTTGCATTTTACGATATGATAGGAGTCATGCATGTGTACAGTGTACAATACATTATTAAGAAAATATATTAATATTTCTTGTTTTTGTCTTACATACAATCCAAGAAGTGCCTCTTATTTCTTTCCAAATATTACGACCATTCCAAAGAGCGATTCCTCTACACTTAAGTTTACCACGACAATTTATTTTATTTTATATTTACCAATTTATAACACTAATTACATTTATAGCAATAATAGTCTTACTGGAAGTGGAACACCACTCTATCTCTTGACATGTAAACGTTTTATAAGTTATCCCTTATAATTTTTACTTCTCAAAAACTCTTAGACTAAATATTAAGCCATAAAAAGTTTAAATCCTTGAAACTTTTAGAGTAGATTGAGTTCTGTAGCACTTTCTGAATTTTTATTGCACTGGGTTAATTCCACAAAAACAAAAATACCTCTAATTTTGTTCTAAGTGTGCATAGTAGTGTCGTCATGAGTGACATGCGGAAAGTGAAAGGTTTGTTCCACAAAAGAGATTATTTAATGATAAATATTATCATATTATTCTACATGTTTAAAGTGAGTTGCATCAATTGTATGAGTGACATGAATTAAAGTGTGCATTGTTTTATCATTCCCTGGCTTCTTAACTCTCAGCGATACTGGTTTTTGTAATTAATTCAATTAATTTCTAGTTTTTGATGGCATTTCAGCTGTTTTGTTAATATTTTCATATTTTTCTTGTTATAATTTTGTTTACATTATAATTCATTTTTGTACATTTTGATACCCATGATACTATATTCCTTTTTTTTGTTACTATAACTTTACTATATTTCATATTAAAGTTACCTAAATATTTTGTCTATGTGCATGTCTATCGAACGCATGTTGTTATTTTGATATATATTTAAGAATCGTCGATTTAATAAAAAAAAATGTAATGTAAAAGAATCTATGACAATATATAATTGGACGTACTCCAACCAAATTCTTCAACAAGAAAGTAAACGACCAACCTCTAACTTAAAACTCACCATCAAACCAAGAACAAAGGCATCACTATGATCAACTCCGTGAAAACATTCATCGTCACAACATCTATCTTATGCCTTTCCATAGCCATAGGTGAACCAATACCATTTCTGATGCAACTCGATCGATGGGAATTATTGGTACCCAATATCGGTATATCCGCCATGCACATGCAACTTCTCCACAATGGCATGGTCATAATGTTCGACCGTACCGATTTTGGCGTCTCGAATCTTTCTTTACCGGGAGGCATCTGTCGATTCGATCCTAGTGACACTGCCGTCAAGTTCGATTGCTCAGCGCATTCAGTTCTCTACGACGTTGTCTCCAACACATACCGGGCCTTAAAAGTCCAAACCGATACATGGTGTTCTTCTGGTTCGGTTCTTCCCAACGGAACATTGGTTCAAACCGGTGGATACAATGATGGTGAGCGCGCTACTCGAATGTTTTCCCCTTGTGGTTATGGTGAAACATGTGACTGGATCGAGTTTCCTCAGTATCTAGCCCAACGTAGATGGTATGCGACCAACCAAATTTTACCAGATGGACGTATAATCGTTGTCGGGGGAAGAAGACAATTCAACTTTGAATTTTTTCCTCGACCCGATCATCATCGGTATAGAGGATCAAGATTTGACTTTCTTAGAGAAACTACAGATGGAAGTAACGAGAACAACTTATATCCGTTCCTACATCTTTTACCCGATGGGAACTTATTTGTCTTCGCTAACACAAGATCCATTGTGTTCGATTACAAAAGCAACCGAATCGTCAGAGAGTTTCCAGAGATTCCAGGTGGTGATCCAAGGAATTACCCAAGCAGTGGCTCTTCGATACTTTTTCCAATAGATGAAACCAAGAATACTATGGAAGTTGAAATTATGGTTTGTGGAGGAGCTCCCAAAGGCGCCTTCTCACGTGCAAAAAGCCAACACGGATTCACGCGTGCCATTTCCACGTGCGGGAGGCTAAAGCTAACCGATCAGAATCCAAGTTGGGAAATGGAAACCATGCCATTGCCACGTGTCATGGGGGACATGCTGCTCTTACCGACAGGTAATGTCATTATTGTAAACGGCGCAGGAGCCGGTACGGCCGGATGGGAAAACGCATGCGACCCGGTTACCCGACCCGTTATATATCACCCGTTTGATCGAAGGTTCTCTATTATGTCCACTTCATCACGTCCTAGGATGTACCATTCATCAGCGGTTTTGTTACCAGACGGTCGGGTTTTAGTCGGAGGAAGTAATCCTCACATTTATTACAACTTTACCAACGTCGAGTATCCAACGGAACTAAGCCTCGAGGCTTATTCTCCTCCTTATTTATCTTTCACATCGGACTCAATAAGACCGAAGATATTGACCAATGACAAAGTAGTGAGTTACAAGAGATTGTTCAACGTGGATTTCTCCATACCACAGTTTCTGACCACTGATCTTCTCTCTGTGAGGATAGTTGCACCTTCCTTCACTACGCACTCCTTGGCGATGAATCAAAGGATGGTGATCTTAAAGCTACTATCTGTGACGCGTGAAGGGCTAACTAATTCGTATAGAATCAATGCGTTGGGTCCATCAACGGCTGAGATTGCTCCTCCCGGATACTATATGATGTTTCTGGTACACGCAGGCGTACCAAGTGTAGGTGCTTGGGTGCAAATTGAATGAACCAAGTCATAGGATAACTGCAGTTTGACATGAATGTTCCATGTTAGGTTTATTTACGGTTAAATCATCTATATATATATTAAAGAAAAATAAGAGGGAGGAAGAGACTAGGTTACACAAGTAGTTTTGCAGACTGCATAATACCGTTGAGTGCTGAGTCCATCTCATGTTGAAATAAATGATTATTGCTGTTTTATTATCTAATTTTGTAGAAAATGCTATCCCAAATTACACTAATAATAATTGATAGAATACTGATTATTATGAAACTCTTTTATTTTGGTATATGTATTTGTCAGTGACTCAGTGGCTGCTGTACGTGGAGGGGTTATAGGGCAGGTCTATGGATTCTGAATTCAACAAGAGTTTACGTAAAATTTAACAGAGAAAATTTCATAACAATATATCAACTAAATTTCTACTACCATTTTAATTAATATATCAACTTTTGCGTACCTAAGAGCATCAGCAAATGGAGCAACCGATTTTGGAATGCTTAACTATTAATTATTATTAAACTTAAGTTAAGTATCTTTATTAAGAAGAGGAGAATTTTGTTGATTGGAGTACCTTTAATGGGTGTTAAAAAAAATTATAATTTAAGAGCACGCGATGTACCTTGAGCCTTCTTCTTTTCTCTCTGTCCACTAAGAACATGCTACGTACACCCCAAGCATCGATGCTTATGGATCTCAAATAAACATCGCTTCTTCATTTTAATTATATTTTTCATTTTTTTGTTTGGGCTAAGCATCGATGCAATACCACTGTTGCTGATGCTCTAAAATCATACACCAACTACTTTTTTTTCCATTTTAATTCAATAGTTCTCAACTGTCCATCCAATTTACAGTATAACAAGAGTTGTACGAAGTGTATCGACCAAAACAAAATTTCAGGATTCTTTGATACAAAGTTCTGTTAAGAATCTCTCTAGGCCTGGGCATTTTTCTCAGACCCGAGAAACCGAACCGGAACCGACCCGAAAAAATCGGTTCGGATCGGATTCGGGAACCTGCCAAAATATCTGATGGGTCCGTGGGTATCGGTTCGGAGCCGGGTATTATCCGAGAATCGATCGGATCTTCGGATACCCAATACAACTTTCAATTACCTAAAACATCATTATTACTCTATTTGGCTATTTCCCGTACATACGACATTTTTAACCTAGGGTTCTTCGTGCTTTGAGTACCTTTAACGATTGCGCTCCCCGACCTTTTTCTATTCGACCACAGACCAAACGGTCCGAACCATTTATACCTCCAATAAGCAATCCCACTCATCAAAACTGGAAACCCTAGCCCCCAAACGGTCCAAACCATCTTCGCCTCCACCATCAGCTTCCTCGCAAAATCTCTCGGAGGTAAGAAATCGATTTCCACCATTTTTTTTTGTTTTTTGAAGTTTGCATGTTGAATCGAGTGTTCAAGTCCATCAATTTACTTACACAGTCTTCGTGAATCGGAGTACCAGACTCTAATTCCTTTTTTTTGGTAAAAACCGATTACTGGTTACAAAAATCCAAAATCCGATTTATGTTAGTGTTAGCCGATGCATAATGAAAAGCTTTATGAGTTTATGTCTGTGTTCTTGTTTCATAAACTGATTCTAGTTGAAACTTTTGTTTTTATTTCACATTGATATATATGTTTATATGTATATTGATCAAACTTTTGTTTTCAATACTTTGCAGATGGCGTCTTGTAACAGTCCAAACCACCACGATGGCGATGCTCCTATGGATGTAGATGATCTCGATGGGACAGATGAAGAAGATGTTCAAACACCAACTCCTGATTCGAAAGGCAAGGGCAAAAGAAAAGAACTGAAGGGCAGAGTGCTTCTGGTTCTAAGTCAAAGAAGAAGACTAGATCCAAGTTTTGGCAGCACTTCACAAGACATGAAGATGATGACGACAAGTGCAACTGTAATTACTGTGCTAAGGAGTTTTCTTGCCAAACCAAGTCGGGGACATCGAATCTGAAGAAACACATCGGCAGCTGCAAGGCATACATGGCTTGGAAAGCTTCTAGAAAATCAGGTAATCAAACTGTGCTAACTCTTAATGGTTATGGTGGGAAGCTACGAATGAGATGATTATTCTAGGAGAACTGCCATTAGCCTTTGTTGAGAGTTTAGCCTGGAAACATTTTACGTCTAAAGTCCAACTGTCTCATCCTCACTCTCGGAGAACCGACAAAAGAGACATTGTGGCGATGTATAACGCGAAGAAAGCTTCAATGAGGAGGATTTTAGCACAGAACAAGCAGAGGGTTTTACTGACAACTGATATATGGGTCGCACCATATATAGGAGCTAGTTATATGGTAATAACAGCTCATTTCATCGATCCTACTTGGCAGCTAAGGAAGTTGATCATTGGTTTAATGTCTCCGATCATAAGGGGAGGACGATTAGCAATGTTTTGCTAGAGTGTTTAGAAGAGTGGGGTATAAAATGACTGTTCTGCGTAACTGTGGACAATGCCACTGCCAACAGTTCAGCAATGAAATGATTCAAGGAAAGGTTTAGTCTTCTCGGAAATGATGCGTTGGAGCTCAGAGGAGACTTTCTTCATCTACGATGTGCCACACACATTCTGAACTTGGTTGTGGGGGAAGGTTTGCAGGAGATTGACAATAGTGTAGTTGCTATTCAGAATGGGATTACTTATGTAAGGTCGTCTACTAACAGACTTAAGTCCTTTGAGTTTTGTGTTGAATCAGGAAGGATGACAAGAGGTAGCCTTCCCTTAGATGTGAAGACAAGATGGAACTCGACTTATCTCATGTTGGACCAAGCACTGAAGTTTAGAGTGGCCTTTGAGAAGATGGCAGCAGAAGATCTACCTTATGGCGAGTATTTTTTCGAAGAAGCTGATGGTAATAAGAGGATTGGACAACCAACCTCGGCTGATTGGGACTCTACAGGTTGGTTCAATTCCTTATCATCTTCTACAATTGGACATTGGTACTTTCATCTTCAAAGTCTGTCACTGCCCATAAGTTGTATAATGAGATAGTCACCATTACGACTAACATCAAAGCACTAAGCTCGAGTTCTGGTCCTGATTTGGATATGCCTAGTAAGGCAAAAGCTATGCTTAGTAAGTTAGACAAGTACTGGAATCCATTTGCTGATAGGGATAAGGTTGAGATGAACCAGATTATGATAGTCACTAGTGTTTTTGACCCAAGGAAGAACATGAAGTTTGCTCAGCTTTGCTTTGAAGAACTTTATGGTAAAGACAGTGCTGAGGCAATGCAAATGTATGATTCGGTTGAGCTTATATTGAAGTCTTTGTATGAGGAAAATAGTCGTTCAGTGGAGGGCCGAAATGGTACAACAGGTACTGCTGGAGGACCGCAAGGAGCAACATCTTCTAATTCTTCTCAGTCTCATAGGGGTGAAGTGTTTCAGAGAAGGACTCTGCGTAATGGTATAGGTTATCAAAGAATGGATAACATATACGCTCAGCTTTAAGAAGAGACAGGAATTGAAGACTCGGCTAATGAGTTGGAACTCTACTTGAGAGAGAATATTGAGAAACCAATGCTTATGGTTGGTCAAGATTATGATGTTTTATCATGGTGGAGGAAAAACAGTCCACGGTTTCCGATGTTGTCTCAAATAGCTAGGGATATTCTAGCTATACAAGTATCTTCGGTTGCTTCTGAAGCTGATTTTAGTACAAGCGGCAGAGTATTGGACCCTTATAGGAGCTGCTTGACACACTACATGATAAAGGTTTTGATGTGCACCCAGCAATGGCTAAAGTGTGAGATTCAAATAAATGAGAGAGGAGTTTCAACGATCGAGCAACTGCTTGCGGATGTGGAGTTGCAAGATGATCTCATGAGAGGTATTTTCATTTCTTAGCTTCTCCTTTATAAGTTTCAATGCTTGATTCATGTTTTTTTTTTGGGTTTTTTGATGTAGAGAACGATCCTGATTTAACGCAACCTAACTGAAGTATGTGCAAAGTGAAATCAAGTTTGAATCTGCTTTAAGGTAAAACATTTCATAGTAGGAAAAACCAGTGTTGTGGTGATTGGTGAAACTGATATTGGTTGATTAAGACTAAACCCTTTATTTGTTTACATGTTAGGTCTACAAGACATGAAGGCATGGATGGATCTTGATTGTCACAGAAAGAAAAGAATTGGTTTATAATCTCTGTCTACTACTTTATGTTTTAAGGTTTAACCGTTTAAGGCTTTAAGTTTCAAGTTTCAACTTTGAACTATTATTGTGAGCATGTTTCAGTGCTTTGTGTGTTGCAAGAACTTTGTTGTTTGATGAATTGATGTCTCGTGTTCGGATATTTTTTTTGCATTTCAAGGATTCAAGGTTTTAAGTTTCGGATATGATATTGCCTTTTCGGGTTTATTTTTGTTATTTTGGTTACATTTTTTAATTTTTCGGTTCGTTTAGACCCAAACCGAATCAGGAACCGGTTTTCGGGTCTTAATTTTAATATCCGAATCGACCCAAAAAAATCGGTTCATAACCGAAACCGAACCAAAATTCAATCGGTTCCGATTTGGGTAGAACAACTCCATACCCGATCAACCCGGAACCGATCGGATTCGATCCGAACCCGATCCGAATACCCGAATGCCCAAACCTAAATCTCTCAATTAGACCATCATCAACGCTAAATATCTATATGAGTATTTAAAACAATTTTTTATTATAAAAATGGGTCTCACATGTGATAACACCGGATTTTGACCATTTTTATGGATCACTTTAATATCTTTTACATGTGTTTTTACTCTATTTTCAAAGGTTTTCAAAGAATTTCTATATTTCCGGATTTTAAAAGACTTTTCAGGTAATTTGGGATAAAGAGGCACAAATTGGAACAAAAAGACTCTTTTGGATAAATGCAGACCGTCAGAACTCTCATGGAGAGACGAATACCTTCTCACCGTCTGATCACCCTCAAAATTGGTCAACTTATAGAAGAATCAACCAGCTTTCAAATGCACTTGGTTTGGAGACATTCCAACGGTTGGATCTCAAGATATTCCATTAGCCCTGGAGCCACTCGAAGACGGCCAGCAAGTCACGCGACCGCGGCCAACAGCCTATTTCCCGTGGTCAGAAGCCTCCCGACCGCGGCCAACCACCAAATCCCCGCGGTCACGTCACTCCCGACCGCGGCCATCAAACTCCGAATTAAAAGCCCATATTTCTGAAGCCTAAAGTCATTCTCAGCCTCAATTCCGGAACCCTAGAGACCATAGAGTATTGATGACTATAAATAATTGTCATTTAGGTCGTTTTTAGGGAGAACCCTTCATACTTTACAGAAACCCTTTTCCTTTAGCCGTTTTTATGCGATTTTTGTTGAAGATTGTTCAAGTCCGAGTTCTTCAATAGAGAAGCTTTCTTCATCTCTTTTCTTTACTGTTTTTCATTACTTTTATTAAAACCAATGATGATGTCGGCCTCAGCCATGTCTGAGTAGATCCCGAGTTGGGCTTAGGATTCCCGAAAGGGGCTCTCATAATCGATTAAGACATCTAGGTTTATAGATCTGGGATTTCGACCTGTTCTCTGTTTATTCTTGTTCTTATTGCATGTATGCTTGATTTATCACCTAGTATCTGATCTAGATAGTTAGTGTTGCGAAAGTTTTCATTAAGTATCAGCCCTAGAATGAGACAGGCGATTTTTCCGCAGGAGTGAAAACCTACCTGCGGCGAGATCGTGAGTATTGACGAGTCTTGTGCAGCTCTTGCGTTCTCTCTCTTCCAGGGCCAGAGTGGAAACCTACTGGTCAGGGTTGCGAGAAACAGTTGATTATGATCACGACAGTGACGTAGTCATACCGCCGTACTCTAGCTCTAGAACCACCTATATATCGATATCCGTCAATCCCAATCTATCTACCCTAGTGTTAAAACCGATTATGATCCCTTGGAGTTCCCAAAAGCTCAGCGTTTTTAGCCATAGTTTACAAACCAATCGATTTTTATTTGCTTATTTAGATCTGCATTACAATTACTTTAGTTCGATATTTTACTTGCTTTACTTGCTTTCCATTTGATTTTTCTACTTGCTTTCTAGGATATATTTATTTGCTTTCTTTTGTTTTAGTTTAATTTGTGACAAACAACCAACCTTTAAAAACCAATCTATTCTAGACATAAAGTTAAAAACCGTAGAAGAATATCATGCACACAAATCTCTGTGGATTCGATCCCTAAATACTACAACTGATTAGCTGTGCACTTGCGGCTTTCATTTTTTTTGTTAAGGGTAAAACTTGTTCCCTCACGCAGTTGACTCGACATCAACATGCTAAATACAGTTTCTAAATAAGATACGATCTTTAGTTTTTATAATGGTCCCATTTATTTTATATTATTTTAATAATAAAAAATATTAAAAAACGCTTTAAAACTAACGATAATCATGCCCTTAGAATCGTAAATAATATCTATTGTATCGATATTAAACCCAAGAAATAATTAATGTTTCTAGATTACATTGTTGTATTGTTCAGAAATTTAGGATCTTGTAACTAATCTTATTTTATAAAAAGAGAATCTCTTATGATTTTTATAATTTATTAGATTATGACATGTGTCAATGAAATAATAAAAGCTTTCCATTCTTATTTATTTATTTCAAAAAAAATTATATGGTTTTTTTAATAAAAAAATAGAAATTAACAAATAGAAAAAGTAAAGTAAATAAAATAACACTACCATATAATGAAAATTATATTTCTGAAAGCTTAATATTTATTTAGAGAAATTGTTTATAAGATTTATTTATGAATCAATTTCTAATTTCTTAATTGCGAATCATAAAATATAAATTGTAAAAAAATTTAGCGGGATTCTAATTTAGATTCTAATTCTAGATCATAATTATGCGGATAATAAGTTTTAATTTTCAATGAAAATTAACAAATAGAAAGAGTAAAATAAGTTAAAAAAAAACTACCATATAATGGTAATTATGTTTCTGGAATCTATCTATATACTATTATACTTATTTGTGTAGTGATTTGCTTATGTGTCGTGTTCACAGCGAGTTTCACAGTCTTTCGTTTACGTGTCAGCTCCAAAATGAGATTCGGCTGCAAAAAAACCGTTTAGCCCCAGTTTATAATTATGTGTCATTATTTGATTGGTTTTTATGTACTGATATGTAATTTTTTTTTAAATGGTCTAAATTATTATGTTTTAATGTTTAATTCTGTAGTCCATCATACCGTTTTTAAAATTATATAAATTCAAAATTTAGAAGAAAAAAAAACAAAAACGTTTTTAAAAAAAAAACAAAATATAGAAACTATATCTCTTAGTGATTACCATTTTTTATATTTCCAAAATTTACAAAAAAAACTAACAAAAATGTTCAAAGAAACAAAAATGAAATATATTTAAAAATTAATCTATATACTTATTTGTGTAGTGATTTGCTTATGTGTCACCCTTACAGCGAGTTTCACAGTCTTTTACTTACGTGTCAGCTTGAAAATGATTTTCGACTGCAAAAAGACCATTTAGCCCCAGTTTACAATTACGTGTCATTATTTGATTGGTTCTTATCTGTTGATGTGTAATAAAAACATTTTAAAAAATGTTCTAAGGTATTATGGTTTAATGTTTAATTCTGTAGTCAATCAAACCGTTTTTAAAATTATATAAAACCAAAATTTTAAAACATAACAAAAAAAATATTTATATAAAAAAACCACAAAAACGTTTTTTTTTTTAGAAAAAAAAAATCAAATACGGAAACTATATCTCTTAGTGATTACCATTTTTTATATTTCCAAAATTTATAAAAAATCTAACAAAAATGTTAAAAGAAACAAAAATGAGATATATTTAAATATTAATGAAATTTCGTATGAAAACATAAAAATAAAAAAAAAATTAACAAAAAATATAGCAAAAAAATAATTTATATGATTTTTGATTTCTTATAATTTAGTATAAATATCAAAAAAATTTCGCTTATTCTCTCACAACTTTCAAAATTGTCTAACCTCTTCCTTTTTCTTCATTCTAATTAAAAAATTATGGAGTCATCAGATAAACATATACTAATGGTTTTCTAAAGAAATATTCAATAAGAAATAACTTAAATCATATCGATCTAAATTATTATGGTTTAATACTTCACTAATTAATTTGTCCACACTTCGCGTAGACTATATATGTCTACTAAGTGTAATTTTATAAATGAATAATTTTAAGAGCATTAAATATTTTTTTTATCTCTATTCTAGGTTAGACGAATTCGAAATTTACAAATAAGCTTTTGATTTTAACAAAAGTGTTAAAAAAAAATTAACAACATTTCATTAAACA
Organism: Eutrema salsugineum; assembly: GCF_000478725.1. Lineage (NCBI taxonomy): Eukaryota > Viridiplantae > Streptophyta > Magnoliopsida > Brassicales > Brassicaceae > Eutrema > Eutrema salsugineum. Next base: position 11,482,794 of record NW_006256414.1, on the reverse strand, counting down.
TATAGATTTCATTTATTGTTTTTTTTTTAACTTTTTTTTCTTTCTTAGATTTTTACTAAATTTTAGTTTAATAAAATTATAGAAATCAAAAACCCTACAAACATAAGAAGTCGTAAACACTATAATAATTAGCGATATTCTAGCATTAATTTTGTTTTTTTTTTGTTTTGAAACAACATTCTAAATTTTATTCTAATTTTTGTTTCTTTTAACTTTAGTTAGATATTTTCTAAATTTCGGAAACATAAGAAATGGTAAATTTCTAGTTTTTTGTGTTTAAAAAAAACGTTTTTGTCTATTTTTTTCTAAATTGTGGTTTAATATAAAGTTAAAACGGTTTGATTGACTATGGAATTAAGCATTAAACTATAATAATTTAGACTGATTTGTTTTGTTTTGTGTTAATTTTTTGAAAAAAAAATTTGTTTACTTTTTTTTTAAAATTTCAAGAACGTAAGAAAAAGAAAATTCTAGATTTTTTTGAGTTATTTTTGAAAAATGTTTTTGTTTATTTTTTTTTATAAATTTTGGTTTATTATAATTTAAAAAACAGTTTGATTTTATAGCAAAATTAAGTATTTAACCATATTAATTTAGACTGGTTTGTTTTAAGTTTTTTTTACACGTCATCAGATAAGAACGAATCAAATAATGACATGTAATTGGAAAATAGGGCTAAACAGTATTTTCACGGCCGAAACTCATCCTAGAGCTGACACGTAAGAGAAAAAATCTGAAACTCGTTGTGAGTGCGACACGTAGCCAAATCACTACACAAATAAGTATATAGATTTTATTGTCAATACCATTTTTTAAATTTAATAAAATTGATATTTAGTCGAATCTAACAAAAAAGTAAAAATCAATCAATGGAATCTCTAACGAAATGATGATATTTATGATGTATAAAATACATAAAACAGTGATCAAAATCTATTAAGTTTGTACGGTACTTAAAAAAATACGTCTAAAATAAATAGAACAATGATCAAAAAATCTCAAAATTATTTAAACTAAATTATTTGGATACTATTATGTTTTTATTTACTCTCTTTTATATTGTTATCACGATCATGTTTTCAAACATTAGCATACATAATAATCTAACAAACAAATATATTCAACAATAGAGAAATAAAAAAACAAATGAATCTAAACTACTATTAGATTTTCAAACAATCAAATAGAAAATTATATCAGCCCTTGCAAGACGCGAAAAAGTTAACTAGTCTTAATATTTATTTAGAGAATTGTTTTATTAGAATTATGAATCAATTTCTAATTTCTTAATTGCGATTCATAAAACATAAATTTTAAATAACTTAACGAGATTTTAAATTAGATTCTAATTATACAGATCATAGTTACACAAATAATAAGCTTTAAAGTCTAAAGATTTTCTTATTCTAGTTTGTCTATAAAATAGGATTTAACCCGTGCTACATCACGGAGAAATGGTAGTCTTATTTTAAATTAAGTGATTGTTTTAAAAAATATTCTAAAATTGTTATAAACGTTACATGATTACAGTATATAATATATTTGTATAATAAAAATAGTATTATACAATTTTTTCGTGTCTAACTCATTATAAAATTATAAAACATCTTTCAAATTTAGGTTTGATATATACTTGAATTAAAAATATAACAAATTATAGTGAATTCTAAAAGATATCATATTTATTAATTAAACCAATTATACCATTTATCTTTAAAATTAAACTAATTCTTTGACTTGAAAGATCCTAAACCCTAAACCCATCATATGGCGGGTTAACCGGCTTACTTAACTCCTTTTGCAATAGACTGTAATATTATTCGGGATCCCATAAAGAACTATAATTTCAAAAACGTCAACTTTGGTATACAACACTTAATTATCATCGGTTTTGTGGTTAGTCTACGAACTTTTAAAAAAAAATCAAATTTTTTTTGTGTTTAATTTTGTATAAAAGTTGTAAAAAAAACTCAAATGTTTATGATGTATCTATGCTATTATTTGTGAAGTCAAAAATCTTATGTATCGTTCTTAGAGCGATTTATGTGTATTTTTTTACTGATGTCATGTGTTTATATTTCGTCTTATGTAGCATTTTTCTATTTTAATTGGTTGTTCATTGATCTTACATGTACTTTAAAGTGATGTGACAAATTTTGTTGTGATTAGGTCATTAAAGTCCGTTTTATTCTAAAGTTTATCGACCCGTTTCATTGTAAAGCCTACAGTATTCTTATTTACGGCAGTGTTCTAAAAGTCGGTCTAGACGTCCATCTAGGCATCGCCTAGGCGTTAGGCATTGACAGACTGCCCGCCTAAGCATTAGGTGTTTATAAACCATGACAGTTACTTTTTAAGCGTTTTATATATGATATTTATTAAAAAAATTTGTTTTTTATGTGTAATTTAAATTTTGAATATATATTTAAGATATATAATATGTAAAACTTATCATTTATAAACAAACTATATAATTTTATATATTGCACTCTATAAAATATATAATAAATTTATTTATTTGTAAACGTTTAAAACGCTTAAAAATCGTCTAGACTCCGACAAGGCATTCTAGGTACTAGGCGTTGTATCACCGTCCACCTAGCGCCTAACGCTTTCTTAAACACTGGTTCAAGGAGAGCAAAAATATAACTCATCCATAAAAGTAATGACTAATTCAGATTTGAAACTTAACATAGTATTAAAGCTAACAAAGGGATTGTTTACCTACGCTTCAATATAATAGTTTCATGTTCATGATTGCTTCAAAGATAAAAACCAACAAGAATGAAAGATAATCTGACAAAAGAAGGAGAGATTTTAGGCTAGGGAGAATGAGAAATTATAATAATCTATAAACTTAGTTTATACTAATAATGACTATTTTGGAGATGAAGCTTAACATGGTATCCAAACTACCAAAAAGATTGTTTAGTTACCTACACTCTGACATCAAATTTTCGTGTCCGCGCTTTCATAAAAAAATAAGTACTAACAAGAAGAGACAAATCTCCATGAAACTGTTAGAAAGTTCTGGAGAACGAATAACTAAAATTATCTTTAAACTTAATGTGTATATATATAATGACAAGTTCAGAGATGAAACTAAACATAGCATCAAAGCTAGCAAAAAAAATTGGTTAATTACATATGGTTGGATAAAATATTTTTATGTCCACGCTTACGAGAAAGATAAGACTCGGTAAGGAAAGTCAATTCTCCCAAAACATGGAGAAATTTGACAGTAAAGAATGAATAAAAAATAATGTGTAAACTTACTTTACATAAATAATATGATTACTTTAGAGATGAAGCTTAACATGGTATCAAAACTACCAAAAATGTTGTTTATCTACGCTATAATATTATCGTTTCTTGAATATGTTTGCGTGAAAAATAAGAATCAATAAAAAAACAATTCTTATAAAACGAAGAAAGAGCTCTAGATAGAGAGAAAGAAAATTAAGGATAAATTAAAGAAAGAAATCAAGATTTTGAATTATAAATCCAAAAGGAAATGACAATAGAAGACTATGAACATTGTATATAAAAAAGTGTTTTAAAATAAATTTTAAACCAGTTTTTTGTCTATTTTAATTATTTTTTGGTTTTGATAAAATAATTAGTTTTCGTTAGTTTTTATAGATATATATTTTTATTTTTTATATTTTTTATCTGTTGAACATATGTCTTACATTGTTTTCATATTTGTGTTTTGTTTATTATTAAAAACAAATTTAGTAATTTGACTAATGTGATTATTAAATGAAACTTCTCTTTCCGAGCAAGGCAGACGAAACACCTATTACTTGAATAAAATCTAACAAATTATAGTAAAAATACATTACTGAATCTTTATTCAACCATTGGACGTTGAAAGGACTTCAACTAAAATAAAGTATTTAACATGGAAGAAAATTTCTTCAAATCTTTCCTTATATATTTAAATATATTTTTTATATTATTCAGGCGAAAATTTGTAGCACAAAATATACAAATCAATATTAAATATACTCTCGTATCCTTGTTGTTTACTTTATACTCTATATATTTTTAATGTTTTATGCTAGTTAATTACTATGACTTTTACTAGGTAAGGTGCATGCATGACGTTGATGTTTACTAGAATAGATGTCTAATTATGAAAACGAGTTCTTGTCAATGTGACCTGAATAAGGGTTATGATGACTTTGATGGATCAACCATTTTTCCGTGTTAAGATTAGTCAAATAAAACATCAATGAGTAGGTCGGATCACCGAAGGGTTTTTCATTGAATGAGTACGTATGCAATGCAACAGAAGGTGTGTAACTCCATACTCGAAGTGAGTAGGCGACGAGCACACACAAGACAATCCATATTACGAACTCCAACTTTGGTACCAAATATAGAGGACGGCTCAAGCCAATTGGCAGTACATATGTAAACAATAGGTCAATAGCTACTTCTGATTCGATGAAAAGTCATAGCTGGACGAGTCAAAGAGATTCCAAATGTTGCTTTGCATCTCTAAGAGCTATTTCTTCGTATTTTGTCCTTAGTTGCATGTGTACTAATAATTAATTGCGAATATGTCACACATCTTTAATAAGAAAGCAAATCAAAGTTTTAGCCTATTTAGCTGGAGTACCAATCATTTCAAAGTCTTGTATTTCTCTTAAATAGAATTCTTTTTCACCATTCGAAAATCGAAAGAAATTCCAAAATTGTTTAAAACTCATTTCTAAACATTGAGGAAACACGATTATAATGTTCAAAACATGTCCTTCTACACTCAAAAAAGGTTTCAAATTTTTTCCAAATCCCTTAAACATTCAGTGTTTATTTCCTTCCACCAAAATGTGTAACCTATCATCGACTAGTCTGTTTCCACAATATTGGAAATTCTAATGAAACATGATATATTTATTTTTACATAGATTTTTTTTATCAAATATAGTCAAGAAATCCTTTTGGAAATTTATTTATATAAGAATTCTTTTAGAAACTTTAAGAACATATATATATATATATATATATACATAATAATAATAATAATATAAAAGAATACTACAATTGCGAGAAACAACAACGGCAAAGACAAATCCGAGTATACGATCAGAAGGATATATTGTCCGATTCTTCTTGTACTTCAGTCGTTGGACCACCATCTAACTATTGGATGACTAAGAAAACTGTTGAGACGTTTGTTTATTACAATATCTTAGCAGAATTTACAAACCCGTTGAGATAACGCTTATCAATCTGAAGAATCATTTATCCCGCTTATCAATCTGAAGAATCATTTATCCCCCAAGATATAACAACCACCGTTTCATATTAAGACTATATGACCGTACATCAAACTTTGTAATATTTAGAACTTTCGCGAAATTATACTTTATATAAGAAACAAGCAAAGGGTAATTGTAGAAAAGAAGATGTTTTATTTTTTTATATTGTGTGTATAATGCAATGTCTACAATTCATATATGTAAGAGTCGAGAAGGCTAAATAATGGAAAGCAATATACACAAACATACAAGAATATGTAACTACGGAAAAAAATCATAATATGTAATATTGAGCCAAGGGTCTTCTTCTTCTTGCTTACACTCCCCCTCAAGTTGGTATGTAGGGATCCTTCATACCCAACTTGCAAACAAACTTCATGGAACAACCTGCTATCAACTCCTTTTGTTAATATATCAGCAAGTTGTTCATTGAACCTGACAAATGGAAAACATATGATACCAGAGTCCAACTTCTCTCTTATGAAATTCCTGTTAACTTCTACGTGTTTAGTTCTATCATGTTGAACCGGATTGTGAGCAATGCTGATGGTAGCCTCATTATCAGAAAACAGCTTCATTTTCTCTTCATGGTTAAAACCGATCTCAGTGAGAAATCTTGTCAGCCACAAAATTTCCCTCAGACCTTTATTCATCCCTCTAAACTCAGCTTCAGTGCTAGATAATGAGACTACTTTTTGCTTCTTACTCTTCCAGCTCACAAGATTTCCACCAACGAATGTTAGATATCCTGCAGTTGATTTCCTATCATTGTAGTCCGCTGCCCAATTTGCATCTGTATAACCATGAATCTTCAAGTGCTGGTTCTTTGTGAACATGATTCCTTTACCCAGAGATCCCTTCAAGTATCGTAATATTCGGCGAATGCTTCTTCTTTTGTTGGAAAAGGAACACTTCTCAAGAAAAGTGTAGACCCGATCTTCCTAAACGATTTTGTTGTAGTGTTTAATATCAGCCATACACTCCATGGGGTTTGGACGGCGAAAATTGATTTCACGCCACAACCCTTGTAGCGATTTGTAAAATTGTTCCACACTTCCTCCTCCTTGTTTAAGTTGTAAGACTCGCTGAGCGAGCTCATAGATCTGAGAAGTATCAGTGCCATCAGAGTAAGTATTAGCAGGGGAATCCCATACCTCTTTTGCCTTCGGGAATCTGATGAAATTTCCGATGAGAGAGGGTTCCATAGAGTTTATTAACCATCCTTTCAATCGCATTCTCGGTGCGCCACTTCCGATAAGACGGATCTGTAGTTGGAGGAGGTGCCAATTCACCATTGATATAAACCATTTGTCTTTTCCTGAGATATACATCTCGACAACTTGGGACCATAGAGCATAGTTGCTCCCATTGAGTTTAATTCCAACAGAACCACCTGTAGATTCAGAAGAGATATGAGTTAGAGATGCTTTTTGGATGACTTCATCCATTTTTGTAGTAAGATCGTTCATGAGGGTCAGGGATTGGTTTTCGATGGGTTCCATATAAAAAAGAAAATTTCAATCAGGAACAAGATCTTCCTTGCTCTGATACCATGTAGAAAAGAAGATGTTTTATTCTTTATATTGTTTGTATAATATAATGTCTACAACTCATATATGTAGGAGCCGAGAAGGCTAAATAATGGAATGCAATATACACAAGTATACAAGAATATGTAACAAAGGAAAAAATCATAATATGTAATATTGAGCCAACGGTCTTCTTCTTCTTGCTTACAGTAATCAAATTAACTTTCACCAAATATTTTTGTATCACTTCATTACATCACAAACGTATATTAGTATATATATATATATATATATGTTTTACATATGACAAAGGAAACGCCACATCCTGATAGATGATGATATTTATTGAATAGGAAATAGACACATGTCCTCTGTGGAGAACATTTTTATCTTTGTATGCGTATAAAAAATTTTAGTATGGTCGTTCACCAGGAATATTGCCTTTAGGATCATAGTAGCAAGCGAAAAAAGTTCCACCATTATCACACCTTACTTTGGCACACCCAACCGACACCGACTTTCTCCATACAACCTGAGTATATTGAAGACAATTTGTCCCAGCAGCACATGTGTTAGTCTGGTAATTGTATTGAGGCCTCACCATAGCCCAGAGGCTCACAGCCTGCACAGCGGAATCATCACTGAAGAATGCTGCTATGGTTTTGCCGTAGGGAGCATTTGCTAAAATGAGATGGCAGTCGCCTCTTAGCCTGGCGTAGCTTCGAGCATAGCCAGCTAGCATCTCATGCCATACCAGAGGACCCACATATACTTGAGATCGAACACGGTTGAGAGCACTCAAGTAGTCTTGTGGTCCGTCTTGGGCATTCAGGGGAGCAGCAAAAGCTAGTACAAGAGCTGTAACAACCTGACCTGCGGTTCTTTTAAATATTTTTGTTACTAATTCATAATCCCGGTTTAATTTAATTAAATTATTTCCTTCTTAATTAATATTTTTTAATTTTTTTTATCTTCTGCGAAACCCATTAGTTCAGCCCAATCCAGTTAAATTAACGCTAATTATAAATATCCCTTAATTATTCTCACTTTTAGAAAATCCTAGCCACATTCTTCTCTTCTCTCCTCCTTCTCTCAGCCACGCCAACCTCTCCTTTTCTCCCTCACCATGGCTCTCTTCCTCTCTCTCTCCTTGGGCTGACTCGACTGAAAGCAGAGGGAACTCGAGCATTTATTGTGAGAGGCTCTTTCTTGTTCTTCATTCTCCTTCAGCACCTTCTTATTCCCTTGCCGCCACCTTACGTGATGTTTTCCCGACGAACCGTGAGGATCTACGCAACCAAATACCTTTCAAATTGAAGCCCCGAGTGTCAGATTTCTAATAAGACCAAGTTCATATAGATCGGAGATCTGTGCCGAGAGATATCGCCGTTTCCATGTTGGGTATCCAGATCTGCATTTGGCTAAGGTGAGGATTAGATCTAAGATTTTTTCTCATTCCTCTGTCTTCTTTTGGTGTGTTAAGACTACATCTGATGAGACTAGGATGTTTCCATGTGCATTTAGGCAAATCCATATATATATTTATATAACTAAAAAGAATCATGATCTCATTAGAGGAAGAACCATCATATTTGATTGTTCACCGAATGTGTGGTTAGTGTTTGGTAGAAATAACTAGATCAGGTGTCTTTCTCGTTGAGAAGTGCCGAGTGTGGGCGTGTGTGCTGGGTTATGTGCCGTCTGTGTGACCGTGGCAGTAATCCATTCGTCTAGTGATGTGACGACCTGCGGGCCTTGTCTGTGTGACCGCCAGTTTTACTGTCTTTGTGACAGGGTGAGATGTTGACCTGTGTCCGAGTGACAAGGTGGTTTGGCCTAGGTTTTTAGGCGGGACGGAGACTTCTCAGTACTTGTTAGTTGATTGTGCGCTGCTAGAGTGCTTGTGTGTTCTTATTAGATTTATTCTTGATATGTTGGTGGAAAATGAATGAGTAAGGAGGGAGGCTGGTCTGGTTCTCACTGAGTAATTCACCAATTACTCACCCCTCTATCTCTATCTATTTTTGTAGGTTAGATGGATCAGCTATTTCTATGTTGTTGATTGTTACCTAAGGCATTTTCGATCCTGGCAGACCTGAGGCTCACCGAAGGACTGTGGTCCTAACATGTCTAACTATCCGGTTATCTAGGAAGCCCGAGATAGAGATGTTACAATTAGTATCAGAGCCCAGGTAGATCTCCTAGCTCTGTCCTAGGAGTCGCGCCCGTGTTTTTATCGCGTTTTCGAAAATGTTTTCTTAAAACCTTTTTAAATGTTTTCAAACCTAGAACAATAACAAATTATAGAGGCTGATCTGATGGATGTTCTCTTTCTATTTTTTTCATTTCCTTCTTCCTTTATTTTATTTCCTCAAGCTTGAGGGACCAGCCGCGCAGGGATAAGTCAGACCAGGAGGGTCTGTTCTGCACCATCTTGTCATTTTCTTCTTTCCTTTCCTGTAAATTTTTTTCTTATTTAATCCATTTCCTTTGTCCTCATTATGAACTCCTCTATATCATTTCTTCTCTTTTGTTTCTTCACCATAAAAGTTCCACCACTTCTTCTTATTTTTTCTCTTGCCAACAACTTCTTTCCTTCATTTCTTCTTCCATGTTTCCTCCTATGCTCTTCCCTCTACCTTTCACCTAAAACCTTTTCAACCATTCTCTTTTTCTCATTTCCCTCTCAATGCATCCCTTAATCTTTTCTTCATTTCCTCTCGTAATCTTTGTCATTTCCTTCTGTTGTCCGTAATTCCTATCTCGAGCGTTCATTTCATATACGCTCTTGTATTTGGAGGGATTTGGAGACGAATCCTCTGTAAAGGGAGAAGATTGTAACAATCCGACCTCCAGTTCTCTTAAATATCGGTTGTTATTAATTCATAATCCCGGTTTAATTTAATTAAATCATTTCCTTCTTAATTAATATTTTCTAATCTTTTTTATCTCCTGCCAAACCCATTAGCCCAGTCCAGCCTAGTTAAATTAACGCTAATTATTAATATCCCTTAATTTCTTATTCTCACCTTTAGAATCCTAGCCACATTCTTCTCTTATCTCTTCCTCCTTCTCTCAGCCACGCCAACCTCTCCTTTTCTCCCTCACCGTGGCTCTCTTCCTCTCTCTCCCCTTGGGCTGCCTCTCTCTTGGTCTTCCTTCTCCTTCGTCACCTTCTTATTCCCTTGCCGCCACCTTACGCGAAGTTTTCCCGGCGAACCGTGAGGATCTACACGACGAGCTATCTCTATCAAATTGAAGCCCCAAGTGTCAACTTTCTAAGAAGACTAAGTTCATCCAGATCGGTGATCTGTGCCAGGAGACGCTGTTTCCGTTTTGGGTATCCAGATCAGGTCTCTGTCTCGGTTGAGAAGTGTCGAGTGCGGGCGTGTATGCTGGGTTATGTGTCGTCTGTGTGACCGTGGCAGTAATCCATTCGTCTGGTGGAGTGACAACCCACGGGGTCTGTCTGTGTGACAACCGGTTTTACTATCTGTGTGACAGGGTGAGATGTCGACCTGTGTCCGAGTGATAAGGTGGTTTGGCCTAGATTGGTAGGTGGGACGGAGACTTCTCAGTACTTGTTAGTTGATTGTGCGCTGCTAGAGTGCTTGTGTGTTCGTATTGGATTTATTCTTGATATGTTGGTGGAAAATGAATGAGTGGAGAGGGAGCCTGGTCTAGTTCTCACTGAGTAATTCCCTAATTACTCACTCATCTATCTCTATCTATTTTTGTAGGTTAGATGGATCAGCTATGTCTATGTCGTTGATTGTTATCTAGAGCGTTTTTGATCCTGACGACCTGAGGTTTACCGAAAAATTGTGGTCCTAACAGTCTGATTCTCAGGTTTTCTAAGAAACCCGAGATAGGAATGTTACAAGAGCAATGGCCAAGAGTAAAAGAGTATGATAGGAGTTAAACATCTTCATTTTTTTGTAGTGGTTTTATTGGTAAGGAGCGAGGGTTTATATAGAAACAACATATACGTTGGGATACTTTAAATATCAGAACTTTGGAAATATTTTTTGCAACTGCAGACACTTGTAGTAATTATATTGTTAACCTGTTGTACCACGTCAAATGCGACGCGGTCTAATTTAGGAAAAACAAAAACAAAAAATGCGTAACAAAGAAAGTTGACTTACCGAAGATAAATAGATAATAAATGATAAAATGTTAGAAATTTGTATGCATTAAACGCATCACAGTTACATTGTCGTACATATTATCAAAAAAAAGGGAAATCGGTCAATTAAATACCCAACTTACAAAGTTTATATTTTTTTTTTGGCGAAATTGTATAAGTTGGATATTTAAATGACCGATTTCCCATTAAAAAAATCTGGTTGATGAGAAATTACTTCGTAAAACTATTCAATCAAAAAACTAAAATTTATTAATTCGTGAAACAGCATATTAATATAAAAGAGGCGGATCTGAGAAAAATATTTTAGCAAAATATTTTAGACAATATACCAACAAAATATTTTAGACAATATAGCAATAAATCTTAAGTTTTTGCCCCTGATTAACCCTCCATTCACCACAAAAACGACTGGATTGAATCAATTATTTCAATACTTTACTAGATTTTTCTTCATATATCTAAATATTTTTTATATTTATTACTATCTTAACATGCAGTTGTAAAAATTTAAATATTTTGATATATTATGATATATTAGACTTATTTATTATATAATGTTGAAATCAGTCAATACGACTTATTTCTACTTAGAAAATACTATTTTGGTATTTTCATGACTTATGTGTTTGATTTTAATATAATATTTTAAGTAATGCATTTTCTTTTTTAATGCATTTTCTTTTTTAATGCATTTCATTAATATAATGCATTTTCTTTTGGAATGAAAGAATTTTGTATTCATAATAAAATTAATAACATCTTAAGTAATTAATACAAAACATTGATTACAACTTTACAAGTTGTAAATTTACAACATAATAAGTAAAATAATACACTTGTAAATCACACATAAATTATAAATAGCTAATTTTTGATCTATGTTTGGGCTGGGGTTAGAATATCTATGACATATTGTATAACACTCACACATATTTATTAGCTATTTATTAAATTACACATATGTGTGAAATAATTCGTATTAACATATTTATTAAATATTTTACCTAATTATGTCACAGATAATACACATATTTATTAGCTAATTATTAAATTATTAAATATATGTGTATTAAATATTCTATCTAATTATGTTACACAATATGTCACACATAATACACATATTTATTAAATATTTTAGAAAATATAGCAATAAATAGCTAATAAATATGTGTATTATGTGTGAGTGTTATAAATATGTGTAATTTGCGACATATGTTTTGACTTGGAGAAACTTTCTCTTTATTCTTCTTTTGATATTTTTCTTCATATTCACCATTTTTGTGTTTTTGACTTATTTTCCTTATCTTTTTTGGTTTTCTTCACCATTTTCATTTTTTACCATATTCATCTAATTCATCTTCTCTTACTTATTATTCAATCGGTTTTTCTTTATCTTCATCATCCTCTGATTTTATTTCTTTCTTCTCTGAAATCTTCAACCTGTTTTTATTCTTCTTTCTCCAACTATTTTCTTCATTATTTTCATCTAATGGGTCTTATATATTTTTATTTATCCATGTTTTCGTCTTCCTTGTCTTTTAAGACCTTCAGGTTAGTCTAAACAGTAGAAGAAGAATTAAAATCTTATTTAGGTAGCTTTGAGAAAGGATACAGGTATGAAACATCATATGTAGCTCGCTTTGACAGTAACACATCGATCAACAATGGTACATTTGTAATTCACTCGTCAAGTAAAGGGTCTCTTCCAAGAATGCATCCCAATTAACCAAATATGATTTCGATAGACTTAAACTTTCTATACTGAAAAAAATTAAAACATAACTTACTGAAGCAAAAAAAAAGAAGAAGAAGAAACCACTAAAGGAGAGATAGAAGTGGAGATCAGCAAATCTGTTTGCTTTAGATCGACGCTACGTAAATACTCGTTTGAGAATGTATGTTCTTCAAAAACAAACAGAGTTTCAGACGAATCTAACGATAACCTTATGCTTAGCATGTGAATGAAATGTCCAATGGTCATTTCTAAGGATGCTAAAATGGATAAACCCACTCCATTTACATCTGCTCCATTTAGATCAACCACATTTGACCCTTAACCTGTTAAAAATCCTTTGGTTTCAAAGGTCCAATATGATTTTTTTTTTCTGAGAAAACATGGTTCTGATGGGTTCGAGAAGATAAGACCGATTGATTGTCTCATTTTCACACATCCATTTTTTTTTATAATTGTTTGATGAAATCTTAAGGAGGTGGGGTGATTAATCTTAAGACTGGTTTCAATATCAGAATCAAAGGAGTTGAAAAAACGCTTTGAAGAGATTCTAAAACTTTGGACAGAGGCTTTCTGCAATGTTGGCTTATGTTTTAACAAAAAAGGACATATCATGGGTCATGAAGCTAAAGGAGCTCGCAAACTTTGATGTGAGGAACCACCTTGTACCAATTTTGTTTCTTAAAGTCTTATTACAAACTGAAGACGATGACCTTTAACAGGTCCACCTCTAGGTCGTGGTACATATTTTGTGCAGTTTACAGATGAACAAGCTGAAGGCAATGGAGTATTAAGAAAAAAAAGACGTTTCCTGGTTTAAAATCCTGAAAAAGAGCTCTTCATATTTTCTCAAAATGACTTAAGACGTTTTTTCCCACATCCAAAACCCTTAATGGAAGAAAATTATCTACATAAGTATAGATTTGCTAGTAGGATACCCTCTCTGGCTTTGAAGTATGATGTGCAAGTTGGTATTATGTTTGACACTCTCTTCTTCTTTCACTTAGCTGGAAAGAAAATCTTTTCGTTGCAAGAGTTGATTCAAACTGAAATAGAATTGCACAAGCAATTCAAGGCAATTTTTGAGATGGATGCTGAAGAGTTTGATGCCTTAAAGGGATATGTGCTTACTTTATCAGACCTGTGTTACAATGGTGATAACAAACAATTACAGGTGCAAACAGTGATTACATCCATTGACAATGAATTAGCGTTATTATCATCAAATCAGGGACCAATGCTTGGAATTTTCTTTTGGTGTTGAAGACATAATTAAAGAAGGAGCAAGAGCTAATACATTCTTCAGTCTCTTGAAGCTTGATGGCATGGACTACATGCTGCGAGATCACAAGAGGACGACATCAATGTAGATGATTGGTTCCAGTTTACAGATTGTAAATGGAGTTAAATTGTAAAATAAGTGAGGTTAAATTTTTTATATATTTGTACAAATAAAAGGTATCAATAATAAGATAAACATAGAATATACTCAAATATAAACACACTTCTATTATAGAGTTCCTCATTTTAGAGTAAAAAATAGAAGAATACATTGGACATTTGATGCGACAGGTATTGTCCTAGCAAGTTTTACTCTAAATAAAATAACAAAGTTGCAAGTGCACAACTGATCGGTTGTGGTACTTAGGGATCAAAATTACAGGGATTTATGTGCCTAGTGTTTTCTTACGATTTCTAATAAGTTTATATCTGGACTAAATCGGTTTAAAGGGGTTTGGGGTGTGTCACGATATAAACTAAGAAAAGCAAGCAAATGAAAACTATCTAAGAAAGCAAGTAAACAAATCACGAATTTGTAAGCAATAATAAAATATGTTGGGCTTTCGGGAACTTTCTAGAGGATCATAATCAGTTTCGAACAACTAAGGTTTTTAGATTGGGATTTTCTGGTGATAAAATTATCTAAGGGTTCTAGAGCTAAAGTACGGGGGTATGACTACGTCACTCTCGTGTCATAACCAACTTCCATCCACGACCCTGACTAGTAGCTTTCGTCTCTGGCCCCAGTAACAGGTAAACGCAATAGCTTGTACAAGACTCGTCTGTACACACGATTTACCCCTAGGTAGATTTTGTATCCTATGGCAAAATCGCTCCTTTCATTCTAACTCAGACAGATAATGAAAATTTTCGCAACACTAAGTATCTAGATCAAACGCCAGGTGATCAATCAAGCATACATGCCTTAAAAATAAGAATAAACAAAGAACATAAATAAAAATCATAGATCTAAAAACCTAGATGCCTTAATTGATTATGAGAGCTCCTTTCAGGAACCCTATGCCCAACAAGGGATCTACTCAGATATAGTTGAGCTCGACATCATCATGTGTTTTAATGAAAACAATAAAAAAGGTAAACAAAAAAATGATGAAAAGCTTCTCTATTTATGAATCCAATGTTGAAATCTTCTCTACAAATCGATAAAAACGGCTAAAGAATTTGTCTTTATCTAAAGCATGAAAGAGATGCATAAAATAACCTAGAAGACAAATATTTAGTCTTCAATACTTCACGAGTATATATTAGTACAGTTGTATGAATTTTATATTTGAGTTTTTGTGATTACTAGATGGTACTTTATTATTATAACGTTTTTTTTTGGGAATATAAAAAAAGGATTTAGGATGGTTGAAAATCGGAATGTAAAAGCTGTTTAGGGCTTCGGATTAAAGGTCAGAAGTAAGTTGGGCTTAAAATGGGCTTCTCTAGATCAAGGATGGCTGGCCGCGATCATGAGAGGCGTGACCGTAGGGAAATAGTGGTTGGCCGCGGTGGTGTCCTGCTGGCCGCAGAGAATGGAGGTCTGGCCGTGGTCGCAAAGCTTCGAGGCAGCTTCATTCGTCTTTGTGGCAAATGAAATATTTTGAGATCCAACTGTTCGAATGTCTCCAAACCAATTACATTTGAAAGCTGGTTGAGGCTTCTGTTAAGTGTCCAAATTTCGGGATGATCAGACAGTGAAAAGGTCTTTGTCTTTCCTTGAGAGTTCTGACGCTCTGAATTTATCCAAAAATGCTCTTTTGCTCTAATTTGCATATCTTTCTCCCAAATTACTTGAAAACTCTTTTAAAATCTAAAAACATAGAAATATTTTGTAAACATTTGAAACAGAATAAAAACACCTGCAAAAAATATTAAAGTGATCAATAAAAATAGTCAAAAAACCTGAATATAGGGTTGTATTTAATGTATTTGTTATTCTTTAATTATTCCAAAAATTTCTCCACTCGTATCGACCTGATGAAACTTTACTTTTTGATATTTTGAGTTCCTTTTGGCCAATTCCTTCTAACAAATTTCATGATTGCCAGTTATTTCGACTTTATTCATTGTCATTTGCTAAATCAATCTTTTTAATTTAAACCTAAACTACGCATTTTTTTTTGAAATGTACCTAAATTAAGTTTCATTAAAAAATATCAGTCCAAACGTAAAGTTCGAAATGTTATTTTTATACTAGTGGGTTCTTTTTGGTAAAATTTTTCTTTCCTCCTTGTGCGCCCAAGTGTGAACCTGCCCAACTACGATTCTAAATACAATGGGACTTCTGGTCGCCTCTTCCCTCATAAATAGGAAGTTTAATCTTACGCGAACACCAGATGCACTAGTTAGCGATCCGAGGTAAAAATGGGCTATTATTGTATCCTCGATTATAGAATCGATGTCAGGGGCCAGGCTCGTTGCTTAGTGAAATTTTGATTTCATAATTGAGAGCTCTTTTTGGAAAACTGTTGCTTCGTGATTAGTGACCTGAGGAAGAAAAAGTTTATCCTCGTGTTCCATCGTTATTGACAGTGTTCAGATTTGGGTTTTGGATGTCCATTTCCTAAGGTGCATCAAAGCTTTCGCCCATAGGCAAAGATGGTGGTGGCGGAATAGGATTACTTTTGAGTTTGTAAGTTATTCGAGCAGGTAGCTTGTTGATTACTGTATTCAACTATTCGAGGTCGGTCCGGTAATTTGAGTTCGAAAGATCTTAAGTCGATCAAATTTTATTTAAGTTCTTAGTTACAGTTCGTTCGGTTCGGAGGATTCTCGACGAACTCGATACAATATTCAGGTCTCTATTCTCCGGGTCCGAAAAAGATCTCTTCTACAGTAACAATTCTACTATTTATAGTACGCAAACGAGGAGACGTTCTAGGGCTTTTCGCTTGGTTCTCACCGCCTCTCGTCGCTGGGCTTCTCCTTGATGGGCCGCGCTGTCAGGCCAGGCCCATTTCGGCTAAGACCATCGTAAACCGGAGTCAATTGGGCCGATCTCGGTCTTTAACCGGTCCGGACCGGGGAGCGGAGCGTACCACCAACAGTTGGTCCCCCCCCCCAGTTCGGTAAACAGACCTGACTGACTTTGCCGAATTTATAGTTGGATCGGTTACAGGCCGAGGTCGGTGACGTCGAGTTCCCAGTTCGCACCTTTCGTTATCCCTGGTGTCTTGACAAGGGTATTTAAGTACTTTCGCTTGCGGGGAACTGAAAAGACGCGTTGGTTTAGGCGGGAAATCGAGACGTTACGGAGCATGGAACTCGAGAAGTCGTAATGATTCGCTCTTTTTCTATAAATAGGGTTCAGCTCTCCCCATTTCCTACTTTCGCTCCTACTGCCAAGGTATTTGCTCTCCCTTCTCTCTAACTTTTCTTCTTTCTCTCTCTAGAATTTGCGGTCGCCGTCCGCCGTGCTCTCTCGTCGACGATCACTTCCTCAAGCTTTCTGACAATGTCTTCCGACTCTTCTTCCAATTCCGAGGCCGCGATACTTCCCGAACACCGCAGGGAGGATTCTTCTACCGAGATCTCGAGCTCGGGGTCTACGGAGCATTCTTCGAATGCATCTCTGATTCGGAAGAACTCCCGGGTCGTCGAGGTCGGTTCTGGGAGCCGAGTTCCGATTCGGGCTCCGGAGCGGATAGATCGGAATCCCCGCGAACCCGAGGGCCAAGTTCTTACCGATCTGATCCTGGAGCGAGAGCCCGATGTGAAGACGGACGAGGACGCTCCACTGCGCGAGGTCGGGGAAGAGGAGGCGCAAGATCCCAACGACGACGACATGATGCCGATCGTGGATCGGCCGTGTGTATGCGCCCCGGTAAAATCCACACTGTCATCTCCAGAGACAGTTCGGGCCGCTATGCTGATCGCCGGAGCCCCTCCCGGGATCATTATCCAGGTTCCCGAACCAAATGAGCGTCCTTGGGACGCACCCGAGGACTTCATCTGTGTTTATGAAGCCTACTTCCGCGAGGCCGGGTTGAAATTTCCCCTGCCTCGCTTGTTGTTTGCATACTGTAACCGTCGCGGCTGCGCGATCTCGCAGCTTCAGCCGGCGTCGATAGTAAACTTTGTTGGGATCCTCCAGCTCGGTCGTGACATCCGGACTCACATCAACGTTGTTCAATTCGAGGAGCTTTTTATCATGAAGGTCTCGGCGGCAAAGAGTTGGTTTCTGTCGGTGAATTGCAACCCGAAGTTTGACCTGGTGACCGGGAACAAGGCTAGCAAGTTTCCGAACTGGGATCAGAGCTACTTTTTTGTCCGGGTGGATTCGGTATCTGCTGAGAATCCGGAGAGCACGTTCCGGACAGACTGGTGTATTGATTTTGGTATATATCTCACGGTTAACTCCTCTATTTCTTGGTCGATACTAACAAATCTTTTCATGCTTATGCAGATCGCCACGTTCCAGGGTTCATTCAACACTCCCTCACATCCGACCTTGCGAAGCAGCTGAGTATCGCCGGTCAGCGTCGTTGGCCGCTTGCGTATCGGGAGAAGGTTGATCGTCGGATCAAGAGAGCTCAGGACAGAGGTACGAATTCCCAGGTCGCCCTTTGAATTATTTTTATCTTTCAGATTATGGTTGACACCTGTTTTTTGTAGCCAAAACTAAAGCGGAACCCAGCTCGTCGAGGCCGGTGCCAAAGAAGAAGAAAGCGAAGAAGACTAGCAAACCTAGTCGGAGAAGGATGGCATTCGACAGGTCGGATATCCCTATAATGGACTTTGGAGCTGACGAGGAAGACGATAATGCCCTAATCGACGTCGTTGGTCTCGACGGGAACGAGGCCGGTGAGGGCGTTGAGCTCGCGGTTGGGGACGGGACCGACAATATCCCGGTCGGCCCGTTTGACCCTTTGCTCCCATCCGTGGAGCCTGAGGGCGATGTGACGGGCACTAGTATTCCTGAGGCGACCCCTCAGCCTCAAATGGAGGAGGGGGAAATTGGTGAGCAGGACGAAGATGAGCTCACCATAGCCGACCGTGCCCGCAAGAAGAAGGGCAAGTCCGTGAAGAAGTCGTCTCGGAAGAGGGGTGGTGAGCCGAGACGGCCGCGAGTGAGGGGACTTTGGTCCTTCATGACTCACCAAATGCTTCTCAGGTTCCTCCGGCAGATCCGGTTGCCGAAACGGAGAACCCGAGGTCGTCCAAGAGGCGTCGTACTTCCGACTCCTCCTCTTTCTCGGTCCGACTCAAGTAAAAAAAGGACCGATCTTTCTTCGACGACTCGTCTGCCTGCGCCGAACTCTTCAGGCAGATCGTGCCGGCCTCGTCTCCGATGCCTGAGACAAAAGACCTTTTCCGCCCCAAGTCTTATGCTCGGGTCGCGAAATCTGCCTCTGCTGTAAGTTTCTCCTCGTTCTAAATACTTGGGCCTTTTTTTTTTTTTTTTTTTGAAGTGTTTTAACTTGGGTTTTATTTTCAGCTCGTCTGTGACACCAACGAGCTCGTTCGCGAGTATGACTCCGAGGTCGAGAGGTTGAGGAGGATTAACGCCGAGACTGCTGCTGAGAGGGCGTCTCTGGAAACGTCGTACCGGGACGAGAAGGAGAGGTACGAGGCAGTTGTACTGGCCTTCACCGAAAAGGAGAAGGAGAACGCGGCTCTGAAAGAGCAGGTCGAGGCCATGATGAAGCGGACTGTCGAGCTAGAGGGGGACGTAGACGCTCTGTCCAAGTCTTTCAAGGCCAGCGAGCTCGAGAGGCGGAAGTACCGGGAGGCCGAGTCGAAGAGCAGGAAGATGTTGGCCGCCCTTAGAACCAAGAGTGAGGGGAAGCTCGCCAAGATGAAGGACTTTATGGATAAGTCCGAAGTCCGAAAGGCGCCATTCCTCAAGCTTAACCAGGCGACTGCTCTGGTCGGCTTCTGCGACTTCCTCAGGCGCGAGCACAACATGGTCGTTCCGCCTCACATCACAAAGATGTATGGGCGCAGGATCAAAAACTGCACAAAGGAGGTCGATGATGTCCCTCTCCCGCGGCTCGCAAATGAGGACTTCCTGCTTCCGAGCGATGACGACCTCATCCCGAGGATCGTGCTTCCGCCAGGAACGCAAGTTCCGGATGGTTTGGATCAGTTTGGCTCGAACTCCAAATCCATCTCGGCTGATCGGGCAGCGAGTCTCAAGAGTCCGGCGTCCGTTGCTCGCTAATAATCCTCCTTAGTTTTCCTTAGTTTTCTTTCCTGTTTTATTTTAATGTTGTAAAAACTATTCTGCCCGCGTAGCTCGGGGTTTTAACTTAGTATTTTGTTTTGACCGCCGTTTTTAGGCGATGTATTTGTTGCCGTCTAGTTCGGCAAGTTCGGATATTTAATGAATATGGTTTCCTTTATCCTTTGAATTTTCTTTTGATATTTATTACGAACTGTTGGGAGTTCGGCTTGTTTTGATTAAGTTTGGAGTTCGTGATGTTACTGTGACGATGCGGGCGAACTCGAGGGACTCTTCGAACTCGAATCGCGGTCGGCGGATTGCTGTTCGAAAGAGTGAGTGCGGGTTGGGTTCCGGCTTTGAATAGTGGGCACCGTGGGAGTGCGGGCGAGACAGATCTCGGCTTTTAAGATTGTATTCATGGGGAATACTTAGTTCGATCTCCTGGTCGGGGAGTCGATATATGGAGTTAGCTATAGAAATGAAAAAGATGGGTTTTTATTGGATTTGTAGCTGGACTCGAAATCGAGCTGCCTACGTACCCTTTTGCAAGGGATCAAGCCACTCGTAGTTCAGTTTACAGGGATGAGTTCGGCCGGAGCCGGACTGGTTTTTTTTTTTTTTTTTTTTTTAGTCCGAGCTCGTGGTAGCTGGGACTTAGTAGTAATACCGTTTCAGGTTGGCTGAGTTCCAGGATCGCGGGATCGGCGTTCCGTCGAGCTGCATGAGTTCGTAAACTCCGGGCTTGACGATTCTCATTATCTGATATGGACCTTCCCAGTTCGTTCCCAGTTTGCCTGCGTTTAGCTCCTCGGTGTTATGGAACACCTTGCGCAGAACGAGGTCGCCTTCATCGAAATGCCGACCTCGCATTTTCTTGTTGTAGTACCGAGCAGCGAGCTTTTGGTAGTTCTGGATTTGGAGAAGAGCTAGACAGCGTTGCTCTTCCAAGGTATCGAGGTTGTTCAGCATCATCTGGTCGTTGAGATCGGGGTTCTCGGGGAGCACGGAGTATCTCAAAGTTGGAATGCTCACCTCTGCCGGACAGAGGGCCTCAAGTCCGTATGCTAGAGAGAAGGGAGATCGCCCGGTCGATCGTCTGGGAGTAGTTCGGTGCGACCATAAGACTCCGTCGAGCTCGTCCGCCCAAGTGCCTTTCTTAGCATCGAGACGTTTCTTTATGCCGTCCAGAATTGTCTTGTTGGTTGCCTCGGCCTGGCCGTTGCCTTGCGGATATCGCGGGGTCGAGAAACTAAGACGGATTTTGAACTTGGCGCACCAATCATTGAACGTTCCAGCAATAAATTGTGGTCCGTTGTCTGTGACGATCTCGTGCGGGACCCCGTGTCAGCAAATGATATACTTCCACACAAATTTTTGAACGTCCAGTGCGGTAATCTCCGAGTATGCTTCGGCATCAATCCATTTTGTGAAGTAGTCGGTCATGACCAAGATATACTGCTTTTGATTCGTCGATCGGCATAAAGGACCAACGATGTCCATAGCCCACCGCATAAACGGGTACGGGGCCGTACTGGTTTGCAGCAGCTCGGTCGGCACGTTAATCATTGGACCGTGGCGCTGACACTTATCGCACTTCATGACGAACTTCTCGCAGTTCGCGTTCATTATTGGCCAGAAGTAACTGACTTTTTTGATTTTCAGAGCGAGAGACCGACCTCCGGAATGATTGCCGCCGGATCCTTCGTGGATTTCGCGCATGATTTCGACTGTTTCATTCCCGAAAACGCAGGCCATGAGTACTCCAGATGCATTCCAACGGAATAGCTTACCGTTATGCATTGTGTAATGGGCAGCCCGGACTTTGAGACGGCGAGCAGCCCACTTATCTTCGGGGACTTTGCCGGGGAGGAGGTATTCCCGCAGTTCGGCTGTCCAATCTTCGGTGGACTCGCTTTCCTGGCTTTCGCTGGTTGATGGACTGTGGAGTCCTTCGGTTATGTGCTCGAAGTCATGATCAGCGGCTAGGTCTTCCGGATCGTGCTCGGCGTTTTCTTTAAGCTCCTGCTCGGCATTCTTGTTTGTTCGGGTCGACTTCCTGTTTTCTGTACCCACCGAGGTCGGATTTTCGTCGTAGTTCCGTCGGCGAGTAGCAACGTTACATTTCAGCGTGGTTTTGATACTTGGTTCCGAGATACTTTCGACAGGGATCCTTCTCTTTAGATGCGGGTCGGAACTGGATGCCAGGGCGGCTAACGCGTCGGCGGACGAGTTTTCTCCGCGAGGGATTTTGGTGAGTTCGAACGTCTCGAACTTAGCGATGAGTATCTTAGTCGCTGTTAGGTATGCGTCCATTCGTTCATTTTTGGTCGTGTATTCTCCGCTTAACTGATGGCGATGAGCTGCGAATCGCAGAAAGCGTGAAGATGTCGCACACCGAGCTCGATAGCCAATCGCATCCCGACAAGTAGAGCTTCATACTCAGACTCATTGTTAGATGCTGGGAACTCAAGGCGGAACGACTGTTCGAGGATCTCGCCGTTAGGGCACTTGAGGCGGATTCCGATACCTGATCCCCGGTGAGATGACGATCCGTCGACGTGCAGAATCCATAGCTCGCGAGGCGGCTGTTCGACGACGAACTCTTTGGGGAGTTCGATCAGAAAGTCGGCGAGTACTTGGGATTTCATGCTGGTTCGATTCTTGTACTCTATGTCGTATTCACTTAGTTCGACGGCCCATTTCGCGAGGCGACCTGATTGGCTTGGACTATGTAGAATGGTTCGGAGTGGCTGGTCAGTCAAGACCGTAATTGAATGAGATTGGAAATATTGCCGAAGTTTCCGAGCAGAAACTACCACTGCAAGCGCCAATTTTTCTAAGGTCGGATACCTGGCCTCGGCGTCACTTAGCGATTTGCTGACATAAAATATTGGACGCTGTTCTTCCCTATCCTCGCGAACTAGAACACTGCTAACTGCCGATGTGGAAATAGCGATAAATAAGAAGAGCATCTCGCCGTGCTCGGGCTTAGCTAAAATGGGGGGTGTCGAGAGGTACGTTTTCAGCTGTTTGAAGGCGTCTTCGCACTCAGCGCTCCAGGTATGATGCTTGTGACCTCGTAACAACTGGTAGAACGGCAGACACTTATCCGTCGACCTGGAGATAAACCTGTTCAGGGCGGTGATTCGGCCTGTGAGTTTTTGTACTTCCCTCTTTGACGTCGGAGAAGGTAAGTCTAGAACTGCGGATATCTGCTTTGGGTTAGCCTCGATACCGCGCTCGGTGATGATGTAACCCAGGAATTCGCCTGCTGTTACACCGAAGGTGCATTTGGCGGGGTTGAGCTTCATCCCGTACTCGTTCAGAGTGTCGAAGCACGTCGATAGGTGCGATATATGATCCTTGGCGTGCAGGGATTTAACCAGCATGTCGCCGATGTATACTTCCATCGTTTTTCCGAGCTGGCTAGCGAACATGCGGTTCACGAGTCTTTGATAGGTGGCTCCCGCGTTTTTGAGGCCGAACGGCATGACCTTATAGCAGTAGATCCCTCGAGCTGTAATGAACGAAGTCTTTTCCCGATCGTCCGGATGCATTAAGATTTGGTTATACCCCGAAAAGGCATCCATGAAAGACAACAGTTCGTTGCCTGCCGTTGCCTCTACCAACCGATCGATGTGTGGCAGTGGGAAGCTATCCTTAGGACAGGCTTTGTTCAGGTCGGTAAAGTCGACGCAGATCCTCCATTTTCCATTCTTTTTCTTTACAACTATCGGGTTTGCTAGCCAGTCCGGGTATCGAACCTCTGTGATCGAACCGGCCTTGAGTAACTTTTCGACCTCATCGTTTACCGCTCGTGCCTTCTCGGGTCCAAGCTTGCGCCTCTTCTGTTTGATAGGTTTATATGTGGGATCGATGTTTAGCTCGTGGCAAGTGATGTCGGGATTGATTCCGGGCATGTCGCTGATATTCCATGCGAATGTGGAGACGTTTTTCTGGAGGAAACTGATGAGTGCTTCCCGGATACTGTTGTCGAGCTCGGCCCCTATGCCGACACATTTCGTTGGATCTGTTGGGTCAATGCCGACTTGGTCGACCTGGCTTTGCTTGGGTAGACCAAACTGGCTTTCTGCGGCCGTACGTCCGTCCTGAAGGGGGCTTATGACGCATGTCCGTGCCATGCTTAGTTTGCAATCGGTAAGGTGGCATAATCGAGACGCGGTCTGGCTTCCTTTGAGGGTGAAAATCCCTGATGGGGTCGGGAACTTGACGCACTGATGGAACGTTGAAGCGACAGCTTTCATGTCGAACAGCCAGGGCGTTCCCAAAATCGCATTGTATATCGCCGGTTTGATGAGTACCAAGAATTTGACCCGCCGACATAGATGGATATCTTCACTGTTCCTACTGTTCTTGTTTTTTCTCCAGTGAACCCGGTTAATGATTCCATGTAGGGCTTGATCTCGGAGTCCGGAAAATCCATGTTCTTTAATGTCTCTCGGAATATGACGTTTACCGAGCTCCCTGTGTCGATTAAGATTCTGCTGACTTCGACATCTCCGAGCTGGAGTTCGACGACGAGGCAATCATTGTGAGGCATATGCACTCCCCGCAGGTCGGCTTCTGTGAATAAAATTGGTACAGTTGTGACCGTTGTCTGGGGTTGCGAACTCGACGCTTGTCGGCTGTATTCTTTGAGAGCTCGGACGGAATAGTTGCATGATTCGAGGGCTCCCATAATCATGTTGACCTTCTTCCTGGTTTTTGGGACGTTTGGCTCTCTATTAGGTGCTTCCCGGTCTCGTTTCGGGGGAGCGACCTGTTCGTCATCGGAGTCGGTTGCCTTGGCAGCTTCTTGATTGCCAGGCTTGTTTGGTCGCGGGTTCGGCCGCCGAGGTCCCGGTTTAGGCAAATCTGCGGTGTCGATCTCGCCCTTGCGGAACTGTTGAAGTAAGAAATCCCTCAGATGTCGGCATTCCTCCGTGATATGCCCATATCGCTCGTGATACTCGCAAAAACGCTCACTCAGTGGCGTATCGTCGTCCTTGTGCCATGTGTTCCAAGATTTTGGAGGTCGTCCTGTCCTCTGGTTCGACGGTCCAGCTTGATTTACTACTCCGCGCGGTTTCCCGGGCTGGGTCTTCGTTTCCGAGCTCTCCTTGGGGGCTGGCGTTTGGCCTGGCTTTGTCGTTGAATACTGCCGATCCTTGGTGGCTTCTTCTTCTTCTTCCGTGATGAAGATGTTTGACTTATGGAGCGCGTCCTCGAGGGTGAGCGGTCTGTTCCTGCGAAGTTCTTTGTGAAAGGGGGATTTATACCACGTTTTCTGGTACAAAACCTCGAGAGCGGCTTCATCGTCCACTGTGCAGTGTGCTATGATCTGTTTGAAACGTGCCATGAAGTCTCGGAGCGACTCATTCTCGCTCTGTGATATCTCCCACAGCTCGGAGTTACGAGTTTTCTGCCCGATGAACATCGAGAAATGCTTTGCGAACTTCGTCGAGAGTTCCTTGTAGTTATCGATGGAGTCGGCCTCCAATCTTGAGAACCAGTCCAGAGCAATGCCTTCGAGGTGCTCGACGAACAACTGGCATTGAATCGCGTCCTTCTGTTCGGCCGATGTGAACTTCAGTCGGTTAATTACGATACCGAACGAGGTAAGGAAATGCCTCGGATCGGAGTTCCCCTCGTACGACCGTAGCTTAAACTTTTCTAAGTTTGGGACGGGGACGTTGGTGATCCGGGAAGTGAACGGTGTTTTCTGTGCTTCTTGGATTACACGGTCGATTTCAGGTGCTGAGCTGGTGGCTTGGTGAAACTTGGAACTGATCTCTCGCAATTGAGCCTGCATTCGCTCGATCTCCAGGTCGCGTGTTGTTGGTTAAGCTCGCACATGCTGAGATGGGCTCTCTGTCTACTAGTACTGCTGAACTACTGACCGTGCCACCGTGCATTGCGGGTCTCGCTCCTCTTGGAAGTCACTAATGAGGTTCCGTCTTCTGATCGGACTCTCTTGCTGTAGGTTGGAGATCTGTGCGGTGAGGGTTGCGAACTTCGCGTCGTTGCTTCTGACCAACTCTTGTATCTGCGCGGCGAAGGCGTTCATAAGCGCAGCTGGATCGAAGGCAACTTGAGCTCGATTTGGTGAGGTCGGGTGCGCCCCGGCGCTCGAGCTTGGCTCTGTCCTGACTTGTTGCGCTTCCGACTGGGGTTGTACGGGGCTGCGTTCGCATTCTTCCACAGACCCTTCGACCTGGTCCGTAGGCCCTCCGACCCGGGCGATCTCATCGTCACAGGTCATCTGACTTCCGACCTGGATTGGGGTCGGTTGTCTATCATTACTTGTCATATTGTCCTGGCCGATTACCGAACCGGCCCCACGGTGGGCGCCAATTGTTGATTACTGTATTCAACTATTCGAGGTCGGTCCGGTAATTTGAGTTCGAAAGATCTTAAGTCGATCAAATTTTATTTAAGTTCTTAGTTACAGTTCGTTCGGTTCGGAGGATTCTCGACGAACTCGATACAATATTCAGGTCTCTATTCTCCGGGTCCGAAAAAGATCCCTTCTACAGTAACAATTCTACTATTTATAGTACGCAAACGAGGAGACGTTCTAGG
Source organism: Eutrema salsugineum (assembly GCF_000478725.1). Lineage (NCBI taxonomy): Eukaryota > Viridiplantae > Streptophyta > Magnoliopsida > Brassicales > Brassicaceae > Eutrema > Eutrema salsugineum. The sequence continues at coordinate 11,456,078 of NW_006256414.1, read as the reverse complement.
GCTTCTCGCTTGGTTCTCACCGCCTCTCGTCGCTGGGCTTCTCCTTGATGGGCCGCGCTGTCAGGCCAGGCCCATTTCGGCTAAGACCATCGTAAACCGGAGTCAATTGGGCCGATCTCGGTCTTTAACCAGTCCGGACCGGGGAGCGGAGCGTACCACCAACATAGCTCATGTATCCATATGTCCTGTTTGTTGACCTCAAAGTGATTTGAGTGACTGCACTCGAGGCAATTGGCTTAAATAGAGCATGTGGGCGAGCGATTGAGTGTCAGACGAAGTGTTGAGATAAGCACTTTGAAGCAGACTCTGGTTGGTATGCAGAACGGCTTTCTGCAACCTGTGCTGCTCTTAGGGAGTCTTCAGCGCGCGCTGGCCTCCTCGTGATGTTTTTAAACAGTTTTTTAGATATCTTTCAGGAGAGCAACCATTTTCTCATAATATCGCCAAAGATCTAGAATGGCTAGGACGAGAATTACTAGTGAATCAGAATGCTCTCTCCCTATAGTTGATGCTAAATTTGTGGATGTAAGATCCGGTTCAATGATATTATTTTAATACTATGTTCGTGTTAATAGAAAAATTTGAATGAAAATGAATGAGAAGTAATAAAAACTAGGTGATTATGTGCACCATGTGCGGAGTAAATATTAGCTATATTTTTCTCGAATATGTAAATATAATGTATATAAATATAATTATATAAATTAAGCTGATATTTATAATTGCAAATATATGTGTTTTATGCAATTGTAAATAATAATTATAATTACATTTATTTTATAATACAATTGCATAAATGCTAGATAATTATTGGTCGTATAATTAATTTTAATAGTATTTTTTATATGAATGAAATTGCATGTTAAATATATGAAATTAAATTAATACGTTCTTTCTAACCGGTCTAACATTAGACTAAATATACTTTGCTTTGATATAAAAAATTTGAATTATAATATGTATGAAAATATTTAGATTTTTTTATTATTAAATAGAGAATATGATTATTTTTTTTAATAAAATTAAGATCAAAGAAAGATGAGATAAGAAATATAATGTTTAGTAACCTAAGTAATATTATGTATTAGTTTTTTATAAATATATTGATAAAAAATAGAATATGATTAATTAATGTTAATGACATATTATATAACTTATATCTGAGAATAGGGTCGGCCCACAAGTAAGGCCCCCGAAGCAATGACTTCAGGGCGGTCCAAAAGACATTAATTTTTGGGGCAGCTAAAAAAGCTCAAATTGTTTTTTTTTTAAGTGTGTAAATAGAGTTATCACACATCGACCAACTACAAAAAATGGGAAAGAAAAATTGCCTATAAATAAAAGTTACTATCCCTATCAAATATTTTTTAAAAAAATTAATTATGGCTTATAAAAATCGATTTTGGGCTTCAAAAAATCGATTCTACCTTATAAAAATCGATTTTGGTCTAAAAAATTGATTTTGAGCTTAAAAAATTTGAACTTAAGCTTTATTTTTTTTTTTGATTAAGGACATCATTTTTACAGTACGCTTTAGACGTCAAATCACTTAGGGCCTCTTTAAAATTGACACCTAAGTATATCACTCATGTAAATAATATAGGAGATAAAAAAATTTTTTTTACTGTTTTTGTCAATTAATAATATAAGATGTTAAGAATTCAAATTTTTTTATATATTATGTGATATTATATAGGTGAGTGTTTATGTGTTTGTATATATATTATATATATATGTTATATTATAATATATTATTTTCTTTGGATAGTGGAGGATGAGAAGAAGAGAGCGTTGAGGAAGAAGGGTGAATGTTATTCACTTCATACTCTTTTACAAGGGAATGAACATATTTATAGACTTAAGTAAATCATAAAATAATAGGATAATTATCCTTTTTAACAAAATTAAGATTTTATTGATGAGTACTTGTAACAACAATACAAAAGAAGTTTTTTGTAGTTTCAGATGTAAAAATTGGATACCTTGTTGATGCCGCATTAATCTTGTCGTAATTAATGGGATTCTTCCGTTTTGATTGTATTGTCTTTAAAACTCACCGAACTCGTTTTTACCCAAAAAAAAAAAAAACTCACCGAACTCGTTTTAAATGGGCTTTAAGAAGTAGCTCCAAGTCAGGCCTTAAGTCATCTCGCACCCCTCCTTTTCTGTTAGGGATAGGATACTGCAAGACTTTCCGATGTTTCAAATTCCCATCTTTTTGGTTCGGTTATTGATTCCTCCCCAGGGGTGCAATCTGACACCAATAGTCGTGACATTATGCAGATTATGTGGACCGTATATTACAACAGATAACAGTATGCAAATTATGCGAATTGCATACTACAACAATATACATATTCTGCGGACTCTATATACTATAACAACAATATGCGGAATGCAACAAATATAGTTTTTTCAACATTCTACATATTGATGGAAGTACACAGTTTGCACTGTTTTTATTTTTAAGATCTTATTTTTTGTAATTACTACTTAACAGTCTACATATTTTGATTTGATGTTTTTTTTATCCAAACAGATTGACCAATGTTGAGTGCAAATAATCTACCTATTTTTATGGACTATTTCCACCATTTTTTTTATTCTAGGTTGACCCTTGAGGAGATCTGCGTTCCTTTTTCTTCGTTTCATGTTCATTTTTACAAGAAAAGATTAGGAACACTAAACACAAAATTGTCAAAAAAAAAAAATTCGGTGAGACCAAAAAAACGCTCGCCTACTTCTCTTCTCGCTCTCCCTCTTGCTCCTCCTCTATCCCTCTCCCTCACTCCCTCTCTCTTTCAAGCACAGTTTCAAGCTCTGAAGACTCGATCTCTGCTGGCGAGAAACCTTCAATCAGATTCTGCAGCTAGGTTTCTCATTTTAACTCCTACCTACTTTTTTTTTTTCTTGCGAAAGTTTGAGCTTCCATGGAGCTCGGAATCATCGATTAGGGTTAGGGATTTTCCTCGATTTGACCTAAGTAAATCCCAGATCGACTTCACTCAACTTCTTTTTCCGATTGTATAGCTTCTTCTTTATAGCTCTGAATGGTTTGTACATTCTAATTTGTTAGGTTTCGGAGTTGAATAATGGTGAGAGATGAAGCTTAGATTGACAAAATGGGTTGTGTATTTGGCCGAGAGGCATCGTCTGGGAGAACAACAGCAACATCAACAGCAACAGCAACATCTGAATCTAAAGTTGCAAAGAGCTCCAAAACTAGCGCAGCGGAAGAAACTGTGAAAGTGAGTAAAACCAATGGTGCTATTGTGGATGTGGAGAAGAAGCATGAGGAGATTCCAAAGGAAGAAAACACTGAGAAAGATAGGAAATCGAAAGGAGATCGCAGAAGGTCAAAGCCTAACCCACGGTTGAGTAATCCATCAAAGCATTTGCGTGGTGAACAGGTCGCTGCTGGTTGGCCTTCTTGGCTTTCAGATGCTTGTGGTGAAGCCCTAAATGGTTGGATTCCAAGAAAAGCCGACACTTTTGAGAAAATCGATAAGGTGATTGATAGATTGAAATTGTGGGTTTTATTGTTTGTTTTTGTTTTGCTTTTCTGCAACCAAAGTTTGGTCTTTGGTATTTTGGGAAATTTCTCATTTAGATACATTTTTCCTGTGGTAGATTGGACAAGGAACATACAGTAATGTGTACAAAGCAAAGGATATGTTGACTGGTAAAATCGTAGCCCTCAAAAAGGTTCGGTTTGACAACTTGGAGCCGGAAAGTGTGAAGTTTATGGCAAGAGAGATTCTCGTATTGAGGAGACTCGATCATCCTAACGTTGTGAAGTTGGAAGGTTTGGTTACGTCGAGGATGTCTTGTAGCTTATACCTTGTATTTCAATACATGGATCATGATTTGGCTGGTCTTGCTTCAAGCCCTGTTGTTAAGTTCTCAGAACCAGAGGTTAGGCTAGGCGTACACTATCTCACATTCTAAAAATTTATAGAAAGGTACTGACTAAGGCAATTTTGGTCTCTTGCTAAGAACAAATTACTCTTCCTTAGTGCAGGTTAAATGTTTAATGCGTCAATTGCTATCTGGTATGGAGCATTGTCATAGTCGTGGTGTGCTTCATCGTGACATCAAAGGTTCAAATCTTCTTATCGATGATGGTGGGGTCCTCAAAATTGCTGATTTTGGACTGGCGACGATTTTTGATCCTAATCACAAGCGGCCAATGACGAGTCGAGTGGTCACGCTTTGGTATCGAGCTCCAGAGCTTCTTCTTGGAGCTACTGATTATGGTGTAGGTATTGATCTTTGGAGTGCCGGCTGTATATTAGCTGAGCTGTTGGCGGGAAGACCTATTATGCCCGGTCGGACAGAGGTATCTGGTCGAATCATCGTCCTATTTTCTCATTAAATATTTGTATTTTGTAGTTTGTTCTGTATATTGAAGTTCGTTCTGCATCATGAATTAGGTGGAGCAACTCCATAAGATTTACAAGCTCTGTGGTTCACCATCAGATGACTACTGGAAAAAAGGAAAATTCACACACGGAGCGATATATAAACCCCGTGAGCCTTACAAAAGATGCATAAGAGTGACGTTTAAAGATTTCCCGCCATCATCTCTTCCACTCATTGATGCCCTTCTTTCGATCGAACCAGAAGATCGCCAAACTGCAACTGCTGCTTTGAAAAGTGAAGTAAGTTCTTATGTTTGATGTTGTTGCTGCTTTACATGAACTGATCTGATGATGCTGTATAGGTATGAATCACTCTACTTTGCCATTTTTCCTGTCCAGTTCTTTACAAGCGAACCATATGCGTGTGAACCTGCTGATCTGCCAAAGTATCCTCCAAGCAAAGAAATGGATGCAAAGCGACGAGATGAAGAAACTCGGAGGTTAGTAACATTTCCACTATAGCATTTTATTCAATGCTAACCATCTTTTGGTAGCCTCTGTTTTCCACGTATTCAAGAAAGCCAAGGCAATATGACTATTCATATTCAGCATATATGAATCTTAAGCTAAGTTTTTCAATTGCTGAGGATACAAAAGGTTGAAATGGTTTCATAAGTTGGTATAATTAACTCAAAAAATGATTGACATACTGAAAAGTAAGGTAGTGTATATAATATTTCCTACTATACTGATTTAGGCTCTGACTTAGGCTGGATATAACTTATCACCATCCAGATAATGTTGAGTGAGACACATTTACTTTGAAAATTTAGATATTAGTGTTGTGTCCACCATCAGTTGTAGCTATTTTATACTGTAATTTTTAATACGCATAGACAAACACTTTTCTTCTTTGCAGACAAAGAGCTGCTAGTAAAGCCCAAGGGGATGGTGCAAGGAAGAATCGCCACAGAGATCGTTCGAATCGAGCACTTCCAGCTCCAGAAGCTAATGCCGAACTTCAGACAAATCTCGATGTATGTCCCTCTCAGCTGTTTTCTTTTCAATTACTTACTCTTCTTTTCTACATTTATCCCTATAACTCGAATCAGGTTGCTTTTAGATACATAATGAATAATGTTTTTATAGATTGGTTTTGCTATGTACTTATGCATATAGGTTGATGTTTATGTTAGGAATTGAGTTGAATAATAGCTATATTCCACTGATGATTATGCTTTTAGGACAGTAAAAACCGTCACTAGTGCTCAGCTTCCGGCATATCTACATACACACGAAGAGACCAATCCATTTATTCACATATGTGTAGCTTTAACATTTTGTTATCTTTGACTCTAAAAAAACAGAGAAGGAGATTAATCACACACGCAAACGCAAAGAGCAAGAGCGAGAAGTTTCCACCACCGCACCAAGATGGTGGAGCAATGGGACCATTGGGGGCCTCACAGCACATAGACCCGACATTCGTCCCACCAGACATGGTCTCATCCTTCACTTCCACTTCCTTCAATTTTTCCAAAGACGAACCGCCTACGCAAGTCCAGACCTGGTCAGGTCCTTTGGGTCATCCCATCACTGGGATTTCCAGAAGGAAGAAAGATAATACCAAAAGCAGTAAAGGAAAGAGAGCAGTGATGGCTTGAGAAGATAAATTGTTGCAAATGCTATTTCTTCAATGTATAACAGTGTAAGTGTTTTAACTTTATTATTCTTTGTGGCTTCCTGAAGAGAAAGTGCTTTATTCTTTTCAAATTTGCGTATACTGTCATGTATTTATAACTTTATATATATAAGTCGACTTACCACTGGATATTGATTTAGATTTTAGATTTAAGATTTGAGACTGGGGTAGGAAGGTGTATTGGGCGATTCAAGCCAAAAAATATATAAAAATCTACCATCAAAATGTTTATTACAAAACCATTAAATAGAAACTAGGTGTTTAGTCCGCGCCTTGCGCGGACCGAAGAGTTTCATTGAAACGTAAAATTTTATTTTACGTCACAAAATTAAAAATAAAGCTAATCTATGATAATCATTGTTTAACATTAAATACCTTAAAATTAATATTAATAAGTGTATAAAATTAATAAACACAAACTAAAATCAAAATTAATATGAATTATTCATCTTTTTCTCTTTTTATTTTTAAATTTTTTTTCTCTATCATTTTCTTCTTTCTTTCTTTTTTCTGTTTTCTTTTTTGTTTTTTTCCTATTTTTTTCTTCTTTATTTTCTATGTATTTTCTTACTTCTTATTTTTTTGGTTTTTCTTTTTCACGTCTTCTTCTTCTTCTCCACATCTTGTTCTTCTTCCTCTCATACATCTTTTGATTTTCTTCTATTCCAGATTTTATTCTTTTTCTTCTTCTTCTTCAATGTTTTATTATGCTCTTTTTTTTTGTTGTTTTTTCTTTTCCTTTTTTCATTGCCATCGTCTTCTGGGTTGTCACCGATTTCCTATTCTTCTGGTATTTTTCGGCTTTTACGTCATCTTCATATTCTTCTACTTTCTCTAATTCTTCATCTTTTAAAGTATTCATTCAATTTTTTCTCTTTCCTATCTTCTTCTTCTTCTACTTTGTCTTCTATTTTATTTTTTTTCTCCTTCTATGGATTTTTATTCCTCTTCTTCCAATTATCTTCCTCTCTCCAAATTCTTCATCATATTTTAAAGATCTTTGTCTTATCTGTCTTTCTACTCTTCTTCTGGTCTATATTTTTCCTTTCTTAGTTTTTTTTTTCCTTGTATTTTTGAGTTTTTCTTCATCGTTATTTGTTTTCAAATTGTTCTTCTTTATTGTCTTCATCTTTTTTTACTTCTTATTTGTCTTCATTTTTTCATCATATTTACCTTTTTCTAATTTGTCTTCTTCATCTTCTAGTTTTCTTCCTTTTTATTATTTTTTTCTTTCACTCCGTCTACTATCTACTGGTTTTCTTCTATGACTTCTTCTTCTGATTATCTTTTTTTTCTTCTCCAATTGGTCATTTGATTTTTTTTGTTCATCGTCTTCGACCTATCTGGCTTTTCTTTTTTATCTTACTTGTTCACTGTATTAATTTTTGTTCATATTTTTATTGTTTTCTTATTCTTCTCCTTTTTCTTTATTTTTTTAGCTTTTCATATTCTTTGTTTTTTCCTTCTTATCTTTTATTATTTTTGACTATTTCATCTTATGTATTGTATTCATCTTATTTGACTTCTTAATTTTTTTTTCATTCGGTTTTTTCTTCGTTTTTTTCTGTTGATTTTCTTTGTTTTATTTGTCTGCCCCATCTTCTTTGTTTTCTTTTATTGTCATTGTATTCTCTAAATTCTTATTCTTTCACATCTTTTATTCTTCTTCTTTTGGGTTTATTAGTCATTTTTATCTTCTGTTTCTTACTTCTTCTTGGTCATTTTTTTATCCAAACTTTTTTTTCTAATTTTTGTTTGTCTTTTTCACATCTTTACTTTTCTTCTATTTTTTCTTTTGCATCTTCGGGTTTTCATCTTCTTATACTTTATTTTCTTCATTTACCGTTTTTTTTTTCTTTTATTTTGATAATTTGTATGAAAATAACAGCAAATTTGTTATACAAATTATTAATATAAATTAATTAATTAAGGATATTTAAAAAGATTTTATTAAAGAATAAAGAGTAATTAGTCACCTAGATTGAATGAGAGAGCTTATAGCGAAAAAATTACTGTGCATATATTATATATGATATGATTTTAAATGTTTTTTTGATTAAATTCCAATTTTTAATATTTGTTTATTTTCTATTTTAAAGTTTTTTTGATTAAATTCTGATTTTTAATAATTTTTATTGAATTTAAAATTTTTATTATTAAATTCCGATTTTAAATATTTTTTATTTTATTAATTTTACAATTTTTCATAATTTTTAATTAATTTACGTTTTTAAATATTTTTAATTAATTTACGATTTTTAATAATTTTTATTAGATTTAAATTTAAAAAATATTAGAAGGGGTAAAGGGTAATTAGCCACCTAAGATTGAATGAGAGAGCTTTGACTCAAAATTTTACTTTGCTTATAATATATATGATGATTTACAACACACGAGTTTTTGGGGAACACACCTGGCTGGCATATACATAACAAACGAACTTGCTTAACAAACACTTACAGAAACTGTAAGAGATGGTGTTCAACGAGCACTTATGGTGAGTAATCTCGGCTTCTTTCCATCAAATGTTTCCATGAACCATTCATGTTTGTGTGAAACCAAAGATATGTCCAATCACAAATCCGCAGAAGACACCAGGTCCAACGGCTATCGCTGATGCTATCCAGTTAATCATTTCCTTTTATGGCTCAAGCAATTCCTCTGGTTGTTTTGGTGCAAGTTACGGAACATGCATTTACCCGCATATTTCTTCGAGACCGTAGTGTCTAGGGTTGTTCATAAACGAAGAACAATGTTGGTTTTGAAATTGTGTGCTGTGGTATTGGACCTTCAAGATTGTTGTTGGAAAAGTTCATGTAGGACAAAGAAGATAGGCTACCAAAAACTTGAGGAATCTGACCTGACAATCGATTCTGAGATAGGTCTAATGCCTAAACATTTCTCAAATTTGCCAATGATTGAGGGTTGTTGCCTTTGAATGTGTGATCTGAAAATTTGAGAAGATGCAATCCCTTCAATAAACCAATGGATTCATGAATTTTTTCACAAAATCTGTTCCCAGAAAATCTATGGCTCTGAAGTCTCTGTGG